>NC_089232.1:77644585-77992793 GCF_963924675.1 Phocoena phocoena | reverse complement strand
TCGGGAGTTGGGGGCCTTTACCTGTGGAAAACACCCGTGATAGGTGTTAAACAATCTAGTAATGTGATTCATACTGAAAGGGATCGGAGGAAGCACGACTGGAGACGGGAGGGCCAGTGGGAGCCCCTGAGGGGGAGGGTGTGAGAGCAGCAGTGGGCACGGAGGGTCAGGGCAAGACGGGAGGATGCATCTGAGGTCCAGGTCACAGGATGTGGTGATGGAGAAGGCGTGAAGGTGAAGAGGGAAGAAGACAGTTCCTAGGTCCTGAGGGACAATCCCACGTTTCTGGCTTTGAGACTGAGTTGCAGGAAGGTGAAATACCTGAGACAGGAACCCAGGAGGAGGAGAAGCAGGTCTGTGGGGGAAAGGATAACCTTTGATTTGAGGCCGGCCATGCCTCAGGTGTCCAAAGGAGGGGGTGTCTGGAATTCTGGGTGAGGCTTGGGCTGGGGACCACGGTTTAGGAGTGATTCTATATTGGATCATTCCATACAAGTTTAAGGAAATCAGTTGAAAATGTCATGTCACTCCAGCCTGCTTTCCTGACACCCACGATTAGCATCAGTTCTCTAAATGATGCATATCCCGCTGGGCCTCGATGACTTTGCTCTGATGATTCCCTCCGCCTGGAGTACTCTTCCTTCTCTCTGTCCATTTGGTAAAAATCCTCAAGGCCCACCTGAAACGTCACCCTCTGTCTCTGCCTCTATGCAGAATGAGTTTCTCCCTCACCTGGGTTTCTAGAGCTCAGTACCTCCATTTTGGACTACAGAACACATTCTTTGTAACCGCAGCTAACAGGATCTATTTCAATATTTGCTTTTTCACAGTTGATGCGGATACCCTAAGGATTTATAAAACAGTGCAAGTAGCTGATGGCTTAGAAGCAGACTGGTATCTGGAAAGAAACCCTTATGTCATCAAAGAAAAATGGCCCATCATGTACATGTTGTGCTCCGTAAACCTGAAACTTTCCTAGAGACACATATAAACTTCTACGAACAAACCTTCTTAGTGAGACATACGTGAACAAATGGACGTCATCAAGACTGGGTAGGGATAGATCTAATATTATATAACGTTTATAGCCTCAGCAGAAAGACTTAGTAAATAACAAGCAAGGACAAGCTTTTTAAAGGTTAGGGCTACAAGACATAATGGTACCCAGCGTATTTTTAATTACTGACTGTGTGACAAGTTAACAAAAGACTGTGGTAAATGAGAATGTCCTATGAGTACTAGGTAATAAATTCAATCCATATTCAAATGGTATTCACGGGTTATTAATGGAGCTATTTATACTTAATCTATAGCATAAAAACGTTAAAGCCTCACAAAGAATACAGTAAAAATATTTATTGGTATAAAAAAACTTCCATAATATACTGTTATGCAAATTAAATATGTTTTAAAATAGAAATTATGGCAGGGTGCTAACCTGTTAAGTATATACACACACAAACATCGATACAAAATGAAGGGACATATATATGTGACATATTGACGGTGGTCATCTGTCCATGGTGAGGTTACCACTGATAAATGTAATTTTCTGTGTTTTGGGTCCGTTTGTTTTTGTTGGCTGCCCCGTGTAGCATGTGAGGTCTTAGTTCCCTGAGCAGGGATCGAACCCACTCCCCCTGCGGTAGAAGCATGGAGTCTTAACTACTGGGGCACCAGGGAAGTCCCAATTTTCTGTATTTTGATTTCCTGTATTTTCCCAGAACTGTTATATAAGTATTTATTTTCTTGATAAATAGAAATAATTACATTAAAAATAATGAAGACTCTCTGAAGAACCATGGCTAGCTATGCTAGGGAGCCAGAACCTCAAAATGAGTAATCCAAGTTGCATTATTAATTGATACATTTCCTTACAATCTTTAGATTCACGGCCCCTCTGGGCACATGGACCTTCTGTCTGCACAGAACTAGAGCATCAGAGATGCTGTTCTATATGGATAAACGAGCATAGAGTGCGCACGCCCCGACTGAGCCGCGTCAGAATAAGTCGGTACCAAGAGGTCCTATTCCGTACTGAAAAGCCTTTAAATTAACACAGGGATACGCTACTGGGTGCCATTGCAGGCAAACAGTGGGCTGAGAGGAGCCTGTTTTATCCCACAATCAACAGGAAATCACCTGCACACCACAATCATTTGTTTTCCAATCATATCCATCCATTCAGCAAAAGCTATATGGAGTATCTATTGAGCGCCATGCTGTATGTACCAAGGATACTGCCAGGCAATGAAGCAGACATTAGGTATACAGATCTTGGTCTCTGCCCTTGTCAACAAACTCAGAGTCCATGAGGGAGTCAGAAAACCCAAAATGGTAGGCGCTTTGGGCCCGGAGGAGAAGCAAGGCTCTGCTCCATACGGGGCACAGGAGATGGGCTCCAAATGAGGTGACATGTGAGGAGCGTCTTAAAAGAATCCCCCCATCAGAGAAGAGGGAGGGCACTCTGGGCAGAGAAAAGGGCTCAAGCATATTCCAAGGACAAGAAAAGGCATGGGAATCAGGCAGAGCCATCTGCAGGGATGGTGGGAGAGGAAGTTGGAACATTGTTTGGGATTTGACCACAGTGTCTTGTAATCTAGGATGAGACACATATAACATATAAAAATATATATATTTGAGGATATGGGGAGGGGGAAGGGTGAGTTTTGACAGGGCGAGAGAGAGTCATGGACATATACACACTAACAAACGTAGTAAGGTAGATAGCTGGGGGGAAGCAGCCGCAAGGCACAGGGATATTAGCTCGGGGCTTTGGGACAGCCTGGAAGGGTGGGATGGGGAGAGTGGGAGGGAGGGAGACGCAAGAGGGAAGACATATGGGAACATATGTATATGTATGGCTGATTCACTTTGTTATAAAGCAGAGACTAACACACCATTCATTGTAAAGCAATTATACCCCAATAAAGATGATAAAAAAAATATATATATATATATATATTTATATGGCACACTAGGTAAGCTGAAGGGGCAGCTTGCAGCTAGGGGACTGTTTACCTCTCAGCTCCTCTACAGGCTGAGGGAATCAGCACCTCCACATTCCTGCTGTGTCTCTGAGGTTGGATGTGTTTGCTGCAAACATATGAACAGGACAGGACTTCTTGCTACGAGGAGAGCTGCCACGATGGGGCTTGCATCTGGGAGAGTTCACTCCCGGGGCGGGGAGTAGGGAGTGTGGAGGGGAGGGAGAGAGGGAAGCAAGGTCTGTTTGACAACATTTATGAGCTCTTATTGGGAAATCACAGTTCGTAACTATTCTTACATCGATCTTGGATGTCTTGCAGAAAGCTCCCACGGGGTGGACGTGGTCGTAGAGGATGATGACCCCCACCATCACCCTCATGCAGAACATCAGCGTTTCTTCACTTGTAAACCTACTCCTGTACTCCCTGGAAGAGAGGACAAGTGGCAGAGATATTACCTCCGTGACAGAGCACGTTCATCTCTGGCTCCACAAATGGCTACTTTAGCCTCCTCCTATCCTCCCTGGAGAACAATTCCAGACCTGCAGAACCAGGTTAATAAGCTCTTAAAGAAACCAGCGATGGTAATTCTCCTTGAGTCTATCTGACCATTGTGAAAACAAGGTAAATTAGAGGGCAGTAAATTCTCTTCTGCCCTCAGCGAGCCAGCTCATCATGTACATAAGTCCCTCGCCCATCAATCTTGAATATTTTATAGCAGGTCTCTCTGGCTGTCCTAGATTATAGAGAATAATGGCTTCATTATGGAGAAAACGAATCAAGTTCATTTCTATAGAGCAGCTACCATGTCTCCAGTCTGGGTAACTTCCTTTGTAAAGATACAGGCTGCAGACTGAATTACATTGGCAAAGGTACCTACCAGAAATTACATACCATTCATTGGGCTGAGAGTATTTGTGGGGTTTGAATTTTGTTCACCTACCTTGACAGGGTCACTGATGATTCGGGTAATTCAAGCCAATCCTAGAGGCTTTCTTAACATTTACTTCCTTACGGTTTGTCCCCACAGTGGTGATGATTACTATTTCCATCTTGGAATAAATCTTAAATATAAGTGAGCTACCTGAAATTAACACCACCTGACCTTTGAACAGAGCACCAAATTTTATAAGGCACTCTTGGTGCCTTTGGGCCTCCCAAACTCTCTGCATCATAGATGGTATTATGGGAACCTCATCAGATGAGGAAACCAAGGTCCAGGCAGGTCAGACCACTTGTTTATGGGCACAAAAGGGGCTACAGACATACGTGGAATAAGTGGAACCCTGACATTGGAATGTAGGTTTTCTCATTACCATACTGCCTCAACCTCAACAAACTCAACCATTTTTTAAATCTAGCAAGTAATTTAAGTGCAAGGAAACTGCTGCATGCACGAGAGAGAGAGAGAGAGAGAGAGAGAGAGAGCGAGAAAGAGAGAGAAAGAGATCTTCATCATCATTTTTGCAATAGCCTTACCACTTCCACTCTTGGTTCTACATCTTCTCTCAAATCCTTTCTCCAATATATTTATAACATACCCAGTCATCTACCCCAATCTTCCATTTGATCCTTATACAACTTCTCCTGCATCTTTGATTTGCCGTTTGATTCCGCCATCTAACAAGCTATGCAATCTTTGGGAAGAAGTCAGTTAATCAATTTAGGCCTCATCTTCCTCAGCTCTAAAATGGGGATACTACACCTCGCACCCAGAATTCTTTATGAAATTAATTCAGTTAATATATAAGTAGATGTTAACATGCTGACCCACACGTTAGATGTTGTCACCACCATCACCATCATCACAGAGACAGGTGAACTCTTGACCACGAATACACCTCTGATTTAACTTACGGAGTCTCCAGCATGACTTTACAAACGCTCGTCATCGTACTGAGGCAGTCTGTGGTATTCTCTATTGGCAGTGTTTTGTTCTAAATGGGAGACACAAATGGGTATTAGCCCTGTTAGCAGCTTTTACATGCAATCGGGCAAAAGGCACCTCGTTGCTCGACGTCGCTTACTTCAGAGACAAAGTGCATGGTGGCGTTGCTGAGGGTTTTCAGCATCGGCGTGGCTTCTGCATAGAAGAGGGACATTCGGTTGGCCATCTCATTGTTGACTTCGTTCTCAATGTCTAGCTGATGAAAAGAAGATGAGAGGATGCGGTTGATAAAGAGATGGTCAACATCTCAAAACAGTGTCCTCTGGAAATGGAATTACAGACAAAGGCTCTGTCTTCTCCCTGTGCCCCTCCCGATGCCTGGAGCATGCGTGTGTCAACCTGGGAGCTCCGGGGACTCACATGCATGTTGTTGATGCGGTTACGACTGATGGTCCTTCTGTAGTAGCTGAAGTCATTCTGAATAGCCGGGTTCCTCATCTGAAATTCAGAAGGGAGGAAAGCGGGTCATCTCTCAGCATCAGGTGTAGGATATGCATCAGAAGCCCAGACACCAGATTCTGCACAGATACCAGAACTTCTCTTTGTTACCCAAGAGTCAAAGCAACTTCCGGTTAAAAATAAATACTCAGGGCTTCCCTGATGACGCAGTGGTTGAGAGTCCGCCTACCGATGCAGGGGACACGGGTTCGTGCGCCAGTCCGGGAAGATCCCACATGCCGCGGAGCGGCTAGGCCCGTGAGCCATGGCCGCTGGGCCTGCGCGTCCGGAGCCTGTGCTCCGCAACGGGAAAGGCCACAAGTGACAGGCCCGCGTACCATAAATAAATAAATAAATAAATAAATAAATAAATAAATAATGCCCTGGTTTTACCCTAGGCTAGATTTCAGGGAAAGTATACTTGTTCCCAAAGAGGAAGAGACATTTGAAATGTTTTTTTCTGGTTGCATTGGGCAGATTTTGAATTTCCATGTAGAAACCACCATCTTCAATCACTTTGACCACAAGGAGTTCAAATTCTCACCACATGACACGCCTCTCTAGGGAAGGAGCTACAGCTCACTCATCTCTCTTGCCCCCGCCGCACAGCACTGCAGAGCACCTGGACACCTAGGTGCTCAGTAGGAATTTGTTAAACTGCCCAAGCGCACGCGGCCTAACCTTCAGTTCATCAAATCGAAGGGTGAAATGCAGAATTTCCGCAAACTCCTTTGCCAGAGCCTGCTGCCGCTCCAGGTGTTGCGTTGGTGTGTAGGGTGGACAGGTCAGAGATTCCAATAAACTCTGAAGAGCTTTTTCTGGAAGTCAAAGGGATACAGACATATTTGAGGTGGCCCGCAGAGATCTTTTCAAAAAGCACAATTTGAAGCCCCAGTTGACATTCTCAGAGATAACCTGCTTGAGTCTTTCCACTCCACCCTTTCCCCCAGAACTGTGTGAGATGTGACATGTGTGGGTAAGGAGGAAAAGGAACCCCCCATGCTCCGCCTCCACTGGAGAAGAGCCCCGGGGCCACACAGTCTTGTAAACGTCTCCCAGAGCTCAGCCGGACGCTCACACGTTCTGTCATCCCAATTCCTCACCCTGTTAGAAAACCACAAAGAGGTGATTTTGGATCATGTGCACGAGATAGCCATTCAGAAGCCAGGATGAGATGAGGTGGCCCTGAATGCGTGGGGTAAATCACCTGCTCTGCAGGGACAGACTTCTGGGTCATTCCAGCTCTTCTCTGCATTTACACTCTCATCAAATCCCAGGCATATTTTTCTACAAACCCACTGCCACATCTACCTCCATTACTGTCCTGAAAAGAGTCTCATTGCTCCCACTTCTCTGTTTCTAAAACTCCCTTCCAGTTTTTCCTTCCATGTATTTCTCCTAGTACCGAGTCATTTAACCAATCCTCTAGAGCAGGGGTAGGAAAACTATGGCCCACAGGCTAAATCTGGCCCACAGTCAATTTTTGCAAATAAAGTTTTATCAAAACACAGCCATGCTTTATTTTCATTCCCCTAGGGATTGACTATGGCTACTTTTGTGCTACAATGGCAGGGTTGAGTGGTTGCAACGAAAATAGGATGGCCCACAAGCCTAAAATATTTATTAGCTGGCTCTTTACAGAAGAGTTCACCAGCACCTGCTCTATCATCCCTAGAGTCCTTTTACAGTTTCTTTCCAAGGACACCGCTAGCATTTTCTGTCTGTGGGAACACTGTCTTCTGAGGCAGCTCGCTTGACCTTGGACTGCTCTGGTAGGTGGATTTTTCCTGTCTGCTGAGCTGAGTGTTGGCTCCTTAGGATTTCAGCTCATTGGGTCTAGACACACACTTGGAAGAAACAGAGAAATCGATTCCTCTTCAACCTGAGTGTCTTCAGAAGCTCCCTCTTCTTGAAAAACTGGTTCAGTTCATTGAACTATTTCCTTTGAGTCTTAGCTTCAAGTTCTCTCAACATCATGGCTATTATTCCCCCAGCGTACTTCAGTTTCTCTGTTTAACTCTTAAAATGTGGCACTCACTTATGGCAGAAGTAGAGTAAAACATGACCACACGCTTCCCCGTTCTAGATGTATTATATTAACCAGGGAAACCTCAGACGGCTTTACTGTTCGGGGAGGGGTTGTATCATATCGGTGGTCACATAGAGCCTACTGTCAACCAGACTTGATTTTCTTCTTGCTTCTGCAAAGCCATCCTGTGCCTGCACAGATTTTTTTAAGCTTAAGGATAGAATGTTACGCTTGTCTTTCTTGTATTTTACTATATTAAACATAACACATGATTCCAGCCAACCAACTTCTTTTTGGGTTAGCAGGTAACCTGTATTTTCTCTGTCCTTCGGAAATGTGATCAGACATGGTAAACCTGTTAAGAGTCAGACCTAGCTGAGAACAAATCCAAAGGGACACCCACTAGTGAAGACACTCTAAATGCACCAATAAATGCAGGGGAAGAAACTCTGAGGTGGATTGACAGAAGTAGACATGGCAGGTGATTTTGTAGAAGTGGCCTCTGACGATGCACAGCGACGGACCTGGGGTAGTTTCCAACGCCCTGAACCTTTCCTGCTACTTTCTCAAACGCCGTAACAGAATTTCACACGTAAGACATGAAAACCGTAAACACATACTCACCTAGCCTGATAGAAAACTCATAAAATCTCTTTAGCCTCACGACCAAAGGACACACTGCATTCCAAGCTTTTTCTTGAAGCTGAATGTCATTGGGATTTTGAATGGCCTGCCAAAACATTATGGAATTGTCTGTTTAAAAAGAAGCAGTACGCTCCCCATCAAAATGACTTAAGATTGAGAAAGAATTTGAGTTAAAAAGATATGATTCCTGCTGTACTTTGCTAATGTGTATTTCCCCAATGGACATCAGTTCATTGGAGTGTCGTCCAAGATGCTCAATTAGGATGGCGATTTTAGCCCTTGAACATAATGTAAATGGCTCGGCAATTAGACACCACGTCATCTTACTTGTTTCTCTTATCTTCAATGCAAAAAAAATGCATGTCTAATTGGAAGCAATTGAGTCCTCCTCCATCACCATTCGATTCTTCTAAAGTAGAGCTAGTGCTCATTGGGAAGTACAGATTCTGTGGATACTTTCCTTTCGTTATAATATGTATTACATTCCCGCCAGTCTGTGATGGTACCTAAATTACCTAAATTAAACGGTGACCCCTAAGTAGAAAAATAACCTCTTAATAGGCTGTTAGTTTCTTCGAAATGCTGTTTTGTCTGGGTTTCAGCAGCTTGAGGATTATGACGCTAGCAGTGCTTTTGTTGTTGTTGTTATGTTTTGTTTTGTTTTTCAGAAAATGGTGGTGGCAGTGTGTGTGTGTGCTGATACTTGCACAAAACTAATTATTTCAAACAAAAGGAGTGTGAAGTTTCTTGCCTTGAAGGCATTATGGAGTCTCAGAAGCCACACTGACAATTTTCTTTTTTTGTTTTGTTTGTTGTTTTGTTTTCCCTGCATTTATTTTTAAAATCTCACATGTCAT
This sequence comes from Phocoena phocoena, assembly GCF_963924675.1. NCBI lineage: Eukaryota > Metazoa > Chordata > Mammalia > Artiodactyla > Phocoenidae > Phocoena > Phocoena phocoena. The sequence goes on along the minus strand of NC_089232.1, from coordinate 77,983,889 downwards.
TTCAAGATGACAGACGAGCAGACTACTTAAAACGAGATCTTTTATGACTCTTGTTTCTGATACTAGTAGAACCTGCCAAAATTATTACAAATTTTTGTAAAGTTCATATAAACCCAGACTACCAATCATATTTCAATTGTTGTTCGTAGATTTCATATGTATGTTTCCCTTATATGAAGTAACACAGTGACAAATTATTGTTTAAATGTGAGTCCTGCAATATCAAATGTATGTTGGAGAAGAGAATGGCTAACACTTTACACAGTCTACAGCACTGTGTGCTCAGATCAGCGTACTAGAATAAAAAGGACCATTCATACATTTTTTAAGGACACATTACCCTCCTTGTTCTTCCTAGTATGCTAGGAAACACTAGGGCTATTACTTAATCTTGCTGTGTGTGTGCGTGCACGGGTTTCCTTTCTCCACCAAGGGTGCTGTCAGCTCAGTATTATTATTGGCATACGTCTCGGATCTCTGGCCCCGCGCCCTTGTAAGCCTGCAGGTCTGCGAGGATGCTCTCGGAATCCTGGAGGACGGCGCTGATCTGGTTCCATATTTCCCGCTCTCCTTCTGTAGGCTGGGCATCTAAGCAGATGGGAAACCAAAAGACACAGAGGGCTTGTGTTTATAAACAGCCTGAGAAGAGGCTTGGCATTCAGTTCTACCTGCTAGACAATCCTATTTTAACTCCTGCAGGCTTAGTATTTACTCTTTAACATAACAAGGTGCTAAGAAAGGAAAACTAACAGAAATTCTGCACATTACTCAGTTCAAAATAGTCATCAATATTTCACACACATTAAGCAAAGTGTGTTGGAATCATTGCAGGCACTCCTTTATTTGTATAGGTCACATTTTTTGCATACCTACTACGTACCAAGTGGTACAGTGGGTGATAAGAAGAATAAACATTATCTTCTGGGATCCACTTTTAATAGAAGCTATTGAATATTTCTGTTATGATTGAAAAGTCTGTGAATCTGAGTATAGATAGGAAAATAGTCTCCCTTATATTTCCATACTACAAAAGCTTAAAATATTAGATAATGAATCCTTCAGAGCCACGACAGAGATACTTTCTGGAACACAATGATTTGTAGAAAGCTTTGTGGTTTCCCTTTGAACATGAACTCAAAAAGTGCCTGGAGTTCATTTTAAAGGCTCCTGTACTGTTCATCTTTGGTATTAACCATGAAATTTATCCACAAAAATAAGTAACACATTTAAGCTTAAATAATGAAGAATGCATTCAAACAGCCACAGAAACATCCCCTTAGCCCCTCAGTGAATTCCTACTTGTTTACATTCCTGGAGCCAGTGTTTGCTCTAGTCTGCAGGAGTATTTTGTGGGGGGCTAGTGGGTGGAAGTAGAATGGTGGTAAAGATTGGGTTTTATTTATCTCACAATGCCTACAAAATAGGTTTCTTGCCCAGGCTAGTCAGGAAATTAATCTCCATCTAAAACGAAGGCACTGCTAACAGAGAAAGGGGATAGATGTCATCTCCTAAAAATCTGTTTTCAAAAATCCAAGTCCTAAGGCTCTGAATTCTCCCAGCGGACCTCACTAACGAAAGGTGGGATGGAGTCATACCTGGTCTAACATTACCCAGATCAAATCCCAGTTTTGACTAATCTTGGTGGGGGTTAGAAAAAACAGAATTCACAGAATAGGTGATTTTTTAAGTGAGGCATTGACCATGCCAACTGGGTCTTCAGAAAGGCTGAGTATCAGAGTAGAAGTGGGCCAGATGTGGTTGCTCCCGCTTCAGTCACCATCTGCTGGACCTACACTAATGCAAGGCCAGACCTCCGAGAAGTGATGCCCATGGAGATTTTTAGATCATTTTATTTCTCAGATCCTGCTAAGGCCTAAGAAGTTGGCGGAGTTACCTGGGAAGTGAAGGGTGAAATTCATCAGTGCATAGTAATTATCTTTAAAAGAAAAGAAATCATAGGCCCTCAGAGATTACTCAGAAACCCTGCAACCTGTTCCTTCTACAAATGAGACGGATTTCAACTAGCGGATGAGGAGGGCCTAAAGTACACGTGCACCAGGGTGCAGAGAAGGGAGAGATGAGTGTGGTCTGGGAGAAGCGGTAACTGCTCCATGTAAGGGCTGGGACTGGAGCTGGCTGGCTGGAAGCCCCAAGGGAGGGTGCCCATGAAAAGCAGGAGGAAGACTTGGCAGGTGGCCCAAGAATGGCTGGACTTGAAAGAGGAAAGGGACCTGCCAGGTTACATTGCTGAATCCAGCCTGGGAAGCAGAGGAGGGAAAGAAACATGTTCCCCCTTTATCCTTTGCTACCCGTCTCCTGCTTCCCCAAAACACCTGGTAAGCTGTCTCAGGTAAAATGTCTGTCACAATACACTATATATTTCAGCTTTTCCTGTTTTCCCAAACTTTTCTCAAAGCAATATGGCGTCTTAAACAGAAACCTAAAACCCACAAGCTAGGAAGCCTGTAACTTCCAGGGTAAGACTGGCAATTCCCAAGTAAGAAGAAAGTCAGGGAAGAAAACATATGACAAAAATGCAAAGATCCTAGAGAACAAAAAATCAGATACTCTTGACTCAAATCCTTTCCCCTCTGGATGAATGTACCGAAAACTCACAAGCTAAACACAAAGACAATTTCCTATAGAGATGTATATTTGAGAAGGAAAAGAGAGTCTGGGACCAAGATTCTGAGAGGTAAGTCTATTTGAATATCAATACAAAGAAGTATGGGAGAGGAAGGCACTTGGAGAACAGAAAAGGCTCCTAACCTTGGCTGTCATATGACTCCATCTTAGCAAGTCATCACTTGGTAAGTTTTAAACAAAACAGAAGTAAAGCTAAGTGGTCTAGAAGAGGAGCACTGGAAAAACAAAAACAAAAAGCCCCCATTCTTTTGATGGTTACTGAAACACCAAAGGAGAAAGATTTCAAACTCAGTTTTTAAAAACAGAGGCCTTTCTTAAGTGCTTCAAAAGTAAGACAGTTTCCAGGAGAGTGGCCTAAAAGTGGTACTGGCCACAGACAGGCAAGCATCTCTCCATCCCAGGCGAAGTGACACTTTCTAATACAAATTCACACTGACGTTGATGTGACCACAAAGAGCTGGATGAGTGACATGGAGGACGACACCACTTCTCTCCCAGAGGTGGCAGAGTTGGGGGCTATGGTGAATCACTTCCGGCCTGCAGTAACTCCCTCCTGCTAGCCAGAGTGATCTGTGAAACAGGACCCTCAGTCCCCAGCCTCCCTCTCTGGGAAAACGTTTCTTTTGGCAGATATCCTAGTGTCCTATTGGAAATATTTCTCATGTGGCCCCGTTCGACAGGGATGGGGTAGGGAAGGGTGGGAGAAATCCAAGCCATCATTCCTTCTTTGGGAATGATTCTGACTTAGAAATGCACTGGCTCATTTTCTTCCATAATTTGCTAGGCTTATTGCAAGCCCTAGTTTTCTCCTCTCTCCTCTGTCATGGAACTTAAGTCACCTTTTCTTCCAGCTAATAATTAAGCCCTTGGGGCCAGCAGCACAGTCCCTGTCTTCTGGGCCAGGCAGCTCTAAGAGTCTCAGGGGACTCAAATCACAAGTGGCATCAACTTCCGAGGCAGAGAGTCCCAACTGGAAGAAGCCCTAATCTGTCTGTCTTCTTCTTTTTTCAAATGCGAAAAGGACTGTGTAACCCGAAGTGACATTTGGTATTGGCCCAAATCCCTAAGTTCATGACTCATCCCACTTTGATCCCCCAGCTAAATGATCAGACACTTAGGACTCATTAGTGAGAATCTGATCTTTGAGCCTGTAAGACTCAGGCCTTATTTGTTTCATTTGATATCGTATCCCCAGGACCTAACACAGTGCCTGGCACGCAGTAGATGCTGGTAGAAAAATGTGCTGAATAGTTGAAACATATGATTTAAATATACTTCTCACATTGTTTTGTGATGGTTTTTCTGCTTGGCTTTGAATTCTGAGATCTCTGGAGACAGGGTCTGTATTCTTGTCCTTAGTGCTCCCATATGCCCTACCCACTGGAGATGCTCACTAAACATGTCATGACTCAATGAATAAATGAGGAAATTGACCAGGTGACAGAGAACGTGGGCTGTGGGAAGTAGCAAAAGAAATGAAGATCCTCTTACTTCTAGATCCTCTCTTCCGTCTTGTCTCTCTAACAGTGCTGCCTGTCTCTCTATTACCGTGAAGATAATACGCACTCACCTACAATCAGATTGGCTATTCACATCTTCATTTACATTGTGTTTTTAAATCTTCCATCATTTTTCTACAGCGTCAACGTTTCCTCAGTGCGGTTAACACATTAATAGAATATTTGATGAGTGAAAAACTGCATTTAATGTTTATTCTCCCAATTCTAAGGCTGTTATCATTTTGGAGTAGTCCTTTGAGAGGCTTTGGGGTCTATACTTTTGGCATTCTCCAGATTCAGATTCAATTGGTCACCACGTTTTTAAAATGTACTGTCTCTTCGGATGTCAAGGAGAGACATCTTGAAAAAGACCTTGAAGAATTAGTGATTGAAAAGGTTACTATATTTAACCTGTCAGCAACCGCATTTGCTGAGTGAACAGGAACTCTGAATTATGGGTTTTGTTTTTCTATTTTTAACACAAAGATTGACCTTTAGTCAAAGGTATACACACACACATGCACACACAAATGCACACCAATAATATTAATGATGGAAATGGGTCATTATTTCCAGTTGCAGTCAGTGAATTATTTGGTGATATTTTTTCTAAGAATCACATTCTAAATTTCTAATCATCACCAGTTATTTCATCAAAATTAAGGAGGATGGTTACAGAAAGCTGGGCTGCTCCTGTCTAACGATGAAGCTGTTAAAAACCCCTGTGATTTACACAGGCAATTTCAGAAACCAACAATTCTAGGAGCCCTGGAACGAGCTTATCCAGGCTTTTCCCCGGGTGATGATTTAAACCCCCTATTCCGGACTCGCTATTGCAGAAAGTATGAAAATGTATCATGTGCACCGTGACCTTGAACACATCTATTTATTGTTAAGAACTTGCTGAATTCCACGTGCCTAGAATTTTTAATGGAAAAGTACCATCTTATCAATTAAGAAAGTTAAACAGTATTCATTCTGTTTACAGGGGATCTATTTATCCTCCTTTGGCTCAATTTGCTAGTGACAGTGGCTATTCACTGTCAGCATTTTGGAGTCACCAGGGTCAGGTAGAGGTTTCACAGTGGAGGATTGTGGTATTTACTGAAAGCAGAATGCTTGGCATTCCACTGTGCTGATGGAGAGGAAGGTGGCCATGGGCTTTGTTTGTCAGGAACGGACATCTTTGGTGAACATACCCCAGGGCAAGGCAACAGGGTTCAACCCAGAGCAGGGCTGTCAAATCAAAGGGTTCTTATCTCTGTAAATCAGCCAAGGATGAGCCCTGTCTCTACAAGCACCGGGAACCCACACACCTTTTCCTAACAACCTATTCAGTACTGTGTGGAAAAGCTGACAGAGAATCAAACAAATTAACCAAAGATAATGTGAGAAGAAGACACAATTTATCTGGAGATGTCTTTGGCTTGGAAGGAAGCCCTGGCATTTCATCAGTAGGATACATCCCTATCTCTGTACCCCACTGGTTGTTGTATAAACACAGAAGAAAGGTACAGCAGAAAGAATCTGCCAAAGCCATAAATTAAATCTATGGCCCTTCTTCCCCACCCACTTCCTCACTTCTCCACACCTCGCCCCTTCAGGATAAACTAAGAAACATAACTATCTAATATTAAAATTTGGGCATGTAAAATGGAAATGATTTATAGCACAATACTAACCGCTTACAGAAACAACGTAAAATTGTGAAGGTCCATTGGAAGATGTAAGTGTGATTGGTTGACGTATTTATTCATACAGGAGCATTAGCCATCACATGCCAGAGCCCCTTCCCAAGGAACAATCAGATGAGGGACTGCAAAGAACAGGGAGGGTTAAGATACTTGAGGGCCTGTTTATTTCGTTCACATGCTGTGAGATCCCTGTGATGTCATGGGGGAAGGGGGAGTTCCAAGGATGTAGTTTTGGAGATCCAGATCCTACCATCAGTTTTACCACTCACTAAACATGAGACCTCAGGGAAACCCTATTAATCTCTCTGGGTCTCATATTAATTCTTGGTAAAGGGAGGGAAGCTAATAAGAGCCCCGTCTCCTCCCTGTATGTTCCTGTGGGGTCTATGACCTGTAGGATTGTAATGAGGATGTTGACAGATGAAAAGCGCTTAAAAAGCAAAAGTGCTAGAAACTGAAAGAATCTTTGTGAATGAATCCCTACGATGGCATACACAAATTCCTTCCCCGGTCTGTTCTGTTCCTTTGCTTTTTGTTTGTGTTGTTTCATTTGTAAAGTGACCAAAAACATTCTTTATTTTCCTCCTTTACTCTTCTAAGACTATCTAGCCTCCTGTGAACAACCTCAGCAGATGTGAGGGTACCGGAGAGGGAGAGATGCAAGAAGAGATCAGTAGCAGCAGGAAGTAGCCTGAGTCAACAAAGAAAGCCCAGATGATCGCCTACTCTGACAGCGCCCCCTCCCTTGCTTTAAAGAGTAGGAGACTGTAGTCCTAACAGGTCAAAATATTCAGAGCCTTTCTGAGAGGACAGTGGTTTGGAAGCTTTAGAATTTCCCTCTTAACCCCACCTCCTTCCCCATCAACCACCATTATTGTTTTTGGCATTCCTATTATGCTCATAAAGGTTGGTTTTTCTTATAAGAAAATCATTTTTCAGTTGCTATATTCTAAGAAACACATCTTCGGCCCAGCCTAGAACCTGTACTTCTTTTGGCCAGCCCATCACTTGCTCTCTCTATTACAGACTTCTCTGCTACCTGCCCTACTGTCTCTTCAATGTGTTTGCATCTGATCTCCCCAATAAAGTTATATACTCCTTGAAAAAAAGTTCATGTTCTTCTAATGTTCCTATATTTATGTGCTCTATGTCTTTCCCCCCATGCCTCTCTGCTCCACTAAGACACCACCCCCACTTCTGCTGGTCCTTCCTAATGCTAGGATGCAGGGGATGTTCTACAGATAGTTACTGAATTAGCATCAGTGAAGAAATCAAAATTCCTAAGCTTATACTTCATGCCCAGGTCTATGCTGGTTACTGAATAAGTCATGTACAATACAAGCACAAGATGCCATCCAAATCCTTTCCACGGGGAAGTGAAATAATACCAAAGAGACCTAGTTATGTCAGAAGGAATGGAGAACACTGGAATAAGAAAATGTGTGAGAAAATATAAAAGATCTATTAAGATTACAAATACAAACACATACACGTTTAAGAGACTATTGCAAGTTTAAAGTTAAAAAAAGATATTGTAATGAGGAGTTTATAACATAGGTACATAGAAGCAAAACATATAGCAAGAGCACAGAGGGTGGAAGGGTGGTGATTGGATGTGTACTGTGATAAGTTTCTTAAATTCTTCATGAAGTAAAGAATACATTTTGAAGACAGATGGCAATAAGTTAAAGATGTATATAGGGCTTCCCTGGTGGCGCAGTGGTTGAGAGTCCGCCTGCCGATGCAGGGGACACGGGTTCGTGCCCCGGTCTGGGAAGATCCCACATGCCGCGGAGCGGCTGGGCCCGTGAGCCATGGCCGCTGAGCCTGCGCGTCCGGAGCCTGTGCTCCGCAACGGGAGAGGCCACGGCAGTGAGAGGCCCGCGTAACGCATAAAAAAAAAAAAAAAAAAAAAAAAAAAAAAGATGTATATAATAATCTCTAAAGTAAGCACCAAGAAGCATAACTAAAACGTCAACATAAAAGGCAAAAGAGAATACTAAAGATTATTTGATTTAATCGAAAGGCAGGAAAACATTGAGAAACCAAGAGCAGAAATGGAACAAATGGAAACAACACCAAGATACACTCAAATACAAACAGTAATTAACTGTACATGGGCTGAACATGCCAATAAAAGGTAGATATTATCAGCTTGGATGAAAAAAATTGGGCCAACTATGTGTTGTTTATGAGAAACACGCTATACAGATAAAGGCAGACAGAATGGGGAAATATATACCACTGCAAACACTAAGCATAAGAAAGCTGTTATGGTCAAAATATGGCAGGCTTGAAGGTATATTTAACAAAAGATATGTGGGACCTCGAAAAACTATAAAACACTGCTGAATGAAATTAAAGAATATCTTAAACAAATGAAAAGATAGACCATATTCATAGGTGGGAGGAATCAATACTACCTAGATGTCAATTCTCTCCAAATTGATCCCTAGATTTTATGTAATTATAATCAATATCCCAGCAAGATTTTCTGTAGACATTAAAGGCTTATAAAAGATAAATAAAATTATTTAGAAAAGTAAAGGAGCTAGAATACTCAAAACATCTTGAGAAAGAACAAAGTTGAAGGATTTACTTTTCCTGACTTTAAGACTTTATTAGTTGTTACGTTTTGGTATTAATTGGTGAAAGGGATCAATCAAGCAATGAGAGAGAATAAAAGGTCCAGAAGTAGCCTGATACATATTATAGTTAACTAAATTATGATAAGGGCATTAAAGCAATCTCCCTGTGCTAGAATAATTTTATATCACATGAAAAAAAAATAAACCCAACACCTCTCTCATAACATACACAAAAATTAGTTAAGGATTGATCATTGACCTAAATGTAAAGTTTAAAATTCTAAAACTTTCATAAGGAAATGTAGTAGGATATCTTTATGACCATGGAATAGGCATGATTTCTTAAAGAAGATACAGCATGAACTTAGTAAAAAAGGAAAAAAATGATAAAATAACACTTCATCAAAATGTAAAACTTCTGTTCATGGAAAGAAAAAAGTAGTGGGATGAAAAAACAACAATAAAAAGATGTTAAGTGATTGCGTAGAAACGTGACCATAAACTGTAAAACCCGCTGCAAAGGGCAAAAAATTTCAATCAGATCCACACAACTGGAAAACCTAAGGACAGATGTGTCTAATTTTGTATTATATTTTGACCCAACCTAATTATATCTATTTGACCCAGTTCAATTACATTCCATCAGTGACTTCAAAAAGAATATTCAACACTCAAAGTAGAGGTGCCAAAGGCCTTTGAGTTGTTGCCGTATACTGTTCAGCCTTCATTCTTCCTTCTACTTCTTCCTCCTTAACTCTTTTGTAATCCAGCCTCTGTACTCAAAGTGATAAATCCTGAATCTTTTGGGCAGTTAACTGCCCAATCTGTCATCCCCTTTTCAATCTTTTTCCTTCTTGACCACTCTTAGCATTTGAATCCATTTACACTCCCTCCTACTTGAATGTCTGTGTCTCCTGGCTGCCTGATCTAGCCTGTTCTATTCTGTTTCTTCACATGGCCAGCATCTGTTACTCAGGCTCATTCACTGTCCCATAGTCCAGGCTCAAGGCGGGCTGAGTGCTGGGTCGCCAAACTGGGTGGGGCCCAAGCCCTGCCATCAGGAATCTCAACTGAGTAAGATGAGGTTCCTCCTCAGTGTGGTCTTTCTCTCCTGGATCCTCTAACTACTCAACCTCCCTTTAAGTATAAGCACACCTGAAGTTCCCATCCCCTCAAGCTCTTGCCTGCTCTAGTTTTCCCTCAGGGATTTCAACTACTCTCTTTGGAAAAGTCTTCTAGATCTGTAGAAAAAACACTCATTGTTTTAAGTCCATTCCAAATGCCACCTTTGCAAGAAGACTTCCCCAATTCCTTCTGTAGTCATCCATTTCCTGAAACTTGATGTATGCTTTCTCCCTCTACTCCCAGGCCACACTGTGCCTCTCCTAAGCCCCTTACTTTACTTTGTCTTGAACTGTGTGCCTGTATTGTCCTCCACACCTGCCTGGAGCTTCATTAGGCAAAGGCTGCTCTTGTCTAGCTCTGTCTCCCTGATGGCACCCTGGCTTACACGAAGGCTCATAACCATTCTCAGTATACTGTTACCGTACTGAGCTGAAATCTATATAGTCAAGGAAAAATCATGACCACAGCCCATCTTCCCCACGCTTCCAGTCCATCACCCTTTTTTCTTGAAAGCCAACTTTAGGAAATACGATTTGCAGGATCAAGAAACCAATATTTTTTTTTTCATGAGACATCTTAGTTTGTAGATGATTAAGACTTCTCTCTCTAATCAGGAACAGAATGATGGCTGTAGCACTTCCTGGAAGCTGTCTGTGATGAGCACTTAAGGGAATCAAAGCAGAGGGAGGAAGAAAGCCAAAGACATCTGTGTTCCCATCTCAGTTCCCCAATCATTCCCTGTGAGACTTCAGCCCAGTGATTTATCTTCTCAGTCTCAGTGAAATAATGTTACTCTTCTTAGTATTGAGGGGGAAATAAACAAGATTTTATATATTTCGATAAATTTATAGTTTTATATTTTCCTTAAATACTATAGTTCTAGTCCTAGTAGTGAGCCACCCAGACATGGAAATCCATTCCACACTTCCCCCTCTTAGAGAAATTACAGTATATCTACAAATGGAATTTTGGTACCATAAGCTGTTATCAAAATTCAAGATATTTAAATGTTCTCTTCAGCCACCATGACCTTCCCATAAATAACATATTAAGAAAATGTCCAAAGTACAAGACTGAGCAGATCAGAGTCCTTGGGTTGTAGCAGAGAGGAAGTGAAGCCCCTTTGCTATGGTGGTGGGGAAGGGGATCCCCTGAGATGTCGCCTCAGAACACTGCTGCTGCTCCAGAGAACATCAGCTGAAAACTACTGCTTTAAATTCCTGTAGATTTTACTTTTACCACTTTAAAGGATTTTGATATTAGACTTGACAAAGGACTCAAGCCTATTCTATGTGGAAGCATGGAAAGGCAAAATTCAAGAACAGGGAAATAGGCAAATGGGGTCCCTCTGGTAGTCGTTGTGAGAAGCACACACACATGCATGTGGACTTTAGGGCTTCCATAAAAGAACAGGCATGTAACTCCCCTAGGTGTTTATATGTCCCTGAAGTTGTGAGTGAATAGGGTGTTTTACCACCATTTGGGCCTCTGTGCATGCTGAATGAAACAGTGTAAAGTGCATTTGACAAGAAGTGGAAGGGGTCAATTAAAAATGCAAGTAGTAAAATTAGGGTGTTGGAATAATGGGTAATTTGTTTTGTAACAATTCTTTAAAGTTATTAATAAATCTTCCTGTAACAACAACAACAAAGATATATGTATATTACAGAGGAGTAGCAAAAGTCACACAAGTAAAAAAAGCCCATTCTTTTTGAAGTATCAAATCAATCTGGCTCTTGAGTTCCCAGCTGTACCTCTTACCAAACCCAACCAAACCCAGCCAAACCCAACCAAATCCAACCAAACCCAACCAAATCCAACCAAGCCCAACCAAAACCAACCAAGCCCAACCAAAACCAACCACACCCAATCAAGTCCAGCCAAACCCAGTCAAATATCAAGAACAACAGCAAACCGAGTTAAATCAGAAGTGAGATCTCTTTCGTTGAATATAATCTACAGTAAAAATCTTTTTCAGAATGCAAGAGCTTTGGGGACACTTTTCCTTTTCAAGTAGGTATTTTAGACATACCAAAGATTTTAAAAAGATACATCCAAGGAGCTTTCATCACTTGGTTTGCTGTATCTTAGAAGGGTCTTCTAGCATTTACTTAGAAAATCTCTGTTAGAAGGTTTAATGTATATGTAAGGAAGTTCCAACTTATTTTTAATATAAATAAAATACTTGAAATATTACAGTTTAAAGCAGATTAAAGTCTGGAACAGATGACTACTGGACAAAGGACATTTAACTATGCTTAGCATTGTGGAACTGCAATTCAAAAAGAGGAGAACACAAGAGTGAGTGTAGAAATGTGAGCCTAGTTGATTAAACATGAATGTGTCATTCATTTATAAATATAGTCAATCAAAAAATAACAAGATAAGAAAGAATCTCTGTATGTATTTAGTCATGATTCATAAGCCATTTTGCCTTAGGAAAAAATCTAAAGTTTTTGATAAAAGAAAAATAACCTTTCAAATGAAAGTTATATCTTAAACTCCTGGAACAGTTTTCTATTATCAAATAATATAAAAGAACAGATAGAGATGACTCAAAAATACAAAATCTGTAAGCCTCATTTCTTGTATATATCACTTTTTCTTTTACGTCTAGTGATATCTGTTCTATATTAATCTGTGTCAATTACTACGTATACTATTTTTCTTTGGAATATGACATAAAAAATTTTGAAAATTATTAGGAAAATACATGTTGATGATTTATATTAGGCCTACAATAACTGATTGCTTCTAAAATCAAAGAAAAGCCTGGGCGTATTAAAAAGATATTCTTTGGGGTGTTTTTAAAATGTATGAAAAGAAAGAAGGAAATGATCTTTGAAGACTCAGAGAAATGCAGAGTGACATTTGGATGTGGTTTAAGTATCACACACAATCTTTATCTTATAACTTCCCTATCAACAAGCTATAAAGAAAGTGAAAAGTTTTCACCATAATCTTTAAATTTTTGGAACTTACTTTCAAAATCCAGGAAAAAATGTGGGTAGTTTTCAATTTCCCTGGTAAGGACTTTGAGCAGGTTTCCCATCCCAGCAAACCTAGGAGAGACAACACAAAACCAAATACCATTAGCAGTATAAAAAACAAGCTTCTGAAAAGATTGGACATTTTTTAATAACTTGCATAAATACCACTGAACCCCTATAACTACATCAGAAGGCCCAATAGAAAGTATCTTTATACCAGGTGATGAGTGATAACTTAGCAACTATTTTTTATTCAAAGAATTAGGTATTTTAGTCATAGGAGGCAGAGTTTACGTATATTCTACAAATTTCTTCCCTTTCCCCTTCACTAATCCCCTGAATCCTTACGGTTAATATTTCAGCTTCGCTTTGTTTCTGTTCCATTGATGTGGGAACATACCATGTCAATGGACAAGCAGAACAGAGAGGGCATTATTAAAATACCTATCCAAAAAGGTAAGTTTCTTAAAGTTCCTGAGGAAAAGAGTTTAGAAAACAGATTTATACTCCCAGGAACCCTCTTAGCCTGTACAGGAGGTCATGTTTCCCAGGCAAGTCGGAGGCTCTTGCAATTTGACATTTCCATGGTAACGAAATTAGGTACTTCATGAAGTGTAGAAACGGAAAGGTATAATAACCAAAAAGTTTTCTCAATGAAACTGCAGCCTGGGGCATTTGCAAGGGTGAATCAAGTCTACAGAGAAATACAAATTTGTTATATATCTGCAATCCCAACCTGAAAAAATAGGGGAAATGTAGTTATTATTTAAGTAAATAGCAAAATTTCTACTGCTCTCAGCTCTAGACATTAACCATCTTCTTCAGGAGGCCGTTGTCCATTCATTTATTCTACACATATTTATGGAGCCGTGATTTGATGCTGGGTACTGTGCTCTTTGGAAGGCATTTTTCTAACTCATGATTCAGACACCTCAGCTTGTGAAGGACCAACTTGAAAAATCACTGGACCAGTAAAAGGGAACTGCAGGGATGTAATTTTCTACCCACATGGCTTCTGACAGTATTTATGTTGCTATAGGCATTTAAAAAGATAAGCCACTCTAAGAAAGATGTGGTGAAAGAGGAATATACGAAAAGGATGGTGTTGTGCATGAAAATACATAGCAAGCAGTTCCCTTAAGTGCAGAAGGTGGTATAATCTAGTCTCCATAATCCCCCCTTCTGAGCAAATAACTCATACACTGCAGACAACATTCACAGTATAAGTCACTAACATGAAGGTAGAAAAGAGTCTGCTTCCGGAGGGCTGTTTGCAATCCTAGCTCTGTTTCCTGTTAGCTCCGTTATCCAAGGCAAGGTACTTTACTCTCTAAGCCTCAGTTTTCTCATCTGTAAAAAGAATTTTTGAAATGTATCTATTTCATCAATCATGAATATTAATGAATAAAAATAGAAAGTGTTTAGCACCGTACTTATAGGAAGTGCTCAAGGCACATTACATGATAATTACCACCACCATCATCATGATAATTATCTTAACAGCCTTCAAATACTTACTTAGAATTCTCTTATGGAAAACGAATGAGGTAGGTTATATGTGGCTCTAGGGAAGAGAACCAGAACCAATGAGGAAATAATGAGGAAGATCTTCATTCAGTGTTGTGAAAAAATTTCTAACCATTAGGGTTGTCGGCATATTGGGTGATTTGCCCTGTGAAATAGTGTTTCCTGTCACTGGTGGTGTTTAAGTAGAAATATGGTATATTACTCCTGAAAAATATTATAAAAATGAGTTGGGCAGAAAGTTGGAAAAGATACCTCTTAGACCTTGCCTATCTTGGAATATATGAATGTGCGGGCATGTATGACATGTACACACACACAGACACAGACACACACACACACACACACACACACACACACACACAATAGGAGGCAAACACCATGCTTCTCTCTTCCAAAAGGATCGTCCCTATTCTTTCTGTCATTTTCTTCCTCCCTTGCCTTTATGCACATTTTCTTTTAAAGTACTTTTGAGCAAAGCCCTGTATGAGACAGGTTCTGCCAGATTAAAACTCAGAACTGGGATAGCCCATCCCTGCCACTGGGCAACATTCACAAATCCTCCTGGGTCTCTAGGAAATAATCTGTTTCCAATTTAATGAACAATTCCAACTCAGACCCGGAGGCACTTCTTGTAGGAAGATGATTCTACTGTTTAGTAGCAGCCCTGACTTTCATATATAAAATGCCTTAATGGAAGTTAAATATTCTTAATTTCCCTAGCTTTGTGCTATTAACATGTCACAAGAGACCTGAATGGATTTAGCTTCCTCCTAAAAGTCTGACTTGTGTAGGATTTTACTGTCAGAGTGCCTGGGTGGGAAATACATTAAGCCTTTAAAATTAGTAACAGACTGAAATAAACACACGTGGAAATACATCCAAATACTAGCTGGCTGCAGAGTTCTGTTCAAAACGTCACTTAAGCTGGTTGGCTAATGCAGCCCAATATTCTGAAGCATGATTCTAACAACAACCCAGGTCAACTAACTGGAAATATTCTAGATGTACTCTAGATGTCTCACATCCCAAACAGGAACTGTCTGGAACAATAATTGATAATTATGGGATATTATGTAGTATTAGGGGTCAAGTCCAGTCCCATGGAACCTAGAAAACATGCATTTCAATACAAGCTCCTTGAATAAACACAGAAATAGTTCATCTCCTTCATGGAAAAAAAAAATGATGCTCATCGCTCCCCTCCAATGGGACAAGAATTCATGAAGTATATTCTGGTTCAAGGTCTGCAAAGTGAGTTAGCATCACACAGATGGGCACTGGGTAGAGACCATGGTTGTTTTGTATTAGACCTCGGGCTCCACTTGGGAAGACCCTCACCCAAAGAGCTTTTACTACACCCCCAGCTACATTCTTCATGACAGAGCCTCTCCAATCTTTTCAAACAGCTCCTGAGTGCATACAAAACACATTTCTATGAACCATGTAACTAATGAGATGGCTTAGTTAATCACTGTGAGGATTATTTTTTAATATTTGATCTTGTTCAATAAAAGAATTTAAGATAGGGCTTCCCTGGTGGCGCAGCGGTTGGGAGTCCGACTGCCGATGCAGGGGACACGGGTTCATGCCCCGGTCCGGGAGGATCCCACATGCCACGGAACGGCTGGGCCCAATAGCCATGGCCACTAAGCCTGCACGTCCGGAGCCTGTGCTCCACAGCAAGACAGGCCACAACAGTGAGAGGCCCGCGTACAGCAAAAAAAAAAAAAAAAAGAATTTCAGATAAGTTATTATACACTATTAGAAAATGCGAATGCTTACATAATGAAAGTGAGGGGAAGAGGAAAATAAAAGGAGAATCGTAGGAGGAAGGTAGAGAGGCAAATAGTACATGAACTATAGGTCATCCAGGCAATAAGATCTTCACATCTGTTGGAGATCAATTAGGATCTAAGCTTCTGAGTGCCAAAGCAAAGGGAAAAAAAAAAGTCTCTTTCAAGATTTGGTGTTCAGAAAATAAAGACAAACTGGTGACACTGGAGAAGTACAGCTTTTTTTTTTTTTTTTTTTTATGAAATAGTGATCTGGCTAAGAGAGAGCTGAGACAAAGAGAAATCTCCTCCAGCTGAGAGTGCACTGACACTTCTACCTGAGGGTGAGCAGAGCCTTAGAGCTCCCATGGCTACAGCAGTGCTTTCACAGCCGAAAGGCGGGGAGAGAAGCCTGGTTGGCAGTCCAGGACTGTATTTAGGGAAGCCGGGGACTCTGGTTTCCATGTTCCGTCTGGTAACTCCATGCCTACACTCCTAATGTGACCTGCTGCTGGGTCAGTCCCAAGGAACTTGCCAGATCCTTGCCACCCTCCACTATGGATTGGGAGCTCGTATCAGAGAGAATAAGGCAATCCGGCAGGTG
Source organism: Phocoena phocoena (assembly GCF_963924675.1). Lineage (NCBI taxonomy): Eukaryota > Metazoa > Chordata > Mammalia > Artiodactyla > Phocoenidae > Phocoena > Phocoena phocoena. Next base: position 77,967,444 of record NC_089232.1, on the reverse strand, counting down.
ATGATTCTAGGCAGTTTCTACAGGTAAAGAAGCTGCTTATTAAGTTCAAGGGATAGGAAAGGTCTCCCCAGTAATAAAGGAGGAGATGGGGAACCAATATGAAGGAAGAGAGAAGTACAGCAAAAAATCCAGATGTGAAAGTACTAAAATACTAGGAACAGAGTTCATAAAGGAGGATGCTAAGAAGGACTCCAGGCCTAAGGGAGCTCAAGCAATACTTTACAAAGCATGTTTATTATTTAAAACTAGTATGCTGTCTATATTATAAAGTTTAGGCTTATTTTAACACACACACACACAGACACACAATGTCTCCCTTGACATCTTCAGAGATCATCTCAAAGTGAAACCTCCCTGGGACACGACATAGTTTGCAGTGGCGCCCGTGAGTGTGGTGAGATCTGAATTCACTCCCTCCAGGAGGGTCTGGTAGGGGCAGAGCAAGGGAAGATTAGGAGATTTGGTCTCTCAGAAGAAGACAGAGGGGAGATGCCAGTTGGATAAGTACTCATGAGGCGATGGGCCTTGCAAACATTCTTTCTGGCTCTTACTTGGGATGGTTCCTGCTTTGGAGACTGGCATTGGAAGGTGGTCCTCTTTCCGTCTGTGGCCACTCTGGATGGCCTTTTGCTCTCAGAGACACCTGTCTTCCTCCACGACCGGGTTCTCCAGGACTGTCTCTTCTCTACCAAAGTGAAGGTGTGTGGGCGTCTACCATGATGGCTTTGGCTATTTGCTGGGGTTTTTCTCCCAGAGCATTGCAGGTTGGGACTTACTGATAAAGATTAAGACACAGTCTTGAGGATCTGTAGCACAGAGTAGGCTAAAATAAAAATGTGGCCTACTGATATTATCAGAAGATGCATAGTGTAAGTGGTAAATGATGAGCTCCTAGAGAAGAGTTTGAAAGAGCTGCACAAATATGTAGCACGGTCTCACTCCCCCATTATGCTAGAGCAAGTCATTGTAGCTTTGAGTCTCGGTTCTTCACCTACAACAATAGTATAATAATCTCTTCTACATGAGATTCTTGCAAAGACTATTGAAATGAGTGTAAAACCGCTGCGTAAAATACTGCGCAAATATTAGCTCTAATTATTCAGCATTACAACTCGTTTCATGGTTTAAGTTATTCATGGAATCAAAGAAGTATTACATCCCCAGAATCATGTAAGTTGCATGTTTCTTGATATTTCAGGTTTGGTCTCCCAAAATCCATGACTCTTTATGTAAACTGCTTTAACGTCAAGCTATAATCAGGTAAATATTTAAAGGTATTAATAGCTAGCACCGCAAGAGATTTTCCTACATGCCAAAGACTGTATTTTAGATACCTTTTCTTACTTTATCTTCAAAATATATCTAAGAGGAAGATATGTTGTTTAGGAATGAGAAAACTTAAAGGTATTAAAATTAAATACAGAAGCTGATTTTAAAAATATAAATCTTTATGAAAGAAAACTAAATTTTCAAGAGAACTATATTTATATAAGTGTGTGACAGTTAGAGGCTGGGGTCTTCAGATAACTCTATATAAGTTAATTCCCATTTCCAACACGAAAATCCCAAGCAGAAACAAATGCTTTTGAAAATAGCAGTAAGGAGATCACCCTTTTAATAAATACTCAAAAAAATCATCAAAAACTTCAATTTTTAACCAAATGGTTGTGTCTATGTTTACCCCTTTTCATAAATATAGCATATAGCACAAATATCTAATGAAGAAAACCCTGCCAAAGGGACCCATGAAATATCTCTACTGAAAAGGAATGAAATGCTAAAGGGCAAAGGGGCAACACAGATTTTCCAACAGTCAAAAGAGGGGGTCGGTCAGGATCACTGCCCACTCAGGTCCCAGGAGACCTGGTTTATCTTCCTCAACACTGACTCTCTTGGTGACAGTGATCTATCTAAATAAAAGGAAAAATCAAACTCCTATCCTCCCTAAAGGGAATCTGGTAACAGTTTGATGGGAAGTTTCTTCTTTTCCCTTTGGTTTTCTAATAAAAACACCACCTTGGATAATTGCCCCGAGGGAAGTAGTCAATCACTGGTTGAACACCCTGAATACCTGCGGCCTGTGGGAGTGGGGTTTTCAATGACAGAAGCCATGGCTGCAGTGCTCAAGTGATACACATGCTATTTAGGGAGACAGCACAAGTTCAAATTAAGAATGTAATCGATCTGGAAGCACATTACAAGCTTCTGATAAGTGGTAAGGGCTCAAAAACGTGAACTGAATGTGAAAGTAGTAGTATGTACCCGATACACAGTAAGTACCAACCAGAGTGATGATGATGATATATGAGAGGGACAAGAACATGCACATTTTATTGAGGGTCCACTGTGCGCCTGGCACTGTGCTTGGAGCTTTCACACACTTAAGTTCACTCAAACCTTACAGCAATCCTTCAGGTAGCTATAATTCTCGTCATGTATTGGAAGAAGAAATTTAGTTGGTTAAGCATCTTTCTGAAGACTACAGGAAAATAAAAGATAGAGCTTGAGCATCTAGGAACTCAAAAGTCCATGCTCTTTTCCCCACAGGAGGAGACCTGGGATTCCAGACCCCTAGGAGGCCCCTGTTTGGGGACTCTGAGAGTCCGTGGTCTGTGGAAAGTGCGTGCTAGATAATGCATGATTGTACGTATATGCTCCTTTCTCTGGGGAGAGAGTCTATAGTTTCTGTTAGATTCCGAAGTGGCCTGCTCTACACTAGTAGTCCCCCAAGGCATGGACAGTGAAAGACATATTTCTCTAGGAATTTAGAGAAGACAGAAAACCATGTGGGGTGGAATCTTCCAGAAAAATTAGCGTCATAGAAGAAGTGAACTCCACCCAGGCATGAAGGACCCTGGGAATCTGTATTGGCAGAAAGGACGCCTCCAGCTGGGGCATCTAGAGTGAGAAGGGAACAAAAGACACTAGTTATGTGACTGGTGAAGCCTTCCCAATACAGAAGTCTTATTCCTCAAGGTTCATGTACAGCAATACAATTTTGAAATGGATTCTTTCACATTTTTTTCCAAATTGTCTAGAAAGAGGGTATTTCTCTAGTCACTGCAGGAGTGTTAATAGTGCCTTTAAAGACTGCCCGCATGTCCCTGCCAAGGGAGGCTCTCATCTCCCAGGGGTGACGATTTGGGATGTATGCATGGTATTTTCTATGACTACTTTCTTGGCTCTGAGCTCAAAACCACTTCCATGGGAGCTGGCTCCAAGGCTGCTCAGTAGAAAATGATGACCCTCCTAAAGAAATCATCCTCCGCTAACATTTCAGTTCCAAAAAAGAGAAGGGGGTAAAAGTGCACTGCACACACACACACACACACACACAGACACAGACACACACACAGACACAGACACACACACAGACACGCACATTTTTTTTTTTTTCCTATTTAGAACTTGGTTCTTGTTTGGAAGAAAAAAAATAATAAGATTAGTTTTATTCCCAGAGTGTAAAACCAAATAAAATCAACTAGAAGTGACTTTGAAAAGATGTGACCATAGTTGGTGAGGAAATTTATTTGTTTACTATAAGTAAGACATAACAAAGGACTCAGGCCCAGGGTGTGGGCATTGTGAATTCTGACCTTTGCCTGTGTACATGCCCAATTTTCATGATTAGAGAACAAGCACTTAGAAATTTTCTTTTGTAGCTATAGCTATCGGAAAGGAGACTTTCTAAACCAATACCACCTTTTATCAATACAGAACAGAAAGTGAGAAAAAATAGAACAGCAGCCCTACATGGTTCTATTTGCTAATATTTTTCTTAAGGTCTAAGATGACAAATACTCAATGCCTTTACCAGAAGGGATGGGTTTTCTTAGCACTCTGAATGAGACAATACCTTTCGGAATCTAAAATGTTTAGCATCCCTGGTACAAAGACTTTAGAAATCAAAGACTTAAGTCCTGGTTGAGCCTAATATTTTTCTGCAACATAGTTAGCATATAAGCCCCAGACCAATCACGAATCCAACAATGATGCATATTTATATAACATCACATCTTTGTCAAAGGTAGGGAAGGTGATATTGGACCCATTTTACAGATCAGAACATGTGGGTCAGATATAGTCAGTGTCCTTCCCAGGGTCTTCCAGACGGAAGTCCCAAATGTCCTCAGAATACATTCCATATTAGAACTGGGGTCATCTTTTTAAAGCTCTTATTTACAAAAAAGCACTTGCCCAAGGACCCAAAATACATTAGGGCCAAAGAAGGAGCCATAAGGAAGGTGTCCTGGCTGTCAATCTCTTGCTCTGTCCATTAACACAAAAAGTAAATGGGACAAGTTCATTTTTTTAAAGACATTAAAACATAAGGTTGGGGCTTCCCTGTGGCACAGTGGTTGAGAATCTGCCTGCTGATGCAGGGGACATGGGTTTGAGCCCTGGTCTGGGAAGATCCCACGTGCCGCCGAGCAACTAAGCCCGTGAGCCACAACTACCGAGCCTGCGCTCTAGAGCCCGTGAGCCACAACTACTGAGCCTGCGCTCTAGAGCCCGTGAGCCACAACTACCGAGCCTGCGCTCTAGAGCCCGTGAGCCACAACTACTGAACCTGCGCTCTAGGGCCCGTGAGCCACAACTACTGAGCCTGCGCTCTAGAGCCCGTGAGCCACAACTACTGAGCCTGCGCTCTAGAGCCTGTGAGCCACAACTACGGAGCCTGCGCTCTAGAGCCCGTGAGCCACAACTACTGAGCCTGCGCTCTAGAGCCTGTGAGCCACAACTACGGAGCCTGCGCTCTAGGGCCCGTGAGCCACAACTACCGAGCCTGCGCTCTAGAGCCCGTGAGCCACAACTACGGAGCCCATGTGCCTAGAACCCGTGTGCCACAACTACTGAGCCTGCGCTCTAGAGCCCGTGAGCCACAACTACGGAGCCTGCGCTCTAGGGCCCGTGAGCCACAACTACTGAGCCTGCGCTCTAGGGCCCGTGAGCCACAACTACTGAGCCTGCGCTCTAGGGCCCGTGAGCCACAACTACTGAGCCTGCGCTCTAGAGCCCGTGAGCCACAACTACCGAGCCTGCGCTCTAGGGCCCGTGAGCCACAACTACCGAGCCTGCGCTCTAGGGCCCGTGAGCCACAACTACCGAGCCTGCGCTCTAGAGCCTGTGAGCCACAACTACCGAGCCTGCGCTCTAGGGCCCGTGAGCCACAACTACTGAGCCTGTGCTCTAGAGCCTGTGAGCCACAACTACTGAGCCTGCGCTCTAGGGCCCGTGAGCCACAACTACCGAGCCTGTGCTCTAGAGCCCGTGAGCCACAACTACCGAGCCTGCGCTCTAGGGCCCGTGAGCCACAACTACCGAGCCTGCGCTCTAGAGCCCGTGAGCCACAACTACCGAGCCTGCGCTCTAGAGCCTGTGAGCCACAACTACCGAGCCTGCGCTCTAGGGCCCGTGAGCCACAACTACTGAGCCTGTGCTCTAGAGCCTGTGAGCCACAACTACTGAGCCTGCACTCTAGAGCCCGTGAGCCACAACTACTGAGCCTGTGCTCTAGAGCCTGTGAGCCACAACTACTGAGCCTGCGCTCTAGGGCCCGTGAGCCACAACTACCGAGCCTGCACTCTAGAGCCCGTGAGCCACAACTACCGAGCCTGCGCTCTAGAGCCCGTGAGCCACAACTACCGAGCCTGCGCTCTAGGGCCCGTGAGCCACAACTACCGAGCCTGCGCTCTAGGGCCCGTGAGCCACAACTACCGAGCCTGCGCTCTAGAGCCCGTGAGCCACAACTACTGAGCCTGCGCTCTAGAGCCCGTGAGCCACAACTACTGAGCCTGCGCTCTAGAGCCCGTGAGCCACAACTACTGAGCCTGCGCTCTAGGGCCCGTGAGCCACAACTACTGAGCCTGCGCTCTAGGGCCCGTGAGCCACAACTACTGAGCCTGCGCTCTAGAGCCTGTGAGCCACAACTACTGAGCCTGCGCTCTAGAGCCCACGAGCCACAACTACCGGGCCCGCGTGCCACACTACTGAAGCCCGCGTGCCTAGAGCCCATGCTCTGCAACAACAGAAGCCACCACAATGAGAAGCCTGCGCACCACAACGAAGAGTACCCCCGCTTGCCGCAGCTAGAGAAAGCCCGTGTGCAGCAATGAAGACCCAACGCAGCCAAAAATAAATAAATACATAAATTAAAAAAAAAACACAAGATGCATATGGTAGTTCTATTTTTAGTTTTTTAAGGACCCTCCATACTGTCCTCCATAGTGGCTGTATCAATTTACATTCCCACCAACAGTGCAAGAGGGTTCCCTTTTCTCCACACCCTCTCCAACATTTGTTGTTTGTAGATTTTCTGATGATGGCTATTCTGACCTGTGTGAGGTGATACCGCATTGTAGTTTTGATTTGCATTTCTCTAATAATTAGTGATGATGAGCATCTTTTCATGTGCCTCTTGGCCTCCTGTATGTCTTTCTTGGTGAAATGTCTATTTAGGTCTTCCACCCATTTTTTAACTGGATTGTTTGGTTTTTTTGATATTGAGCTCCATGAGCCATTTATATATTTTGGAGATTAATCCTTTGTCTGTTGTTTCATTTGCAAATATTTTCTCCCATTCTGAGGGTCGTTTTTTTGCCTTGTTTATGGTTTACTTTGCTGTGCAGAAGTGTTTAAGTTTAATTAAGTCCCATTTGTTTATTTTTGTTTTTATTTCTGTTACTCTAGGAAGTGGGTCAAAAAAGATCTTGCTGTGGTTTATGTCAAAGAGTGTTTTTCCTATGTTTTCCTCTAAAGGTTTTATAGTGTCTGGTCTTACATTTAAGTCTTTAATCCATTTGGAGTTCATTTTTGTGTATGGTGTTAGGTAGTGCTCTAATTTCATTCCTTTACATGTAGCCGTCCAGTTTTCCTAGCAATCCCACTACTGGGCATATACCCTGAGAAAACCATAGTTCAGAAAGAGACATGCACCACAATGTTCATTGCAGCACTATTTATAACAGCCAGGACATGGAACCAACCTAAATGTCCATCGACAGATGAATGGATAAAGAAGATGTGGCACATATATACAATGGAATATTACTCAGCCATAAAAAGAAACGAAATTGCGATATTTGTAGTGAGGTGCATGGACTTAGAGTCTGTCATACAGAGTGAAGTAGGTCAGAAAGAGAAAAACAAATACTGTATGCTAACGCATATATATGGAATCTAAAAAAAGAAAAATGGTACTGATGAACCTAGCTGCAGGGCAATAATAAAGAAGTAGACATAGAGAATGGACTTGATGACATGGGGAGGGAGGGCGAAGGTGGGGCGAAGTGAGAGTAGCATCAACATATACACACTACCGAATGTAAAATAGTTGGCTGGTGGGAAGTAGCAGCACAGCACAGGGAGATCGGCTAGGAGATTTGCGATGACCCAGAGGGGTGGGACACGGAGGATGGGAGGCAGGCTCAAGAGGGAGGGGACATGGGGACATGTGTATGCATATGGCTGATTCGCTTTGTTGTGCAACAGGAACATGGTATTGTGAAGCAATTAGACTCCAATAAAGATCTACTAAATAATAATAATAAAAAAAACATAAAGTGTGATGTGTCACTGCCAGTGGAGGGTTTCTGCTCTATGGTAGTAGGGTCTCCCTAGAACATGCTAAACAGCATGTTAAACAGGACATCCCCACTGGTGGTTCGTAACATTGTGTGCACTTCTCTCCTTCCCTACCACGATTATCCTAATTCAGACCCTCAGCAGAGCTTCCGGCACCCTGCAAAGAGCCCCCAAACTGATTCTCCTGATTCCAGTTTTGTCTCCTGCCCTTTCGTTTCCAGCTTTGCAAACACAAATCATTGTTACAAAAGTAACAATGTGACTTCCTTGCTTAATATGCTTCCATGGCTCTCCAGGGCCCACAGGAGGTAGCACATACCAGTGTGTGCACTGGATCCAGAAAACCTGGCCTCCAGCCCCTGCCCGTCTCCTCTGTCCCCTCTCTTCCTCCGCACCCCTGGGCCCTCCACTCATCACACCCTACACTTCTCTAAAGCAGCCTGCTCTTTGTTGCCTCAGGGCCCTTGCACATGTTGCTCCTTCTGTTTACAATTATAATGACAGCTAACATTTTGTAATGATCTGCAGGCCATAGGGATGAGAGCTTTTCATGTATTATCATATTTTAATTTTCACAACCACCTTATGAGGTAGGAACTCTTATTATCCCAACTTCAGAGATAAAGAAATCATCTTAGAGGTTTTAAAAGTTTCTCAAGCCCACAGTGGCAGAGCTGGGTCTGGACGTCAATTCCATCTGACCTCTAAGCACTGGCTCTCGGCCATTGCCTCCCCAGAATCCCCTTTCAAGTATGAGTTTGGAAATCAGGACCTTCAGAAGAACCCCCCTAAATCTTCCCTCCTCTTCGACTCTACCTCAAATAAAACAAAACCCACTCCCTTGGGTAAGTTTGGCTTCTCTTTGCTCACCTAACTTTGTGTGTTTACTGTGTGTTAGTGCCTACAGTGTGGACCATAATTACACACTTTCCCCCCATCTCTGAATATAAGGTCTTCTTGGGCAGGGCTGTTTTTATACCTCCTTGTATTCCCAGCACTTAGCACAGGGCCTGGTACCCAGTTAGCACTGGCAAAGAAATCCTTAAGATTGTTTTGTCCAGTGGTACCAAAGCATCAACCAGTCCAAGGCAAAATGAGAAATTAAGGCTATGGCATAAGCCTTGCATTTCTGCTAAAGTTATGCAAACATCTCTATGCTACAGTGTTTTTTATTTATTTTACAAAATGATAGTGATAGCTACATCTTAAGTCCCCAACGTTTATTTTGAAATTTTATGGTTTTATGAAATTCCAAAGTCTAGGAGTCACTAACCTGGTCGGTTACTGGGCCCAGCTCGGGAGCAGAGCTGCTGGTCTCTGCTCTGAAGCTGGTGCCTCCAGCTGCACACTGTGACCTGTCTCATTTAGTTTTATGATAAGTCTGATCTCCTAACTACAATGGAGCCCTGAGATTTCCCCAACAGAGTGGAGGAAAGAAGTCCAGTTCTGGCTTCAGGAGTGTTTCTGGCGACTGGATGTGATTGTAGGAGGGCTATTCAAACAATCTGCCCTTCAACCTGATCAACAAGGTTCAGATTTGGAGGAATCCTGATGGCAGCCAGGTTGGCAGCTGCTGTCAGCGACGAAAGAGGCTTGCAGGCTCCCCACACCGTCCCCCGAAAGCAAGTGACCCCTCCGGCTTGCCTCCCATGAACCAACCAGGGAGCTGTCCGAGCAGGGAGAGTACAACCCTGATACGTCTGGTATTCACACTACCCAGAGACACTTTCTCCTAGTAATCATACAACCCATCATACCTCATTTATACTCCTTGATTGTTTTGAATGATAAGCAAAACCGGTTGACCATCAGCCTGTAATGCATCAGATGCAAAATAGGTGGCTTAAAAAAATACTTCTCAACAAAAGGAAGGGTACATTCCTTAAGTGACAGAAGCACCTGCTTTTCTTTGGGGGGGGGGACGGGAAATGCATGGATGGAATGAAGTAGCTCAGCCTATAAATTCCGGGAGCAAAACCAGGTGAGCGATTTTAGATAGTTGGGCTGGGCTGGAATTCCCTGCCCCAGCTGCCACTTCTGCAATGAAGTCATAAGGTTCTCTGTTCCGTTGCCGAAAGTCGTGCCAAGAATCCAACAGATGATTTCATTCCAAGACGAAGGAGGGGAACTAGAGTGAGTCTATTAAGCACTTTCATCTGACAATAAAAATGAGTTAATGGCTAAAATGTGTTTTCAAAACGTTTTAACACTACAAGTAATGGCACTCAAATGGGAAAATGCCTTGAATACACTCATCCATCATTAATACCACGGTGTCCCTCAAAAGGGCTGGGTGTTCCCGGTGGAATACAAGCTGCTAGAGTCGAGTTGTAAGGCAATCCATGGGAATTCTCAAAAACATACTGAGAGACCATCACAGAGCTGAACGATTAAGTGCAGGTTTAAAATAGTCCTTTCAATATCTGAGTTCAGTTTTCTAAAATAGACTATTACCTCATCACAGCTAATTTCCCCATAAACATCAATATTACAGCAGCAAAAAGTCTCCAAGAAATGAGAGTGAAATTAGATTCTTTTTTAGGGAATGCAAGTCAATGTGCCCCCCACCCCAATTTCCAATACCAGTGAATACGGAAACCATCAAACTGGGACTTTGTTCTGGACCAGCCCACCGCTGGGAAATCATTAGTGAATTTGTCCCCTTCCACTTGCGACATCAAGAACACGGTGAGGAGGAAACTGCTTGATAAGCTTGCCCCTTCCCTAGAAGGAGGGCTGACAGTCACAGCCCACCCAGGCCACTTCTGCCCGATTTCAAAGGGAGAGTGACCCCTGCAGGGCAGCAGTCTTGGAAATGCCTTCCGCTTACGGAGCAGTGTTGGGAAAGCTGTTTATTCCACCTGTCTCCGATGGCTTCGTTTCAGTCTAGAACCTGAAAGGGAACACGGGTAAGTCGCCCAAAGTTTGGGCTGTTCTGACCATCAGTGATTTAGATTAAACAGACTCTCATTTCTCTTGGATTACAGATCTCCTTTTTCCAGAATTGATTCTCAGGTATTTCAACCGACAGAAGCCAGGGTCCTCTTTGCTCTGAGTGCGGGCTGCAGAGGAATCTTGCCCTGCGTGCTGTTGGCCAAGCCCTCCCCCGCCGAGATGCTGGAGGGCCTCCTTGCTGCCCCCTCATCTCTCTGAATGGTCCTTCTTAAGTCTCCGCTTCCTCCATCTAACCTTTAAGTGTCTGTCCCTAATGCTCCTTCTTCACACCTTGTCTCCCGGTCCCGCTCTAGCCCCAAACTGGACCTCCTTCCTCAACTCCTGGCCGGTAACTCTAAGTGAATTTCCTGCAAGCATAGCAATTTGGGGAAGATCTTAATAGCCTTAAGTTCTGCCCTTCCCAAATGTCCTCCTCCTTCTTTGTTCACAGAAAAGCATCATCGTCCATTAAATTATGAGCCAGAAACCTGAGTGTCCCCCGAGATTTCTGCACCTGCTGCCCCCCCCTTAGACCTGGTGTCTCACCAAACTCTATCCAGGTACCTTCCACGTCTCCCCTGGCCGTGACTTCTCTCTAAGCCCTTCTCCTGGCCACAGTCTCTCCCCATCATCTCCAGCCATTATCTTGGGCTCTCTCTCGCCTCCCCCAGTCCAACACCAGATACCCCAAGCACCTCGGATCACACAGGGGACTCTGAGCGCACGTTACAGGAAATGTCCTGTGTAAAGTGAATGCTGGTGAATTAAATCTCTTCTATATGTTATCTCACAATATAACCTAAAAAAAGAAAAGAGAGAGGAAAAAAAAGAAAAAGGTTTTCCCCCCGTCCCTGCCTGGCTCTCGGTCCCTGGCAGCTGCTCCACACATCTGTGCCTGAGGTCTCTCTGCCTCTAGAGGTCACTGTCAAGCGGTGAAATATGACCTCGCAGGTCAAGGCACCGGAAGGCACGGTGCCCGCGGATGCAGTACTTCTGGGAAGCGAAAGCCCCCTGAAGAACCCCACCTGCCCCAGTGCCAGGGACTGACTTGATTTGTAAGTCTAGGTTTTCAGACACTGAGTTTTCTTAAACGGAGGTCCACCTGTGCAACAAAGGAGGCTTTGGAATTGATGGAGGTGTCAAAGCATTAGGTATATTACTTCCCAGTTCAAATTTATTTGGGGGGGGGGGAATGTCAAAATTATGGAAGTACCAAAAAGACCACCAAAAGCCATTTCACATACTGAAAACCTAAAGAATTTGAAGCCAAGGGAGGTTGGCGTGGTCCATTACATCTCAAGTGTCAAGGTCGGCCAAAGGGCGGAAAACATCCATTGAAATCTCAGAGGCAGGAGGGGCTTTGCTTTTGGTCTCCAGTTTCTGAAAGGAGCAAATGCCTTGATTTCAAAGTACGCTTAATCGCAAGCCAAAGGAACGCTTTAAAATAAAACCCCTAGCTTGAACCCCAAGCAAGCACTGAAGACCATCACTGTAAGCTGGGACAGGAAAGGCGGGGGTGGGGGGGTGGGGGGCGAGGTGGGAGTGTGCTGAGTGCCCGGGAGGCCGGCTCTCCTGCAGGGAGCTGCTTTCTGGGGCAACTTCCCGGCCCAGTGCGATGTGGAGCTGCTGGGTGGAAGGAAAAAGGCATGTTTCAGTGTAAACGCTCCCCAAGCTGGCTGTCAAATTAAGATGGGTGCAATTTTTCACATGGTATTCAGATCCTAAAACCTGACCCAAAGCTCTCTTTCAAGTTTCAGCTCCTGTGAACGCTCTGTGCTTTGGTCACACCAGCGTATGGAGAGTGCCAACAGCTCTGGCCTGGTTCTTGCTTCTGTTTTTGTGCTCATATGCTGCTCCCTTTGCTTGGAATGCCCTCCCCCTCTCCTCTGCCTCTGGATGGCCTATCTTTCAAGGCCCAAATCAGATTGCACTTCCTCCCAGAAACCTCCTCCCTGACCCCCAGGCTGAATGAGCAACATCTCTTCCTTACTGTGGATTCTTTAAAGGGCTATGTCTTCTTCATTTCCAGAATGTTACCCATTTCAACTACCCCCCACCCCTCCCCAGCCAAGCTCCAAGCACAGGTCCAGCACGCAGCCTCTTCACTGATGGCCACTGAAATGGAATGGAAGATTCGGTAAGCAGTCACTGCATAGCAATGACAGTAAGATTGGCAACTGCAAACAAGCCGAACAGAGGAAGGGTCGTTGGGAAGAGAAATAGGTTGGAGAAAATAAACATTTCCCAAAATAGAGATATTCTTCTTGTTTTATGATCATAGATGACCTTGAGAATCTGATGAATATCGGCCTTCTTAGAAAAACGCACCCATGCACAGACCCACATGTTTTTTGCATGTAATTCCAGGAGGTACAACACACACACTGACACCCAAGAATGGAAATCCCTCATTTATTTTAAAATCGCTAATTGAGTGTATGGACAGCCAGGCAGGATGAGGGAGGCATTTCCAAGTGTGTGGACCGTGGACCACGCTGAAGGAGAAAAGGAGTTCTTTAGTGGCAACAGCACAGGCTGAGGAGACCTTGGGTAAGTCTACTCTTCTGAATTTGGGTTTTCCTCGTCTGTGAAATGCGAATCATAATACTTCCTTAGCAGTGTCGTTAGTGAGTAAATAAAATAATTCAGGGAGAGCACCTAGTATAATATCTGGCATGCAGTCAGCCTCCAGCAACAAAAGCTAGTTTTCTGCACCTCCTGTCTCGCATATAAAAAACTGCAACCACAATGCAAACAAGTCATTTCCCTTTTAGCAATAAATTCTGCACGGCCGCTTTGGAGCGAGGGAAGAAAGCGACTGAGACCACCGTCTCGGCGAAGAGGTGAAGCCGGTGCCGCGCGGCTACTGCGGGCGCGTTCGCGTGGCTATTAATCATACAAGAGCCCATTTATGACAAACACAGGTCACTCCCTTTTGCATGACAAGCCCTATGGGTCCACAGAGGCCCATTATCCAAAAAAAACAGAGCATTGTGGGCGACGCGGGCGAAGCCGAGTGCACACACACAAGCGGACATTGTGAGGCTGTTTGCACAACCCCGCGGTGCTCCTCGCGGATTTCCTGCCAGGGAGACATTTCCATCTCGCGGAGGCGGCTGCAGACATTTGCTCATTCAACATGGCTTCGGGCCGCGCGCTGCGAGAGCCAGGGGCGCGGCGCCCTCTGCCGGCCGTCTCCAGACCGCAGGCGGGGATTGGGCGGAAGATAACGCCAGCCGCTCTCAGCATCCCAGCCTCCTCTCTCTCCTTCCCCTTCTAAAGGAAAGCGGTGCAACAGGCTTGAGCTCTGGGGTCTGGAAAGCCTGTAACACGTGTTGGCCGCAGGTCCTTGGACGAGCCATGTCACCCCTCAGGTCTTACTTTCCTAGGTGGAACCCCCAGCACTCATTTGTTTGCGGCAAGCCCTGAAGGAGATGACAGCTACACGGCCCAGGGCCTGCCCCTCGGCCAGTGTGGAATAAATCCCTGTATTCCCCTTCTCCACCTGTCTCCAGTAGGGTGGGGATTGTCATCTGCCCTCTGAAACTAGGAAAGGAAATCAGCCAGCACCTATGGGTAACGTCTTGGCTTAAACTGTAGCCAGTGTTCAGAGCGGATGTATGACTTTTATCTTCCTGTGTCATCTCCTTTTTTCAAATTGTTCTCTCTTGCTTTACAGTGTGTGTTCTGCGTTGGCAAGGGCAGCCCCGACGTGCAGTATTCCACCCAGCATCTGAAACGCCCGACCTTCAGGACAGGCTCAGTTGAAGGTGGAGGGTGAGCTCGCAGAAATTCTCAGCTAAGTTGTCTTTCTCAGAGATAAAAGAAAGACCACCCTATTGAACTTCCTAAACTGAGCTGTGATGTGGAGCGTAGCAACAAGAACATGAACTTGGGTTTGGATCACAGCTTAGCTATTTATTAGCTGGGTGGTCTCAATCAACGTATTGAACAACATTTACTTAACCTCCCAGAGTCTGAGTTTCAAAATGAGTAAAACAGAGATGAATTCAGCCTCTTCAAGGCTGGTTTGTAGAGACAATGACACCACATACGTAAGGAGCCAGATGCATAAATGGTAGTGGCCATAATCACGATCACTACTGTCATTTTTCTTGTTCCACCCACTGGTCTTAGTTCTGTCCTCCTGGCCATGAAGAAGGCGGAGGTGCTCTGTGGCATTCCAGAAGCAACTGAGAAGCCGCCGCAGTCCCAGCCCTCCCTTTCTTTTTTTTGAAAATTAACTTTTTATCTCTAACATGGCCAAGAAGATACATGGAAACTCAAAACCATCAACCAGAGATGCACACAGAAATATACAGACATGACTTGAGTGCAGGCAGTATTTTTTTTTAACGGCTTTATTGGAGTATAATTGCTTTACAATGGTGTGTTAGTTTCTGCTGTATACCAAAGTGAATCAGCTATACATACACATGTATCCCCATATCCCCTCCCTCTTGCATCTGCCTCCCTCCCACCCTCCCTATCCCACCCCTCTAGGTGGACACAAAGCTATGCGCCTGCTTCCCACTAGCTATCTATTTGACGTTTGGTAGTGTATATATGCCCATGCCACTCTCTCACATTGTCCCAGCTTATCCTTCCCCCTCCCCGAGTCCCCTTTCTGACACAACTATTAATATCTATTAAATACCATCTTAGAGGATGTATGCTGATGACTTCCAAATTTATAACTGTCTCCTTGATCCCCTCGCTGGAACTCCAGACTCATTTATCCCACTGACTGCTTGACTTCTAACAGACACCTCACACTTCACATATCCAAAATTCAAGTTTTGTTCTTTTTTCCTAGAAATCTGCCCCTTCTTCAGTCTTCCTTCTCTCTGTAAATGGCAATTCCACGTTTCCAGACACTCAGACTAAAAACGTCAGTGTCATCCTCGGCTTTCCTTTCTCTCACACCCCATATCTAAGCTAACAAACCCTTCAGCTCTCCTTTCAGGACACAGCTTGAATTTGATCGTTTTTCGGACATGGAGGCCTAGACAACCCACAAGGCATCCCATCTCTTGCCAAGACTATCATACTCACTTCCTAAACAGATTCCCCAGTTCCCAATCACTCAGTCAATTACCCATCTGGCCATTCTAATGATGTTTCAAAAGTTTCAGCATGTCACTCCTCTGGTTAAATCCCTTCAATGGTTTCCTGTGTCACTTAGAGTAAAATACGAGATTCTTATCACAGTCAACAAGGCCCGAGGTGATGTTACCCCAAGGTAGTTCATCTCGTACAACTCCCCTCCATCGCTGGGCTACTCACAGCTTCTGGCCTCTCCCCCTTCTTCATTCTTGAACTTATCACATGTGTTTCTGCCACAGGACCGTTGCTAGTCCTTAGTCCTAGAATGCTTTCCCCCAATATATCTGCATGGTTTTTCTTTAGGCCTCTGTCCAGGGTTTACTTTTAATCTCTATCGCCATTAACATATATACCCCCAGATCCCAGACTAGGGCCTGACACACAGTAGGAACTCCATACATACAGGTGGAATGAAGGAAGTCATCTGTTCATAAACACGACTCCCATGATCCCCTGGAGCTTCTCTTCCATCCAAACATAAGATTCTTCCTCCAGGCCCGTGGGAGGAGAGGCTCTCAGGCCATCTGTTATTTTGGTCAGACACTCTTATTTGGGTAAGAAAAGGGGAGAAGTAGTCCTTTCACGGGATGGGAAAGTGCATGGTCAGTGAGCCTGGTCCTAATGAGGTACAGCATGAACCTCTAAAATAGAAAGTGTGTTTTGGGGGGAAAGTAGAGGGAGAGACGGTCAGGAGAATCTACTGAAGACTAATTATATAGGAACTTTGAATCCAGAAAGCAGAAGCAAGGAAACTCCAGGGCAGAAATGCAGCTCGGTGCCTTGGGCGGGTCAGGCAGTTGTTATGTAACCCTGGGGCCTGAAGGTCGTGGAAGCTACCGCGACTGTAACGCCTCTGTAATGCCACCAAATGCACGGGAGTCACTGTCTCTTGTCCTAATCTGTTTTCAGCCACTTGCTTGCTACAAGACCTTGGAGACGGTCACTCCCTCCGTCTGAGTCTCATCCTTATCACATCTGTAACCAACCAGGACTGGCTAGATGACCTGGGAAACTCCTCTTCGTTCCAACATCCTGAGGTTTTAATGCAATGAGAATGTCCAACAATTTCCAGAAATGTATTCAGGCAACCTAAAGCCACACCAGGAGCTAAGGTAATTAGAAATGGGATGAGATTTCCATTTAAGAAACAGAACTGCGCCTTGACGGCACTTCCACAGAGCATCCCTGGCTTGTTTCTTGAAGCCCTTTGGATTTCCAGCTATTTGGGAAGGATGGTGGTGATAGATTCCCAGCACCATGCTATCTCAAAATTGGCCACTGCTGCACTCAGGGAGTACTCCAGAGTTTACCTCTGTGACAAAGCAGTAATTCAGAAATCAGGTAGAACACTTAAACTACTAAAGGGAAATTGTTCTCAAGCCCTTTTGTACTTCCGAAGCATCAAACATCATGAAATACGCAGACAGGCTAACTACAACTAATTTTCATATATTTGATAAAGCGGGTCCCAAAGTACCTGTATTAGGCAAGGCTTGGGCAGCCAGCTTTCATCTATCACGTGTATTCAGAGGTCTAATATGACATTCTCTAATTCAGACTCTTTTCCTTTGGAATTCCAGAAGCAATTGAAAAGCCGCCACAGTCTCAGCCCTCAGAGCCCAAATCAGATCTCACTGCAGTTACGATAATAATATAATTGTAACATTAGCCCGCTAGGTTAGGGATAATTGGCAAACACCAAAGCTACGTCCACTGGCTTTCAAAACAATTCCAAGAGATGGTGAAATGATGCTGTTAATTCCCAAGGCTTTGGAAGTCTACTTACTGTGCCCAGGAAATAGCAGCATTCAGCTGAAATAAGTAATAAATTCTTTCAATATTTCTAGAGATTACCAGTAACACTGAAGATTCTGTTTAGTTGGCAAAACTCTGTTGGCTCTGCCGGGTGATCTATCCACCTACATTTCACTTTATGTGTGATTTGAGTCAGTTGATCCCCACCTCCACCCAAATCCAACACCCCTCCCTCTCCCTTAGAACTGGCCTCTTCCTTCTTATGGCCCTAATATATACACCCCGTGTATCCTGTATATATTTCTAACAAAAATATAATATTCATATGTGTCTGCTCAGCTTCCTGAATGCAGGTCTTAATCATTGGTCCAGCCTCCACACCCAGCACAGTCCTTGACAGAGTCCAGGAAAGTGGGTGCACGGTCAAAGGAGCAACTGCATGAACATTTGCTCTTTTTAGAAACTAGAGCCACAGTCCCTGCACCATCCAGTGAGGGTGAGAGGCTATGTTTAAAGACAGCTGTAACGAGTGGAAGATTCTAGTGAGGACTGGTATCTGGGAAGAAGGTGGAAGAGAGGAGAGGAATCCTCCGGCTGGAAGGATCTGGGAGGGTTTCATGCAGGAGGGGGCTGTGGAGTGGGAGGGAGGCCAGGGAGAAACTGTCAGTGAGGCCTGGGGCTGGGACGAAGGGAACCCCAGGTCCCCCACGGCTGAGATCACACTCTCGGTGGCTGGAGTTGAGAGGCCTTTGGAGGGACAGCTATCATAGGCCTGGCCCTGAGACCTGTTGGCAGATCCCAGTCTCCTGGTTATGATGAAGTGGTGGGACCCGGTTTTCCTAGGTGGCTTTTTTTTTTTGCGGTACGCGGGCCTCTCACTGTTGTGGCCTCTCCCGTTGCGGAGCACAGGCTCCGGACGCGCAGGCTCAGCGGCCATGGCTCACAGGCCCAGCCGCTCCGCGGCATGTGGGATCCTCCCGGACCGGGGCACGAACCCGTGTCCCCTGCATCGGCAGGCGGACTCTCAACCACTGCGCCACCAGGGAAGCCCCTCCTAGGTGGCTTTTAAACCCACTATAAAGGTGGTTCTCTGCCAGGCAAACTTACATCCACCACCAGCCTGGGGCCTGCCGTGCTCCCGGTGCCAGTCCTGGGGGGACGCGCTGCCCTCCGCTCCTCTCCCCACGGCCCCGGGAGCCCTCTCCCAGCACCTCCCCACGGTCCTGTCACCCCTGCTTACCTGCCTGCCTCTCCTCTTAAAGGAGGAATACCCCCAGCACCGGAACTGGGGCTGGATTATGTCTGAATCCAGAGTAGGCTGTTGAGGGAATATGTTTCCGAATAAATGAAAAAGTGAGTGGACCAGAGATGGCGTGGATGCCAAAATCTATACCCAAGGACTTCTTGTCAATCATCCACTTAGAGCAAGAGGGAAGGGAAGAGGAGGGGCTGGTGGGAGAGGAGGAAAGAGTGAGAGAGAAGGAGGAATGAAAGGAAGGAAGAAAGGGATGAAGGAAGAAAGAAAGGAGAGAGGGAAGGCAAATCGTTTCCCCACTTTCACATCTCGTTTGATAAAGATGTAACCAGCTTCAGGCACATGAAGAAACAGACTCATAGGGGTCTCATCCTATGCTTGACAATTAAAAGAAAGAAAACTTGAGTCATCAGAAAAGCAGAATACGGCCTGAACGATGCCCACGTTAACTTCTGAAAAAGACATCTCCCGCCACTAGGAGTCATTTTCACAGAGGGTGGCCCGTGGAGACTTCTGAGCGTCCGGAGGCTGAGCCGGGAGAAATCCAAGGTCAGGGACAGGCGTGGCAAAGGAACAGTGCCTCCTCTTCAAGTGCAGGTGGAATCGCATTGCGTGGATGCTCTTTTCAATCCAAATCCCTACACTACACGGTGGGGAGGCCTGTATTCTGAAGTGGCCGGCACTGCTTTCCGCCTCGGGGCAGTGGGTCCTGCCCCAGGTAAATCCTGTCCACTACTCTTCACTCACCTTTCCTAATACGTAACAGTGTGGGCACAGAGGGCCCTGAAGCTGAAATCCTGAAGACTCCCAAAATGACGTCACTCAACCCCCTGCTTCCCAAATCCTCATTCTCGGATAAGCGTGATAATAGCAGTTGATTGTCATTCCTGCACTCAGTGCCATTTTAAGTGCTGCCCACAAATTATCGCATTTAATTCTCACGATAACCCTCCAACGTAGACAAGTAGTTTGGCTTTAAGAGTTACTAAAGCGATATATTTCTGTAAAAACCGAGAGCTTTTCTTTGGGCAAATGTTAAGAGCTTGCAGTTAAGTACTTTCTCCACTAAGGGGCGTGCTCATCTCACGTTAAAAATGCCAGACCTGGTCAGGGTAGGTACTTAGTACAAAAGCAGAAGTTTGGAAAAGGGACAAAGCAGGGGGATCAGTTTCAATGCCCTGAATATATTTATTCTTAGTAGTAAAAAGGGTTCAAATTCGCAGCTGTGGTACCCAGCGCTTACTTAACACACTAACTCACTTCATTCCTGTTCAAGGTCATTTCAAAAGCATTGATCTTGACCACTTTGCGGGAAACGGAGCCACGACATTTGGGAAAGAAAAATTCATAGATTCAGCCACTTGGCTTAGTAATCATCTTCCCCTGCCTCTTCCCCTAATGTCTTAAATCACGCGTTCCAACCAGGGAAACATCTGTCTGGTGGCTGAATCAACCCGACTCCAGTTGCAAAATGTAAAGAGTAAAAGAAAGAAAGAAAATGCTGAAATCTTATCCAAGCTTATCAAAATGAATTACGACAGCTCATTTTGGTGAAATGTCCACTTAAAATTATATTTTGGATCTGGAAAACACTCTGGAAGTGTAAATTAGGAGAGCGGGGGATCCTCCGTTAGCGATCGGTAACCCCGCCCTGTATTTATAGACAGAGAGGCGTGCAGAAGTACAGCATTGCTTTCACAGACGATGCCCCTGCAAGAAACTCAACACACACAGAGAAGGCAGCACAGTCACAGTGGAACTTCCCTGTTTGGATGGATCCAGCAAGACCACAGTTAAACCAAACGAACAACCTTCCCAAGTTTAGCTCCAGATTTATGTTCAAACCCGGCCGTGCTCTTGATGACTCAACCGTGCACTACCCTGGTTTGAACTTTACCCTGCAGCCGGGGTTCCCGGGCTGGTGTCTGTGGCCACAAATGACTAAATTTGAAAGCTGTGCCGTGCATTTGCTAGAGGGCTCTCAGTCCTCACAGACAGATCAAGTATTGTTTAGGCTATTTCTAAATTCCACTTGAAGACAGCAACTTGTTACTCAAGCACCAGGTCTGGGACTGCTCCGCGGTTCCTACCAGCTGAGAACCCAGCTAAATAAAGCAATCCCAGGTCATTTGATGAAGTGGAGTATGGAGTGTGGGAAACGCACTGAAGAGACAGTGGAGACACGGGCTCCCCTTCCACTTACTAGCCTATGGCCTTGGCCATGAGCTTGAGAACCACTGCACTGGACCAAGGATGTGGAGTTCCGGTGTCAAATCCCCTTTTCTTCCTGTATCTCACAAGTAAACGGTTGTTTTAGGATTGATTATTTTAAGATAAATGAAACTAGCGGTTCCCCTTGGACTGGTTTCATATTCATTTTGTTTTACGAGTGAGTTCATTTATTGACCCCATCTGGCACATGTCAAAGCTCAAAAAGTAAGCAGGGATAGCAGAGTAAGCCCTCACTAGGGGTCTTATGCTGAGTACTTGTCACACAGGGTCCGAATCCTGGGTGCCTATAAAAGCTTTACTCCTGTCTCCCATTCTCCCGGGTTCCGTTCACTCATCTGAAAAGAGGGTCAGACAGACTCAAGAGCAGGTGATCTCACAGATCCCGCTAAATAGTAAGCTTTTATGAAATTTCCAAGGCAGAACTCACTATAAATCTTTGTTAAAATAGAAAACCCAGGTGTTTAAATGCAATACTTAAGCTAAAACACACACACACACACACACACACACACACAGAAAACAATCCACCCATTGTATGCAGCCATTAAGTAATGTGACTCACTAATATTTTGTCCGTCACTGACCAGGCAGCTAGCATCTCTCGGAACCAATACAAGCAGCTCCCGTTCGGCTCCAACCAGAATGCCCGCAGCTCAGGGCTGTCCCTGCAGGGGTGTGACCTGGAAGATGCGCAGGGCACACGCGGCAGGCGCCCTCTTCCTACCCTCAGCTAGGGGAGCGGGTTGGCATGGTGACGCCTGAGACAGCTTTCACTTGATTCCTCCCTCTTCCCGTTCACTCTATTATCACTGTGTGAGATCTTGCCCCAGAAGAACAGAGAAATCCTGAGGGCGAGGTCTGATGTCAGGGGAGAACAAGCCAGTCTTTGTCAGGCCCTTCAAGGAGGAGGCCCGGCCAGGGCTCTCGGGCCGCACACAGAGGGGCCTGTGCTCGCTCTGCCGGGAGCAGAGGGGCCTGCTCCATCCTATGCGATGGGGGCCCTTTGCTGGCTCATCCTGAGCCCTCTGCCTCGACTAACACCGGAGCTGGGCAAAGGGGATGGATCTCCACCTGGTGGCCCCAGGCACTTCACACCAAAAAGGCTTAAAGCAGAGCCTACCGCCCACACCAACACCAGAAAACCACTCTCAAGAATTCCACCCTCTTGAGCTCTTCTCCCAGTCTCCCACTCAGAATGGCACCCCTCCCTAATCATCCTTAGTCAACTCCTCCCTCCTTCTCTCAACCCGCTGTCCAGCCTTCGGCTCAGGCCTCCATCTCCCCCCCCTTCACTCCAGGCCCCCCAGCTCCTCTGAGAAGCCACCTGGCTCAGGGAACTCTCCAGCCTCTGGTCTCCTACAAGGCTTCACTTGTCCCAATGGCAAAGAAGGAGTGACGTCTCACTGTGTTTATCATGTTGCCGACTCCGGCTTTGAAACGCCATCATCTAGGACGAGTTCTGCACCCACGAGATGCTTAATAAACAGCCAGTAAACGATTGAACCCACAGCACAGCCCAGGAACGGAATAGTATATTCGATTCTAGAGGCTTTAGATCAAAATAAAATCGGCGAACACTCACTGAGCCCTGACTATGGGCCAGGTACCACTCTGCACCCTTACGTGCATGAACTCACATCCCTGATCACAGCAGCCTCGTGTGGCAGGTCCTGTGGGCTCTCGTTCTGCAGATGAGGACAAGCTGGATGAGACGTCCGGTCAGCCCGAGCTCACCAGCTGGAAGCGGCAGAGGAAGGTCCCAGCCCAGGCTGTCCAGCTGCAGTCTGTGCTATAACCACGGCAGGACACAGCATCTCACGACAACCCCAGTGAAAGCAAATCTCACCCAAAGCCCACTCTGATGTACACCGTGCCATGTGGCCTCCCTTAGAACTAGGGACATGGGCCTTTGCAAATGTCATCACACGTCCAGCTCCTTGTATCCACCTTACGGTAACTGAAGAAAATTGGTAGATTGCCGTTGCCCTACTTGCTTGGCTAGCAGCCGGGTCAGGGCGGAAAGAGCCGATACGTGGGGAAAGGGGTCCTGCGGGGCACTGATGGCCAGGCCTGCGATCACATGAACGACTCTGCAGGACTCTTCTCTCTGCCAGTGTGCACCGTGCCCCTGACCCCTGGCTTCCTTCCTGCTCTCCAGGTCAGGTGCAGTCTCCCTCCTGGGACTCCTGGACTGGCAGCTTACAGGTCCCCAAGACAGAAAGGAAGCTTGCCATCAGGGCGGAGCCCAACACTCCAAGCTGATTCTCCTCTTTTCCAACCCTTCTCTGGGTTGGAAGACAGAGCTGCAAGGAGGCCGGAGGGCTGGAAGAGGGCACTGAGCAAGGGCAGCAGCTACACCGGGGGCTCCCAGCAGAAGGCTGGGAGGATGAGGTACAGCCGAGCCATCCTTCTACTCTGTACCGGCTCAGCTGTTCTGTTTCCAGGGCTGGTGGAGGCCTGGCCGTCCATGAGGAGGTGAGGGCCTTGGTTTCTCACCTTCGAGAGCTTCCTGGTGGTGATGATGCAAATTCCAGTCCTACACTGGGGTCCCCCGGCACGACGTGGGGAGTCAGCAGGATTCAAGGACTGTCCTTGGGGACGAGTTCAGAAATGGAAGTTGGACAATCAAGCCCAACACCCTCCTAGTGATGATGGAGAAGGGAAGGGGTGTCCAAGGTCAAAGGTGAGTCAGTGCTAGGCCTGGACTAGAACCCAAGTTAACCCTGATGCCTGTCATTCCGTCCCTCCCTCCCTCCCTTCCTTCTTTCCTCCCTTCTCCCTCCCCTGCAGGCCGAGGTGTAGAGTGCTTGCCAGCGCTGGAGGGATCCACAGAGCATTTCCGGCCACGTGCATCCCTGACTCTGGTGAGTTGCCACTGGTCGTCCCAGCTCTGCAGTTTGAAGCCCTAATTGAGGGACCCTTCCAAGGGCAAGTCTTAGTTGTAGAATCTCCTCCTTGGTTTACTGGAAGCTTCACCCATTTATAGATAGGGTGACGCATAGCATATACAGTGGAAGAGGGACAGTTAGAAGAGGGTTTGAATCCTGACCACCTAATAGCTGTGGGCCTTGGGCAAGATGCTTCGTCATTCTGAGCTGCAGTCTCCTCTTCTGTAGCCGACACCAAGACTCCCTTCTGCTGTGCCTGTGAGCATCCAGTGCCATGACCTTTAGAGACTCTGGCACATATGGGGACGTGTACAGGTCAGCAAGGTCAGTTCTAAACCACATACCCATCTCCAACCAGCAAGTGTGACTGGAGGTCATGGGCACCAGGCTCTGTGCTAGGTTAGAGTAAATTCTATATAATATAAATGCGCATATACACGTATCTACGCACTTACATATATATTATGCACATATACACAAGAATGTGCGTATACATAACACACACACACACACACACACACACACACACATATATATATACACACACACACCTATATATTTTTTTTCTAAGAGAAAGGTAGAAGGACAGATACAGTTTTAAAAATCTCTTGCAGTTTTCACTGCGAAGAAGCAGACCCAGGTCTCTGTAAAGTTGAATTTTGCCACCAGACAGCTATGCTGTTCAATCAGTGTTTCTGGATGATGGAAATGGATTCCTCCTTCTCCTCTTTCTACTTCTTTTCTGGCCCCCCAACCCTTACCCTATTCTGCTCACTAACACCTCCATAGCGTCGGAGAAGAGATGAACTCAAATTAGTCAATTTGATTATTTTCAGTCACCGCTGGGAACGAGGTGGGAGGATGGCGACTGGCGGAGTTTTAAAAGCAGAGCTGAGGCATTATCTGTGCATGATGATGCCCTGGCTATTTCCTCCCCACCGCCGTCACAGAGAACTGAGTTGATGACAGTGTTGTTCTGTACTCCTTCCCAGATCCCAACTCCTACTCATCCTTTAGTGCCCAGCTCACATGGCCCCTGTTGGAAGCCTTCCCTGACTTGCCTGGGCAGAGGGCAGGCTCCCTCTCTGCACCCACATCACTGTGTTCATGCCGGGGCTTCTTGCCCACCACCTGCTCCCATGACTGTTGGTTCCTCTGTCTTCGTCATGAGCTTATGAACTCCTGGAGGGGCTGACTGGACTTGACTTGTCTCGATGCTTCCAGGCCTAGCACAGAGTCTGGGGCATGGTGAGGGCTCAGGTATTATCTTTTAATGAATGTGCACATTTTAAAGAGAACACTCTTATTTTAGTGTTCGGCAGAGAGAGGGTTTCAGAAATGGGTATTTGTTTTCTGACCAGAAAAAAAAAACCAGATCAAGATCTAAATGCCATCATTTCTACTAGAATAGCATGGACTGTTGCTAGCCACTTTCTCGCATCAGAAAAAAGGCTCCTGTTCTAACCATTCACCAGCAATTTGTGCAACAAGTTGCACATGAAGTGCTGTCAGCACTTACCACTCCCCAGGGCCCTGGGGGTGGAAAGGCCATGTATCTACCCTCACAACCTCCCATTCGGCTGATCTGTGTGAACCCATTTTACAGCTGAGGAAACTGTTACAATATTACAAGGAGTAGATATAAAACATGCACTTTAGAGAACAGAGGGTCAAATAAAATTCGGCCCTTTGCTTTGTAAGACTGCAACTGCCATCCATCTTTGCTTAAAGCCCTGTTACCAGCTCTGAGCTGTCCTCAGAATGGACTCAACTCTCTCAGCTCGACATTCAAGGTCCCTGGTTAATCCTCCCAGCTTCCATCTCTGAGTGAGTCCCTCTCTGACTCACCTCACCTCACCTGCACAGCCACAGCGAGTCCCTCCAAGAGGCAGCCCTCGTGTATGCTTGTCCTCTACCTGGAGACCTTCCCTGAAGTTTCTCACCCTCCCCGATATTCACCTAGCGGACCACCCCTCATCTCTAGGACGGAGTGGAGACAGCGTGTCCCCAGGAAGCTTCTCCGGCTCTGCCCCTCACTCTGCTCACATGCTTCCAAGGACGGGGAGCTCACTACCTCAAGCACCCCACCTCTTGGTCCCTCACACCCACTCTGATCAGAACACTGATAGCTGGGGTGCTGTCTAGCAGGCCTCCTAGTGAAACCATAAACAACTTGAGGGCAGGAGCTGAATCTCAGCATCCTTTTCCCCGGTGTCTAGCACTGGCGCTGATACAGAATAGGCACTCACATGTTTGTTGAATGGATTGGTCCTCCCTCTACCCAGAAGGCCAGACTTGGCAATAGTCTAGGTGGATGAATTCCAAGAGAATTGGTACCAGTGACCTGTGGGAGGTCCCAGGGGAAATTCCTACTGTAGCAAATTGGTACCACAATGACCAAATTAGGACAACTGCTCACTTGGACCTGATTTATCGATGCATCTTCTCCAAGCAGCCTTGAACCGGTGCCGGGCCACGGGCTCCTAGGACAGGGGGGCCAAGTCTCATTTACCTCCAGAGTGTCAGTACCTAGTAACCAATACGGGTTTTGGAATGAATGGCAAATACTCTACTGGTCAAGAACATCCATCTTTATTTCTATTTCAGGATGTTTTAGGGATGAAGCCTTTGAGACTCTCTGGGGAAGAGGGAGGAAGGGTACAGGATTCTCTGGAAAAGCCAACCAGAACATACAAGCCCAAGTCTTCACGGTGGCTCATGAGGCCTGCACCATCTGACCACTTCTCTCTGTCCTCACCTCCTTCCACTGTCCCTCGTTCCTTCCACTCCAATCCTCTTGCAGTTCCTTGAAGCCCAAGAACATTCCCACCTGAGAGCCTTTGTTCCCTTTTTCCTTCAAGCCTCCCTCCCTCGCTTTGCTCGGGTCCTGCTCCAATGACCCCTAATCAGGGGGGCCTTCCCTGGTATCCTGCCTAAAACAGCAATGCCTGTTCCCCCAACTTCCTCTCACTCTGACTTGGCTTTATTATCATTATTTCTGCTTTATTTTTTCCATAACACTTAATACTACCTGGTATAATATACGCTTATTTATTTATTGACACTCCCCTGATCCCACTAGAATGCAAGCTTGAAGAGAACAGGAATTTTGTTTGTTTTTTGCTTTGTTTTGTTTCGTGTGGATCCCTAACACCAAGAATACC
The DNA here is from genome assembly GCF_963924675.1 of Phocoena phocoena. NCBI lineage: Eukaryota > Metazoa > Chordata > Mammalia > Artiodactyla > Phocoenidae > Phocoena > Phocoena phocoena. Next base: position 77,940,526 of record NC_089232.1, on the reverse strand, counting down.
CCTGCTGCGTAGGACATGCTCCATACATATTTGTGGAACGCACGGATGGCTGGAGAAATGAATGCCCCACAAGAGCTAACAGTCCACAGTCATGGAAGAAAGCCAGTGCTGTGGGCCTGGATGAACATGTGCTTGAAACTTAACTGTCTCGCTGAGGGGCCAGGACACCTGCTCCCGAATCAGCTGGCTCCAACTGTGAGGACATTCCTCTGGGTCTTGGAAGTACACTGGTTTGAAGTGAAAAAGCTGCTGGGGGTGAGTTAGTTTTCAGCTACTATCCGATGGGACAAAGGATGGACTCAACAGCCCGGGAGGGTGGTGAGACCTGAGGTTGGATGTAACAGGGCAAACCTTCAAATGGCCGAACCACAGAGGGTGATCTGGCCAAGGCGAGGTGAGGGCGGGCCGGTATTGAAGAGGAACTCTGAAATCAAGATTAACAGCTCTGGGCTTCCCTGGTGGCGCAGTAGTTGAGAGTCCGCCTGCCGATGCAGGGGACACGGGTTTGTGCCCCCGTCCGGGAAGATCCCACATGCCACGGAGTGGCTGGGCCCGTGAGCCATGGCCGCTGAGCCTGCGCATCCAGAGCCTGTGCTCCGCAACGGGAGAGTCCACAACAGTGAGAGGTCCGCATACCACAAAAAGAAAAAAAAAAAAAAAGATTAACAGCTCTGGGCTTCCTTAACTGCGTGTGTAGACAAGGTCTGTCCCTAGACTTTAGGCACAGGTTCAAATGCAACCCAACGAGGGCTCAAAGCTGTACTGAAATACCTCTGATTAAGCTGACATTTTTTGAGGTTTACTATAAGCAAGAAACTATGCTAATGCACCTCACCACAAGCCCGCCACACAGGGAGGACTGTCCCCATCTTGTGGACGGGGAAACAGAAGCTCAGGAATTTACAACGATCTAGGCAAAATCACTCAACCGATAAATAGCAGAACTGAGATGTGAAGTCAGGTCTGTCTAATTTCCAAAGCTCTTCTCCTTCCTCTGAAGTACGCTACAGCTCAGGGACCCCTCTGGGGAAAGAAACCACAAGAGGAAGAAAGGAAGGGAGCACAAGATAAATCTGTTCCCCTCAAGAATGAGAATCTGGTATAAGGACCAAGTCTGGGATAAAATAATCCCAGGAACTCAGAATTGGAAAATACCTGAGAAATCACCTGGTCTTACAGGTGATTCTCAGCTTCATGAAATGCTTCTGGTTTTAGTTTTGAGGGAAAATCAGGATATCTAAATGCAAAAGAAGAGCTTTAGGAGAGGAGAGCAGATGGTCACTGCAGCAACCGCTGAAAGAGTAACAGGTGTGAGATCATCTCAGTGTACTGTCACTTCCTTCGTGACTCCTGACCTTGGATGTGTGGGTGCCCTGGGCCAGCTTAGAGGAGATGTGCTAATACAACAAAGTCCAAGGAGCTGAAGTCAGCGGACCTTGAGTCATTGGAGAGGGATGTCAGCCCGTGTCAGGTCCAAGTTCAATGATGAAGTTCAAGTAGGTGTGGCCCTCTCCTTCCTGATAAGAAGAAAAGTGCCCATAACTGGGAGAAGGTGAAAGAGGGAGAGAACCAACATGCTGGCAGTGAGGGAAGAGGGCAAGGGGAGTGGCGATCCGAGGCTGGGGCACCACAGTGCCGAATTTACCTCTAAAGTCAGCTGCATTTACCTCTAAAAATGTTACAGCAAGTGAGATGCCAGCCAGACTTCCGGCATGAGACCTAAATTCCATGCCAGGTGGGCTACTTCTCTCCCTGCTGGTCTCAGTCTGGATGGCCAGAAAGAAGCCCTCAGATGCATTCTGCAGGGACAAAGCGACCTCCAGCAACAGCTCTAATCTGCTCTCCCCCTGCATGTAGTTCCAAGCGACTGTTTCCTGCCTAAACACTAAAAAGACTGAAGATAGCAACAGCTCCCACTCAGAATGCAGTTATAGAACCCAGGGACATTTAAGCACTTTCGAAATTACAGCTACTTTGAAGTGCACATCAATTCTTCATTATGTCCTTGTTTTTTTTGCTTTTCGGTTTTTTTCCTTGTACATGTATGTGGTGTTAGGAAGGATGGCTTCCAATCAGAGATGACAGATCTGGTGGAAGGACCATCCCCGATACTTGCAGGTATCCCGTAAGCCTGCATATCGCAGATTCTCTGCACTACGATGTTGGTCGTCACCGTGCTGCTGGCCATAAGCAGAGACAGTTGATTCTTACCTGGAGATCTCCCTTGTGACTCAGATTCACCAATCCAGGCTGATGGAACGAACCAGATGAGCAGCTGTTTGGCCAAGACAAGTCTGGCTCCCTAAATCAGGGCTGTGGTCCCCGAGAGTCCTGTGGTTTCTCTGTCCTTGGTGAGTGATAACCTGCAGAAAGGGAATGCAAGTGGTGTTACCAGGAGAGGCCGTTTCCTCTTCTCCTCTCATTATAATACATTCTTTTAAGGAGAGCAGAGAGAGTCCCAGAATCACAGATTCCTAGGGCTGGAAGAAATGCAATAACCTTGTCTAATGCTTCTGTAGTTGAGGAAACTGAGGCTCAGAGAAGAAAAGAGCTTCATTCAAGGGTTTAGCCGCTCGGGATGAGATTCCAGATTGGAATGTGTCTCTGACTCTCTGGTCTCTGGAATTTTTTAAAAAAGCAGCCACACGATTGGGCTGGCTTCTCAAACAAGTGGTCACTGACCCTGAATAGAAGTCTTTTATTTAACGGATTTTCAAGACGAGAGGTGGCGCTTTTCTCCACATTGCTGTTTCTGTAGTTTTACTCCTGGGAGCTGAGTAAAACAGTCCACCTCAGGCATGGGGTTGGGAGGATTCTTCCTTTATCTCATTAGAAAAATGCTGTTATGGAATAGTGGGACCTGTGGGCACAGCAGTGGGTGGACTTGGTTTTTTAATGATAGATGTATGTGCACCCAGCCTCTAGGTCTCCTGGTCTCTCTCTGTCTCTATCTCTCTGTCTCTTTCTGTCTGTCTGTCTCTCTCTCCATGTTTCATGAAAACACAGGAACAGACATGGATTTTCCTCCCATGATTATCATTTATTATGTGATCTTTCTTGTTTTTTTTTAATTAAAGTCTAGTTGATTTACAATGTTGTATTACTTTCTGGTGTACAGCAAAGTGATTCAGTTATACACACACACACACACACACACATGTATGTTCTTTTTCAGATTCTTTTCCATTATGGTTTATTACAGGATATTGAATATAGTTCCCTGTGCTACACAGTAGGACCTTGTTGTTTTATTATGTGATTTTTCTGAACACCAAACATTTGAACAGCCACTCCTCTGGGCCAAAAACCAAAACCAAAGAAGGGATCTCACATTTGTTAAGCAAATAATATCTAACAGGCACATCAGGTGAACCTTACATTTTCCTAATTTGTCCTCAAAAATTCTGCTAAAGGTACCAGGAACTCCATTTTTCCAAAGGGTTAGGGAACCGAGCTAGAGAGAACTAGAGTGCCCTGAAGAGTCATACAGAGAGTTCGGTGCAGAACCAGGCATGAACTCATATCTAACTCCCAAATTGATGTTTTGTCCATCTAAACTGGACTAGAGCTATTAGGCCAAAACACTAGGAGTTGTCTTATTTTTCCAGTGTGTTAGCTGGAAGGCAGGAGAAAGTTCTTTGGCAGCTGTTAACGTTGCAAGGACGTGAAGGGTTATTCTCGTTAGGTTCTCATTCAGCCAGGAGGCTCTAAAGGCCCTGGCTTCCTGTATACTGCCAGCCAGGGTTCATGTGCCCCAGAGAAGCCAGGCCGGCCCTGGCTCTGAGCAACCAGAGGGCCCATCAGGAAATCGTGATGATCAACGCTCGGTCTCTGTTCCTGTTCTGGGACAGGGCTGGAGAGATGGGGTGGGGATGGAGAAAAGAGGAAGAGAAAACAGGAAGTTGGGGGGAAGGGAAGGAAATGATAGAGAAAACACAGCGACTTTAGCCTGATGAGAAAGTGATTTCTGAGCCCTGCATTTTGGGAAACCAGGTCACAGTGGTAGTGGCGGAGAGGAGTTTGTTTCCTCTGAATTTGGGGTTGTGCCTGTGAATTCCCATCAGAGCACAGCCTGAGGAAAAGGGTGCCTGCCACAGGTGCTGTTTCCCAGGGGCACCTGAGTGTAGATACTGGAGAAGGTGAATTTCTAAAAAAGAATCCCCAGGTGAGACCACCTCTCTGACCTCTTGGCTGTAGCTGAGGCCAGATGAGCCATAGAAGGACCTGGAAACAAGAAAAGCTTTCGAGGTAATCAGGCGTCAGGGGCGCTATCCCATCCCTACCACTTTCCTTCTCAAACGGCCCTCAAAATTCTAACCCATTTTCAGTGTATTTGATTAGGACTTGATTCCCCCAGTGGGCCAGGAAGAATCCCGCTTTCTTCTACTGCAAAACTAAGAGGGTCAGGCCAGCAGAACGCTGAGTCTCCTCCAGACCATGACTCTAATAAGATACTTCCAGAATCTTTCCCTACCATTTTGTCCACTCTACTTAATTATAGACACTACAAAAGCTGCCCAGCTCCCAGTGCTCATCACGAAGGCTGGCAGTCACCTGGTAAGTTGAACAACCACACAGACAGACAACCCTAATAATAATCCAATCACACTGTGACACCAATACTGACAATACTCTACAGTTTCCCGATGGGTACTAGAAGGTGGGCCGGGAACACAGAGCCCCCTAACAGGCAAGCCCTCAGATACCAATTCCACCCACTCCAGTGGTTCCCCAAACTGGCTGTGCAACTGGAGAAGCTAAAAAGGAAAAAGTACCATCCCAACCTGGAGTAGGGGCCAAGCTTCTGGAGAGTTTTATGTCACCAACTGGCTCTGGTCCACGGACCAGCATTTGGATACCTTGGATCCTAACCCAGCCCTCACCAGGTCCCACCTCCTCCCATCTTACTGATTCAATCACGGAGACCCTACCATGGAGGAGCTCGCTCCAGGGATCTGTCCTTGACTCTCTAAACTACTCCCCCCACCATCCAAATAAACACAGAGCAATAAAAAGTAAGCCTATCCTTGAGAGGATTCCAAGCTTTTTGAAGAGCTGGCTGGTGGTTTCCTGTGTGAGTCACTCACAGGCCAGAGGTCCCTCAGGGTGAACAGAGATCGAGTAGGGAAAGACACTTACAACCCCCGTCTAGGTCCCCACCAGAAGCCCAACCTCACACAACATCCACAAGTCCGCTTCTGTCGCCAGTGGTTACGAATGACCAGAGATGCTGCCAGCGAGCGTCCCTCTGCTCCGCGAAGGAGACTGACACCACCTGGGACCGTCAGGAGGTGGCACACCTAGCAGCCAGAAGCACTTTTCAGCATCTTGTCTTCTTTGGTCATTTTCAGAGAGGGACAAAGCATGGGGGTCATTAGCACACTTTAAAAATGGGGAAGCTGAAATCTAGAGGCATAAAATGACTTCTCCCAGGTCACACAACAGAACCGAAACTAGAACAGCCATCTCCTGACCTCCAGTCCAGTGACCTGTGACCTTACCACTACCTCCTGTGCTCCCCTTACCCCCCACGCCCCCATTCACGGGAGGGGCTGACAACAGCTGTGTGTCTTCCGCTTTTGCATGGTTCTGGAAGTGACAGGGCTGGGCAGGGGGCAAACTGAGAGAAGGCAATGCAAACAGATGGTGAGGGGACTGGAGGGCCTGGAAGACCACCCTCCTGCCCTCCAGGCTGAGCAGACACGGAATCTAAAGCCAGGGTGGGAGCCTGCTTGTTCAAGCCCCAAGTTAACCAGCAGCGGAGCCTATCCCGAGTCAGGGAACCTCATTATGGCCTCTCCCACAGCACCAGGAGCCCTGGCCAATGAGAAGAATTACAAACGGGTAGGTATTTTGTTTGTTTTTTAATATCTTTATTAGAGTATAATTGCTTTACAATGGTGTGTTAGTTTCTGCTTCACAACAAAGTGAATCAGCTATACATATAAATACATCCCCATATCTCCTCCCTCTTGCGTCTCCCTCCCACCCTCCCTATCCCACCCCTCTAGGTGGACAGAAAGCACTGAGCTGATTTCCCAGTACTATACAGCTGCTTCTCACTAGCTATCTATTTTACATTTGGTAGTGTATATATGTCCATGCCGCTCTCTCACTTCGTCCCAGCTTACCCTTCCCCCTCCCCATGTCCTCAAGTCCATTCTCTATGTCTGCATCTTTATTCCTGCCCTGCCTCAAGGCTCTTCAGAACCATCTTTTTTTTTTTTAGATTCCATATACATGTGTTAGCATACGGTATTTGTTTTTCTCTTCTGACTTACTTCACTCTGTATGACAGACTCTAGGTCCATCCACCTCAGTACAAATAACTCAATTTCGTTTCTTTTTATGGCTGAGTAATATTCCATTGTATATATGTGCCACATCTTCTTTATCCATTTCTCTGTCAACAGACACTTAGGTTGCTTCCATGTCCTGGCTATTGTAAATAGAGCCACAGTGAACATTGTGGTACATGACTCTTCTTGAATTATGGTTTTCTCAGGGTATATGCCCAGTGGTGGGATTGCTGGGTTGTATGGTAGTTCTATTTTTATTTTTTTAAGGACCCTCCATACTGTTCTCCATAGTGGCTGTATCAGTTTACATTCCCACCAACAGTGCAAGAGGGTTCCCTTCTCTCCACACGCTCTCCAGCATTTATTGTTTGTATATTTTTCGATGATGGCCATTCTGACTGGTGTGAGATGATAACTCATTGTAGTTTTGATTTGCATTTCTCTAATGATTAGTGATGCTGAGCATCCTTTCATGTGTTTGTTTGCAATCTGTATACCTTCTTTGGAGAAATGTCTATTTAGGTCTTCTGCCCATTTCTGGGTTGGGTTGTTTGTTTTCTTGATATTGAGCTCCATGAGCTGCTTGTAAATTTTGGAGATTAATCCTCTGTCAGTTGCTTCACTTGCAAATATTTTCTCCCATTCTTTTTATGGTTTCCTTTGCTGTGCAAAGCCTTTTAAGTTTCATTAGGTCCAGTTTGTTTATTTTATTTTTTTATTTCCATTTCTCTAGGAGGTGGGTCAAAAAGGATCTTGCTGTGATTTATGTCATAGACTGTTCTGCCTATGTTCTCTCCTTTAAGAGTTTTATAGTGTTTGGCCTTACATTTAGGTCTTTAATCCATTTTAGTTTATTTTTGTGTATGGTGTCAGGGAGTGTTCTAATTTCATTCTTTTACGTGTAGCTGTCCAGTTTTGCCAGCACAACTTATTGAAGAGGCTGTCTTTTCTCCATTGTATATTCTTGCCTCCTTAATCAAAAATAAGATGGCCATATGTGCGTGGGTTTATCTCTGGGCTTTCTATCCTGTTCCATTGATCTATATTTCTGTTTTTGTGCCAGTACCATACTGTCTTGATTACTGTAGGTTTGTAGTATAGTCTGAAGTCTGGTAGCCTGATCCCTCTAGCTCTGTTTTTCTTTCTGAAGACTGATTTGGCTATTCGGGGTCTTTTGTGTTTCCATACAAGTTGTGAAATTTTTTGTTCTAGTTCTGTGAAAAATGCCATTGGTAGTTTAAAAGGGATTGCATTGAATCTGTAGATTGCATTGAGTAGTATAGTCATTTTCACAATGTTGATTCTTCCAGTCCAAGAACATGGTATATCTCACCATCTGTTTGTATCATCTTTAATTTCTTTCATCAGTATCTTATAGTTTTCTGCATACAGGTCTTTTGTCTCCTTAGGTAGGCTTATTCCTAGGTATTTTATTCTTTTGGTTGCAGTGGTAAATGGGAGTGTTTCCTTAATTTCTCTTTCAGATTTTTCATCATTAGTGTATAGAAATGCAAGAGATTACTGTGCATTAATTTTGTATCCTGCTACTTTACCAAATTCATTGATTAGCTCTAGTAGTTTTCTGGTAGCATCTTTAGGATTCTCTATGTATAGTATCATGTCATCTGCGAACAGTGACAGCTTTACTTCTTTTCTGATTCAGATTCCTTTTATTTCTTTATCTTTTCTGATTGCTGTGGCTAAAACTTCCAAAACTATGTTGAGTAATAATGGTGAGAGTGGACAACCTTGTCTTGTTCCTGATCTTAGAGGAAATGGTTTCAGTTTTTCACCATTGAGAATGATGTTGGCTGTGGGTTTGTCATATATGACCTTCATTATGTTGAGGTAAGTTCCCTGTATGCCTACTTTCTGGAGGATTTTTACCATAAATGGGTGTTGAATTTTGTAGAAAGCTTTTTCTGCATCTTTTGAGATGATCATATGGTTTTTCTCCTTCAATGTGTTAATATGGTTTATCACATTGACAGATTTGTGTATATTGAAGAATCGTTGCATTCCTGGGATAAACCCACTTGATCATGGTGTATGATCCTTTTAATGTGCTGTTGGATTCTGTTTGCTAGTGTTTTGTTGAGGATTTTTGCATCTATGTTCATCAGTGATATTGGCCTGTAGTTTTCTTTCTTTGTGACATCTTTGTCTGGTTTTGGTATCAGGGTGATGGTGGCCTCATAGAATGAGTTTGGGAGTGTTCCTCCCTCTGCTATAGTTTGGAAGAGTTTGAGGAGGATAGGTGTTAGCTCTTCTCTAAATGTTTGATAGGATTTGCCTGTGAAACCATCTGGTCCTGGGCTTTTGTTTGCAGAAGACTTTTAATCACAGTCTCAATTTCAGTGCTTGTGATTGGTTTGTTTATATTTTCTATTTCTTCCTGGTTCAGTCTCTGAAAGTTGTGCTTTTCTAAGAATTTGTCCATTTCTTCCTGGTTGTCCATTTTATTTGCATATAGTTGCTTGTAATAATCTCTCATGATCCTTTGTATTTCTGCATGTCAGTTGCTACTTCTCCTTTTTCATTTCTAATTCTATTGATTTGAGTCTTTTCTCTTTTTTTCTTGATGAGTCTGGCTAATAGTTTATCAATTTTGTTTATCTTCTCCAAGAACCACCTTATACTTTTATTGATCTTTGCTATCGTTTCCTTCATTTCTTTTTCATTTACTTCTGATCTGATCTTTATGATTTCTTTCCTTCTGCTAACTTTGGCATTTTTTGTTCTTCTTTCTCTAATTGCTTTAGGTGTAAGGTTAGGTTGTTTATTTGAGATGTTTCTTGTTTCTTGAGGTAGGATTGTATTGCTATAATCTTCCCTCTTAGAACTGCTTTTCCTACATCCCATAGGTTTTGGGTCGTCGTGTTTTCATTGTCATTTGTTTCTAGGTATTTTTTGATTTCCCCTTTGATTTCTTCAGTGATCTCTTGGTTATTTAGTAGTGTATTGTTTAGCCTCCATGTGTTTGTATTTATTACAGATTTTTTCCTGTAATTCATATCTAGTCTCATAGCGTCATGGTCAGAAAAGATACTTGATACAATTTCAATTTTCTTAAATTTATCAAGGCTTGATTTGTGACCCAAGATATGATCTCTCTTGGAGAATGTTCCATGAGCACTTGAGAAGAAAGTGTATTCTGTTGTTTTTGGATGGAATTTCCTATAAATATCAATTAAGTCCATCTTGTTTAATGTATCATTTAAAGCCTGTGTTTCCAGGGCTTCCCTGGTGGCACAGTGGTTGAGTTTGCCTGCCGATGCAGGGGACACGGGTTCATGCCCCGGTCCGGGAGGATCTCACGTGCCACGGAGCAGCTGGGCCCGTGAGCCACGGCTGCTGAGCCTGAGTGTCCGGAGCCTGTGCTCCACAACAGTGAGAGGCCCACATACCGCCAAAAAAAAAAGCCTGTGTTTCCTTATTTACTTTCATTTTGGATGATCTATCCATTGGTGAAAGTGGGGTGTTAAAAATCCCCTACTATGATTGTGTTACTGTTGATTTCCCTTTTTATGGCTGTTAGCATTTGTGTTATGTATTGAGGTGCTCCTCTGTTGGGTGCATAAATATTTACAATTGTTATATCTTCTTCTTGGATTGATCCCTTGATCATTATGTAGTGTCCCTGTCTCTTGTAATAGTCTTTATTTTAAAGTCTATTTTGTCTGATATGAGAATTGCTACTCCAGCTTTCTTCTGATTTCCATTTGCATGGAATATCTTTTTCCATCCCCTCTCTTTCAGTCTGTATGTGTCCCTAGGTCTGAAGTGGGTCTCTTGTAGACAGCATATTCATGGGTCTTCTTTTTGTATCCATTCAGCCAGTCTGTCTTTTGGTTGGAGCATTTAATCCTACCTTAAGGTAGTTATCGACATGTATGTTCCTATTACCATTTTCTTAATTGTTTTGAGTTTGTTATTGTAGGCCTTTTCCTTCTCTTGTGTTTCCTTTAGCTGTTGTTGTAAAGCTGGTTTGGTGGTGCTGAATTTTGTTAAGTTTTGCTTGTCTGTAAAGGTTTTAATTTCTCCGTAGAATCTGAATGAGATCCTTGTTGGGTAAAGTAATATTGGCTGTAGGTTTTTTCCCTTTCATTACTTTAAATATGTCCTGCCACTCCCTTCTGTCTTGCAGAATTTCTGCTGAAAGATCAGCAGTTAACATTATGGGGATTCCATTGTATGTTATTTGCTTTTCTTCCCTTGCTGCTTTTAATATTTTTTCTTTGTGTTTAAATTTTGATAGCTTGATTAATATATGTCTTGGTGTGTTTCTCCTTGGATTTATCCTGTATGGGACTCTCTGTGCTATCTGGACTTGATTGACTATTTCCTTTCCCATATTGGGGAAGTTTTCAACTATAATCTCTTCAAATATTTTCTCAGTCCCTTTCTTTTTCTATTCTTCTTCTGGGACCCTTATAATTCGAATGTTGGTGCATTTAATGTTGTTCCAGAGGTATATAAGACTGTCCTCAGTTCTTTTCATTCTTCTTTCTTTATTCTGCTCTGCAGTAGTTATTTCCACTATTTTATCTTCCAGGTCACTTATCCGTTCTTCTGCTATTGATTCCTTATAGAGAACTTTTAATTTCATTTATTGTGTTGTTCATCATTGTTTGCTCTTTATTTCTTCTAGGTCCTTGTTAAACGTTTCTTGTGTTTTCTCCATTTCCAAGATTTTGGATCATCTTTACTATCATCACTCTGAATTCTTTTTCAGGTAGACTGCCTATTTCCTCTTCATTTGTTTGGTCTAGCGGGTTTTTACCTTGCTCCTTCATCTGCTGTGTACTTCTCTGTCTTCTCATTTTGCTTTACTTACTGTGTTTGGGGTCTTCTTTTTGCAGGCGGCAGGTTCGTAGTTCCCATTGTTTTTGGTGTCTGCCCCCAGTGGCTAAGGCTGGTTCAGTGGGTTGTGTAGGCTTCCTGGTGGAGGGGACTGGTGCCTGTGTTCTGGTGGATGAAGCTGGATCTTGTCTTTCTGGTGGGCAGGGCCACATCGATGGTGTGTTTTGGGGTGTCTTTGACCTTATTATGATTTTGGGCAGCCTCTCTGCTAATGGGTGGGGTTGTGTTCCTGTCTTGCTAGTTGTTGGCATAGGGTGTCCAGCACTGTAGCTTGCTGGTTGTTGAGTGTAGCTGGGTCTTAGCATTGAGATGGAGAGCTCTGGGAGAGCTTTTGCCATTTGAATATTACATGGGGCCAGGAGGTCTCTGGTGGACCAATGTCCTAACTTCGGCTCTCCCACCTCAGAGGCACAGGCCTGACACCTGGCTGGAGCACAAGATCCCGTCAGCCACATGGCTCAGAAGAAAAGGGAGAAAAAAAGAAAGAACAAACAAATGAAAGAAAGATAGTAAGAGAGAGAGAGAGAGAGAGAGAAAGAGAGAGAGAGAGAGAAAGAAAGAAAGAAAATTTAAAAGTTGTTAAAATAAAAAATTTTTTTAAATTCTTAAAAATAAAAAAATTTAAAAGTAATTAAAAAAAAAGAAAGAAAGAAGAGAGCAACCAAACCAAAAAACAAATCCACCAATGATAACAAGTGCTAAAAACTATACTAAAAAAAACAAAAAGGGATAGACAGAACCCTAGGACAAATGGTAAAAGCAAAGCTACAGAGACAAAACCACACAAAGAAGCATACACATTCACACTCACAAAAAGAGAAAAAGGAAAAAAATATATATATCTTTTGGGAAGTTTGAAGTCTTCTGCCAGCACTCAATAGGTGTTCTGTAGGAGTTGTTCCACATATAGATGTATTTCTGATGTATTTGTGGGGAGGAAGGTGATCTCCACATCTCGGTCCTCTACCATCTTGAAGATCTCTCCCAAACGGGTAGGTTTTTAGATAACAAATATGACTCCTGTTCTTTAGGGACCTGTGGTGCATCAGGCATCATTTAATGCTGGACACCTGGTGACTCCCTGAAACCTCTCAGCAGCCACACTAGACAGATAGGCGTTATTCTTGCCCACTTTTACAGACGAGGAAACTGAGGCACTTGCCCAAGGGATCTGGCTTTTGAGTGGCAGAGCCAGGATTTGAATTCCTGCAGTCTGGCTCCAGTTCCTGCTCTTAACCGCTATGTGGTTAACACTCCATCGCAAAGCAGTTACATTAAAAAAAAAGAAAAAAGGAAAGAACGGGAGAGTCATGCACAACAGTCTATCAGTGGAAAGAAACAGGGATAAAGGAAGGGCACTAGGAACAGATAACACCTTCATTCCAAAGGCAGAGGAAAGGAGGAAACTCTCCAGGCGGGAAATATTGATTGAAAAGTGCTGAACAGGCAGGACAGGGATTCTGGTCCCCAGCCCTTTTTGGGTGGCAGCCCCCCGGTGTCAGCCAGCACCAGTAAATGACTTCCTGGCCTTGGTGCTGACACAGCATCACCCATGGGAGGGGTAAGTGGAGTGGGCTGGGGAGGGGATGGAGGGAGGGCCCAAGATGGGAGAGTCATCAGGGTGGGTGGAAGGGATGATGTTTTGGGAACCCAGCTCCCATGTCACAGAGGGTGGGACCCACTGGGCAGGCTGGCTAGCAAAATCCTGCCGAGAGTCCCCACGTCAAACGGTGAGTGCACACACTCCCAGGGCCACCCGGTTCTGGGGATGCTGGGTGAGTTCAGCCTCACAGAGGCCCAGAGAGCAGGGCAGGACAGGGATCACCCCTCAGAATTTCACAGACGGGGAGACTAGAGCTGCAATAATAACAGTCATGACATCATCGTCGTCAGCATCATTATCACCAGCGTCATCGTCATGGCAACCACCATTTGTTGGAGCCTGTCATGCATCAGGAAATGAACTAGATGCTTTACATGGGTTACTCAGTAAACATCAACTCTGTGAGGGCCGTGACATTATTGCTAATTTATAGTTGAGATAAGCTAAATAATATCCTAAAGGTCAAAAAGCTAGTTGGCTAGGAGGAAGGATTTGAACTGCTGTCTGACATTTTGGCCCATGGTGTCACCGCTAAGCCACATGTGCCATGAAATGGTGACAGGCTCTGCCCATGACTGATGGTGCTAACCCACAGCCAACTTCTGAGCTGTTAAAGTACATAGGTCCAGGTCTTTAAACTTAAATATATTATCCACACTCCAACTATACTAAGTGCACATACATGGTTACATACAATTAAGGTGACCGTGTGATTCATCACCCAAACCTGGGTACTCCTGAGAGTGAAAAGGGTCTATTAATAATGCTGCCGGGACAAGGCATAAACCAGGCCTGTCCCAGGCACACGAGGACATAGGGTCATCCTGCTATAACCCACAGTCCCGGGGTGAGTTCTTTTACGTCTCGCTGTGTTGGTGGGAAAATCTCCTGAAGGATCCCCTGCTTTTCAATCCACCCAAACACTCCTTGGCAACAATTCACTCTCCCTCTGCTCACCAGAACGTCTTCTAAGTCCACTGGACCGGCAGGCCTTATGCGAGCTGATCTTAAAGCAGGCATGCTATGACTCGGGAAGCAAGGGTGTGACTAGTTTGGCAATATATTTTGAAAGGACTGCTGGGTGTCCTGTGCCCTTGTGCCCAAAACCTGAATGTGCAGCTGTTCTGATCATCAGCCAGTCCCCCAACCCTGAGGGCCTGGTGGCTCCCCCATCTCCTGTGGCCTAAGGTAATGGGACGGGCAACCAGTGTGAGCTGGGCTGCCCAGCCCTCTGCAGAAACTGTCGTCCACTGACAGGACGCAAGACCCCGCTTCCTCGGGGGGCAGCGCGCGGCTGGGACAGGTGGCCTGTCTCCATTCCCAGCAGGCACTGACCTCACCCACCCCCGGAGGGTGTGGGGCTGTAGCCCTCTGGCCAGGGATCTCCCCTTTGATCCCACAGGCCTGGGGAGGATGGAGGCTGCACTTAAAGCTTGCTGTTTGTTTCTTAAGAATCTCTGGTAGAGAGGAAAAAGAATCTGCTCTTCTTTTGAAACCAGGAAATCAGTCTTGAACCAAAGTCACACATCAATAGAAGTAAAGTGAAATGCTAACAAGAAAGCAACAGGCGTTAGTCCACTCTCTGAAGAGTGTTTCCTGCATTTATTTAATCACTGGCATCCCAGGACTTCTGCTCCTGTGATTTTCTGACAGCTCAGGGAAGCTTCGTCATGCTGGCGAGCCCAGAGAGCCCTGAAGGGGCTCAGGGCTCTGACCCTGCAATAACACAGCCAGCCAGCCTCTTTACTTCTTTTGCACAGAAGATTTTGCCAGTGATAGTTTTTTGTAATGAGGAAGACCTTTTTTTTTTTTTTTTCCAAATTAGGCCACATTCACAGGTTGTTGGGGGTTAGGGCATGGACTTATCTTTTTGGGGACCACTATTCAACCCACTACTGCTGTCATTATTATTGTTATTACTATTATTACTATTACTATGAATGCTATTCGGGGGACACCTGAAACCTGGGGGTGGTAAGGCACCGCCACCCAGCAAGTAGGTGGAAAAGCCAGGACTAGAACATACTTCTCCCAACTGACTCCTGTTTCTTCTTCCTCAGCATGTGGCCCCTCATGCTAGCGGCCCAGGGTGCGAAGCCAAGAACGGAGCAGGAAGCAGCCTACAGACAGACAGTGAGTGAGCCTGGGCTCAGGCAATCCTAGACTGTCGGGGGGCAACAGAGGATGAGGGTGATGGGACCATCACAACTACAGGAGTGTCGCTTTTCTGGAGGGAAAAGGGCACAACTTGACAGGTTTGCGTGCGTGACCGTCACAGGTGACACAAGCCTGGATGCCTTGATGTAGCACGAATGCTTTACGGTGGGTCAAGGAAACCTTGGTGTATGCTGAACTTGGCCTTGGCTGGGCTGTGTGACCTTTAGTCCCTCACTGCTTCTCTCTGATCTTCAGATGCAAAGTCCGCTCAATGCAGACTTACAGCCGTATGCACCAGCAAGCCTCTTTGGGCTACTCTGCAGATCAAACGAGCCTTTGCTTCTACAGTACCACGGCTATTTATGTTCATGCATTATCTCTGCCATTGGATGGAAAGGTCCTTAAGAGGAGGGGCCCACCTCTTACTGATTTTCACAAACTATTGTAATAGGCCCGAAGCCCTGCACAGATGACAAATACTGGCGGTTGAATTGGTATGAGTCAGCTTCCCTGAGGGCAGCGAACGGCTCGGTGTGGCTGGGGAGGGAGGAAGAGGCAGCAGAGATACAGCAGAAATAGGCTGGTGTCAGGCTATGGTGGACTTTCCCCGCGTCCATGCTTTTTGTGACGTCAGACAACAAGCTAGTCTATCAGATGCTTTTGTAAGTGTCAGTAGGAGGATGGGGCTGTGGAAAGAGCCTGGGGTCTCGTGCCCAACAGTCGTGAACTGTAACTTCTTGGAGTCTTGGCTGCCCTGTCTCTACAATGGGAACGATCACTCCCTTGCAGGCATCTGGGTCACCCAAGATTAAAAGTGACCAGTGCAGTACCTGGCACCTAACTGAACTTCAGCAAATACAACTGGCCCCCTAAATAAGTGGGACAAAACTGACTTGGGCTGTCAGGGTCAATGATTGTTATGGAAGTTCAAGGTCAGTGCTGCCCGGAAGTAACTAAGAAATGGTACCATGGCCATATTGCACTGAGCACAGCCTGAGAGGCAGTCTGGCTGGAGGGATTTGTTGTCCAAGTTCCCAACGACTCCGGTGCACTCTAGCACCTCGTGCAAATAGTGGCGGCACTCATGCACCCCAAAGCCATGAGGGTCTCACACGGCAAATACCATCCAAGGACCACAAACCACCTGTGAACTCCCAGCAGCCCCTGGCCATCGGCTTGTGCTGGGTGTTAAGTGGCTTGTGTTGGGTGTTCTAGAGACCCTGCTCACACCACAAGGCTCGGTGGGAGGCGAGGCACTGGAGGTCAAGAAGCAGGAGATCGGGGCTCCAGTTTCTGCTCTGACCCTAAATCTCTCTCAGACCCGGGGCACATCACTCACCGCCCCCTGTATCATGAATGAAATGGTCTTTGGAACTTAGGGCTCTCGACGTCTAGAACAGCCCTTCAGTGGAGCGTTTCTGGAAGAGCTCAGCCTGTGATATATACTGCCCTTTGAGAGAGTGATTTTCTGACAAGCCAGGCCTCTGCTAAAAGAACCGTGCAAGTGGAGGCCCTCCTGCAGACACCCCAGGTCAAATCCAGCAGGTTCTAGTTTTCACCCCACCGATTCCTGCTGTGCAACCTTGGGTGAGTCACTTTACCCCTCTGAGCCTCAATCTCCTCATGTGAGCCTCAGAGATAATGATATTTAGCTAATGCCACTTCCCAGCAAACTCTGTTTTCTAAAACGTCACAGAAAGTACAAATCTCATTCCTCTCGGACGCGACAAGGCTAGTCAGCCTTTACCTTCCAGGACAGAGCCAGACACACCTTCACAAAGCAGCGATGGGAGAAAACAAGCACCTTCCATTATTCGCAGTAAGAGGAGAGGGGCCCAGTCAACGTGGGGAAGAGCGACTGAGAACTACCTGTGGTGACAGCTGGCAGCCGGCTTATCTGCACTGATGACAAGACGAGGGTCACTCTGGCCCAGGCAGACAAACACTGGGGATCCTCAGACAATAGCACAGCTGCTCCGGTTCCTGGGCCCCCTGCTGCCAGGCAAATTAGGAGTCATTTGATCAACATTCATCGTCAAGATGCAAAGGGATTCTGCCTTGTCCAGTGGCACAGGGATGCAGGGGGCAAATGCACACACACACCCCCATCAGGGTCCTGGGGTCCCTACACCTTGCGATGGGGAAAAGAGAAGTGGGACTGCGGACAGAAAAATGCCTGGGATGAGATCCTCATAGAAACCGACTACAGAAAAATGCACTTTCTCTGTGAGACCCACTAATATCCAACAAAACCCATATTCCTAAACCTAGTGTTCAGGTCTCTCCACAAACACGTCCATACTGATTGAGAACCATCCTTATATAAGCTCTCAATTTAAGCCCAGTGTGATTTACTGCAGCTTTGTGTTTTCTTGCCCTGTTCCGCAGCCTAGACTTACCCCTTCATATACCTCCATCCTTTCTACGATCCATCCAAGCAGCAGTGGCCTCACCTCCTCCATGAAGTCTTCTCTGATACTCTTCTGATACCCAGTCCACACTGATCTCTCTTTTGTCTGAACTCTCATAGCACTTTCTGTCTGCACCACTCAGCATTTAGTGCCAGTGGGTTGCTTCATCACTTTTTGACTGGACTCTTACATCAACCTCCTAACTAGCTTCATCCTGCCTGGACTCTGTCCCCATGCTCTGCAGGAAGAGCTCTCTAAAGCACACCTGATGATGTGTCTTCCCTGCTTAAAACTCTGCAAGCACTTCCCACCACTTCTAAGGTCAAATCCAAATGCCACAGCATACTCCCACCCCTCCCCTGAGGCTGCCCACACTCAAGTCACACCAAAGTACTCCTGAGGTTATATAATGAGGTGGTACCAAAAGTGGGACAAGAACTCAGCTGAGGGTTCTTCCCACAGTCCCAGGTTCTCCCAGGTCTAATGCTGGACCACAGAGAAGATGGCTAGGAGCAAATGGCACTGAACCATGGCCAAGGTGAAAGAAATCAAGACCAACTAAGCCCTTAGTCTTGATAAGCTTACAATATTATGTCAGTCAGCCAATCCACCAACCAACCAAGTGGGAGAGTAGGCATCTGAGACTCAGACATAAGATAGATCATTTGTTCTTTACAACAACAGTGATGAGGACATTTTCAAAGCTGTGGAAACTGAGGCTAACAGAAGTCACAGCTCATATCTGGACTAAAACGCCAGCCAAGATCCGACTTTGATGTTCCAGAATGGTATATCCCATAGCCCAGTGGCCATTACTACATTGTACCTCTAAGCACCCTACACTCAACACGTCTGATGCCAAACAGCAGCACTTAGCTCCAAAGAGTTCATTCTGTCCAGGCGACCCTACTGAGGAGCTCCTGCAACTCCTTAGATGGAAAGATTGTGAAAACTGGATGTTCCTGTAACAGAAGAGGGAGAAAATTCCACTCTAACTGTTCTATACTTATCCAAAGACGTGATCAAAAACACTGACCAGGCTAATGCTTCCTCCATCACACTTCCTAGTAATAATTGTGTGTGTTTATGGGGGAAAGGGTAGAAGAACAAGGTCCAGAAGAGAGCAAGACTGATATTTGGACAGAAGCACATATGGAAACAATGGGAGCCTGGAGCCAGCTGGCACCAGCCCACGAGAGCCAATTATACGTATGTCTTCCCAACTTCATATTCAGTGAGGTCTTGTAATTAGAAACCAGCCACGTGGGAATGTTTACACCATGGAAATCGGCAAACACTCCTAGTCAGGTTTGTTTTGTTTTTGTTTTTCCCAGAGAATCAGTTATTAAACATTTACCAGCCACCACTCAATGGATCCATGAGAAGCCAGAGTTGGGATGATGGGGGATTTAAACTGTAGCCATAGCTGTACCCCCAACTCACTGTCTGACCTGGGCAAGTATCTTCCCTTCCTGGCCCTCAATGACCTTAACTGTAAAAGGGGAGCAAAAAATCCTTGCTTTCCTGACACACAATTTTATAAAGTAGGACAGTGGGCCTAAGGGCATTTTGGTAAATGTAAAGCTATGAGGACATATTTGGCAATGTCTGCGGACATTTTTGGTTGTCACAACTGAAGTGTGTGTGGTGCTACTAGCATCTCATGTGTAGAGGCCAGGAATGCTGCTAAACATCCTACAATGTGCAGGAGAAGCCCCACAACAAAGACTTATTCTGCCCCAAATGTCAGCAGTGCCAAGGTTGAGAAGCCCTGATCCAAAGTTATTGCAACACGGTGGCCCGTTCAAGTTCCCTGAACACAACAGCATCCAGGAGAGAAATAAAGGCAACTTGGGTCAATTCGCAGGAACCCTGGATGGTCAGTGGGTGCAGAACACTGTGGTATGTGCTGCAGGGCGACAGCACAAGGATGCAACAGAGTTCCTGCACTAACACGGTGCCTGGCACACAGTAGGTGCTCAATAATGGTTTGTGGGAAAAGCAATGAGTCTAGCTGGAACCACAGTGTACTCTCTCTAGCAGATCCACACTCGGGTGTGGGCACACTCCCCCTCACAGTGACTCCAGGTAGAAGAAACTGACAAGAGGGATTTCACCTCCCCTGGGAGGGAGAAGTGAAGAAATGGTGTGAAATCCCAGCCCTGGGGACTCGGGTCAGACAAATAATCACTGGCCTGGCAATCACAGCAGCAGCAGTCAGAGAGCAGTTTTATTTAAGTCACTTTCTAATATGAGTTGAAAAATCTTGAAAGGTGAGGTTTTCAAACCCTCTCTGGGGAGTCAATTGTTAAAAACACACAGCAGGCAGTCTTGCTTTCCACACATTCCGAAACCACTTTTTTTTTAGACAGTCCTTTTCTCCCTGTACCACTTGGGACTGCAAATGCATTTAGCACAAACCACCCGAAGTGGAAATGGTGTTGGTTAAGAAACACTCCAGGCACTGCGGCAACCACAGGGAACCAGGTTGGCACGGCCCAGACACGAGGAAAAAGCGATGACACGCCACCCACCGACTGTCCCACGCCTCTGGGGCCTGGAGTCAGCAGGGCTGTGGGGCGAAGCTTTGCCACAAGCCTTTCCTGGAAGACCCCCCGTGAGACTCTCAGCCCCCCGGCCCTGCGCTGGACTGGGAGAGGCAGTCCATTTCTCAGGGAGTAGATGACAGGACAGGACCTCCCTCCGTGTCTCCCTGACCATAAACCATCTGACTCACAAAGCCCTTTAGTTAAAAGCCCAAGGGTTCAGAGCTAATTCTAGATGTAGCAGAAGCCAGCAGCTTCTCTGGCACCAGACCTGTGAGCAGACTAATGAGGGTAATTTTGCCCCTCCTGGTCTATGAATGATGACAACTCACTCAACTACAAATTAGACTCACAGGATGCCGGAGCTGGAGGCCACCTGAGCGCCTGCCTCTCCTCCCTTACTCCACTTCAGGGATGTGGGCCCCTGGGCCAGGGGAGGGGGCACACTGCCCAGACCTGCTGTGGAGTTTCTTACTGACTCTTAGTCGAGTGTAGTTTTCTGAGCGCTCAGTGACTCTTTTTTGTTCAGGTCTCTGAACTCTAAACCTTAAAGCTTATTGGGAGCTCAGGAATAAGCTAATTACAATCCAGGTAGGACCTGGGGCCACAGGATGGAAGTAAGACAGCTTCAGGGGAAGAAATTTCTAAAGTAACTACTTGGTGAGAACTTGGCTCCATCATTGGATGAACTTGGCCCCTTCCATCCTCACCTCTCATTCATTCTTCATGTCCATGACCCGGAAACATGGGTCTTATTCTGCCCACAATGGAGGTAAGGGCACCCAGGCTAAGAGAAGTAAAGAAAGTGCTGAAGCCCAAGCAGCTAGTGAATCCCTTTGATTCTGAGGCTCTTGCCTTAAACAAATTCTTTTCTTTTTCATTATAAAGTCCTAATATTGAAAGCGACAATACGATAACTTCTTCAGGAATGGCAAAATCATTTTGCTACATTATTTATATAATTATTATGTTTTTATAATAATAATATAAATATATGTTATTTTATAATAATAATATTATTAATAATCTCCAGAATTACTGGATGGCAAGCTTGACTTTTTCTCATACTAAAATGGCCAATATTTCTAGATGTGTTGTCAAGGGCCTGGGTCAGTGGAGGTGATAAGTAAGATGGCCATCGTGACCTCATCTTGGGGTCTGAATGCAGCCACACACCTGAATGACACACAGGACAAAACCAGGTAGGATAAAACCCTACCTGGCGGGTTGAACCCTTGTTTGGGGTGCATCCAGACAGACGGACAGCAATAAGGAGGAAGGACCCCACTGAGGCCCGCCCTGCAGCCCATCACTAGCTTCCTGTATTTCTTCCATTTCGGGGACGACGATTCTGAGAACACGGTACGGCACCTCCCTCGTGTTATGAGCTGGTAGCTCGTGAGCTACCAGAAAAGATAAACACGTGAAACCACAACTAGATACAGTTTGGCAGGTGACGTAACGGGAAGCATAGGCTGAGGTGGAAGCACCGACGATGGGCATCGAACTCCACCCACGTGCTGGGGATCTGGTCGGTTAAGGCTTCGTGGAGGGGTCAATGTCTGAGCTAAGTCTGGAATCCACACAGGACTCAGCCAGGCTAATGGGGGATATGAGAAGGAGAGTGTGGGGAAGGAGGGCAGAGGTCACAAGGCAATAAAAATGGACAGGAGTGATGGCATTCCTGATGTAAGGAACTATGTTAGCTGGGTATGGCTGGACTGTGAGAAAATGATGGGTCAGGTGGGAGGGAAGCCTGGACTGAACCTGGAGGCCGGGGTTGAGCTGGATCACAGGCGGCCAGCAAAGCCTCGTAAACGAATCCATCCTCCAAATGGGAGCTGGACTGCAGTGTTCACCTTTCACTGTTTGGCAGGGACAGGGTGCTGTTGTCAGGTTTATATCTTATGTCATATCTGTGTGTGTGTGTGTGTGTGTGTGTGTGTGTGTGAGAGCATACATACTATTCCATCCTGGCTGTCAATTATTTTATCTCTAAAATGGGGAAAACATGATGTGCTCCACATCCCAAAAGTGTTATATGAATGAGATATTTAATAAAAGGTCTATTAAAGATTAAAAAAAGATGAGAGGCCTATATGAAGAATGATCGCTGGCTCCTCTAATATGAAAACATGCACCCCAGAAGAATGACCTGGGAGGAGATCACGGCACACAGAGCAGAGGAGATCACTTCCTGCAGCCGCAGGTATTCTCATCTGGAAGGCCCTGCCCCATGCCGCATCCAGGGAGCAGCTTGCACTGGGCGCCTGTGTTCAGGACTCACTTTCCGATTCGCAGGACAGATATAAGGAGGCAAAAAACTAAACACCAAACACCCAGTTAATGTTCCCATTTTGAGATAAAATATTTTCACAAAGCCCTGCTTGAATCCTAGAGAATACATAGGTGGGTAGAGCATATTTGCTATTCAGATGAAATGGCAAGTCCTTGCCATAAAAGGTGGGCAGAGAACCGCCCAGTTGATTTGTTTCTCCTCTCCATCAGCCCTGGCTCTTGGGATGTCTGACTCCTGCTGAAATCAGGCAAGACAAAGACAAAGCAGACTGCCCGCCCCAGTACCTGGAGCCAGGGCCAGTGCGTAGGGGGAGAAAAGCTTCCTTCAGAGGGGAGTCGTTTCCAACCGGTCCACAATTACCTTTATTAGCATAACGTCGTGTCCTGCGTTTTGTAAAACACTTTCTTTTTCCATCTCAGGAGGAATGCAGCAGGAGAAATCGCTGCTACTGGGGGAAAAAAGTCTATAAAATTTAAACCATGGGGCGTTTGTTCAAGACTCCTGGGTAATGATGTCTCTTGATATATAATTCATGATAGCCTTAAAGCTTGGCCTACTTCTGACACAGAGATCATATATTTTGGATCCGTCAGGTGGAGGGCAGGGAGAAAGAGAAAAATCACTTTTAAATGGTTCAGCTGTGCTTCGCCTTTTGAGTAAAGCCAGACCATATTTTGGACGACTCTTTTCTACCATAAGGGCTTCCCTTAAAGAGCTTTTTTTTTTCTCTTAAATAGAAGAGGCAGCATATCATCCAGTTTCAGTTTTATCTTCTGTAACACTAGATAAAGATGAGGCTGAATCCATCTGTTAACACATACAGACAGGCTGCAAACTGTGTGAAAGAGCACGCACACACACACACACACACACACAATCCTTGCAAAAAGGGAGAAAAAATCCACACTTTAAAAAAATTTATCATCAGCAATGCTACCCAGTGCCGACTAGATAGCAGCACTTTTATCCTTTTATGGGCAGATTCAGGAGGAAGCCAGCCTTGCCACAAAGGCTGCTCCCCCTACGCTGCCACATGAATTGGGATCCTGGGACTGGCTGCGGGCCAGGCCCTTCCCCTATAGCCTGGGGTTCCAACCTCATCAAACTTAGCGACGATCCCCCTGGGCACCATTACCTGCCGTGTCTCAGTGCACTCGAGCTGATGCAGGGCAGAGGGAGGGTTTCCACCCACTGGTGCAAAGGCCATGCTCCCGTGGCTGGATTTTCCGGGGAAAAGGAGCAGGCAGGCTGCCTGGACCCCATCTGGTCACTTGGCATTTCCTAGGGCACTGCTGGTGAGGGTGGCACTGTGGATTACCCTCTCTAGGCTTTTCTTTTTTAATCTTTATTTTTTGGTTGCGCCGCACTGGATGTGGGGATCTTAGTTCCCAGACCAGGGATCGAACCCCCGCCTGTCCCCTGCAGTGCTTAACCACTGGACTGCCAGGGAAGCCCCATCCTCTCGAGGCTTTGAAAACTGCTTCCGCTCAACAATTCCTGAAAGCGCTGTATGCATCTGATCAGATCAGATGCAACAGATCAGAGATTGGAGGCTGGAGGTGACCTGGATGGGCCCTCGCCAGAGCTCGCATTGCTCATGCGTCCACAACGACCTCTTTCAAGTGGGCACCGTGCTGTGGAGAGTCCTGAAGTGCACAGAGTTCTTTTGTTTCTTCAGAAACCGTGTGAATCACAGAGTTCCAAAAATAAGCAAGCTTCATCTCATTAACGAGGTGGAGCTTGAGCACCGCACAGCTCGGAAGAGGATGGGGGTGGAGGTGATGAGCACCAGTGATCGCCGAGGCCACTGCACTTGCAGAGGCTTAGTGGTCTCTAGGGAGGGCCCAGAGCCCAAGCCACAGTCCATGCACCCTGCAGTCTCCAACGCTAGGTCCCGGGGATTCCGCTTCTGTGGTGTCTCGCATCGCCCCCTGCCCCCTCTTCCCACTGCTGCTGCCCTAATTTAGGTGCTTATTATCTTTCTGCTGGATGGTTTTGCACAGGCAGCCAGATGACTCTTTCTGAAGCAGCACAGCTATCATTGCGTCACTCCATGGCTCAAAAACCTTTAACGATTTCTCCATTGACTAAGAAACAAAGCCAAGCTTCTAATTCTTAAGGCCTTCTTCTGTAGGTCCCGGCCAAAATTCTAGCCTCACCTGCTTTTTCTCCTTCCCATACCCTACCCTCCAGCTCAGTGTCACCTTTCCAGCTGTCCCACCTGCATGCCCTCGCTCTTACATTTCCCTCTGTCTAAAATAGTTTTCTCTCTATTCCATCTCCTGAATCCTATTCATCCTTCAAGACCAAATTCAAAGGCTGCTTTCACCATGGTCTCAAATTTGACCCCCAGGGAAAATTTCTCTGTCCTCTGACCTCCCATAATTTTACCATCTCAATCGCATTCTTTTGCGAAGAAAACAGATTCTGTAAGTGTTGCTTCACTCCTTAGGCTGTAAGATGAGGGCAGAGGACTGCTCGATTGACTTAGCAGGTTTATCCTATCTCGATCGGTCCTGGCACATAGGAGGTGCTCATTTACGTTAAATAAGTGACTCACATATGGTGAGGAAGTCCACGAGATTGCAGACGTCTGGCTCTTTTGTGGGAGCACAGCTATCTAAAGAGATCAAATGAGTGCAGTGTAGACACGCATCATTAAAGGACCCTAAGGTATGCAGGGGAGGCAAGCTGGGTGGGCTGGGGTCAGAGGTGGATGATGTTAATGACCTCCATCATGATAAATCCAATGGTCAATTCTCAGTCTCCGTCTTTACTAGACCATCAGCAATTCTGCAGAATTGAGTCCTCATCCCTTCTAGAGAGTCTTAGGAGAGCACAGTCTCTTATTTTTCCTCCTAGTTAACGTCCGCTCCCTCCCAGTCTCCTTAGCCGGTTCCTTTTCTTTTTTTCCAAAACTCTTGACATTGGCATTCCTTAGGGCTCAGATCTTCAGTCTCTCTCTTCCCTATCAGGACTTAACACCTTTGGTGATCTCACCCGGTTTCATGGCTGTAATATCACCTATATTTTCATAAATCTCAAATGCCTATTTCCAGCTTTGAACTCTCCCTTGCTTGCACTAATCACAGACTGCTCGAAACCCACACTTGGATGCCGAACTCAAACTTAAAGTGGCCCCAAGCTGAACTCCTCCCTCGTCTCTGCTGCCAATCCTACTTCATCCACAGTGTTTCTCATCTCAGCTAATGACAATTCCATCCTTCCAGTTTCTTAGCACAAAATACTGAGTCATCTTAGCCTCCTCTTTATTTCATATCCCACATCAAATCCTTCAGGAAATTCTTTTGGCCTTACCCATAAAATATATCCAGCACACATCCAAATGTATCCCCTTACTCTGCTTCATTTTGTCCCATGCTCTTTTGACCTCCTAGTAAACTAGAAAGCAATAAACATTATTTTATTACCTTTGCCTGAGTTATAATAACTTTATTATCTGCTTTTTCTCACTAATGTCTCATATGCCCGGTGCCTAGAGCAATGCATGGCACAAAGTAGGCATTCAACAAATATTTGTCAAATGCATGAACGAATGACTTTAGCTGATGACCTCTGAACTGTAGCTTAAACAATAAGTAGCATTTAGCCTCAAAGAAAGGCAACCACAGCTGAAAGGCAACCACAGCTGAAAGGTAGGGCGACTGGAGGAGCAAGGCCCTAGAGATAAGAGAACCTTCTTCAACCTCTCCAGATGCAACAGTGGTGTCGCGAAAGCCTGCCTGCGGGATACAAAACCATGAAAGAAGCCGGACTTGAGCAGTTTTCAGCTTGTCTGTACCAGCCAAGAACGTTTTCAAGGGACTTCAATGGACAGCTATGTTTTCTTTGTGAAAAAGACATACAATCAAAATGGAAATGAAAGACACAAAAGTTGGTAAATAATTGTGTAGAAACACCCCCTGTACAATTTTATTTACATTACATGTTATTTCTCACATTTTTCCCCCTAAAATATTACAAAGACATTAGCCCTGGTTCTATCCATTTCCACCCATAATTAGACATCCTGTAAGTACATGTTCAGGGCCAGGCCCATGTCAGTTCTGCTCCCTGTCATACCCTCTGTGCCCACCCAGGCACAGTAAGTGTTTTAAAATTATTTGTTCAATGAATGAAGACATGAATAAACGCCTTCTGACTGTCTCCCGCCAGGACCAGTTCCACGATGTAAGAATATATTCTGAGAAAGAATGGAATGCTCCTTGAGACTTGTCCTCAAGGCAGAAAATACACCAGCCCTCACTTCCACCCAGCGCCTTACCCAGGGCCTGGTTTCCAGCAGACATTCGAGAAGGATTCAGCGCCTAGAAGTCAAGTTCATCTACAGTAAGTCCTCTACATATGAACCTTCCGGTTTTAAACTTTCAAAGATGCGAAAGTGCGTTCACATGTCCAATCACGTAAGTACATCCTCGACAAGTGGTTGTGCTTTTGTGTGCTTTACTGTACAGGACTGTATAGAGTACAGTATCTTTATTTCAAGCCCAGTATCTTTATTTCAAGCCCAGTATCTTTATTTCAAGCATGATGTAGCTGGTACTACTGTACTTTTCAAGCTATGTACTGTGAGATTAGAACTGCTTTCTTTATTTTTTGTGTTTGTTTGTTTTTATGTATTATTTGTGTGAAAAGTGTTATAAACCTATTAGAGTACGGTACCCTATAGCCGATTGTGTGAGTTGGGTACCTAGGCTAACTCTGTTGGACTTACGAGCAAACTGGACTTACGAAAGTGTTCTCAGAACAGAATTCCTTTGCATGTAGGGGACTTACTGTACAGGCAGACCTGGAAGTGTGAAAGGGCGCTAATGTACATCCATCTTCTTGACCCTGTGCTAGCATCTCAGCATCTCTACTCTGTTGCTGGGATTTGATCCAGGGTAGAGAGCTGGTGTGAAGCACTTGGGCGTGGTGTCCGCCCTGCCATCCAGGGAGGTTACGGCTGGAATCAGAAAGGCTCTACTCTACAAGGAGTCCTTTTAGTGGATGGGCTGAATCACAGAAGCCTCAGTGTTTGCATCTGTAAAAAGGGAATTACCACACCAGCAGGTCACGTGAGGATTGGTAAGCCCCGTGGAAGACTGACCTCACTGAGCTGTAGCCTTGGATGACCATTTCTTCTCCGGGGGCTCCCTGCCATGTCCCCCAGGGAGATGGGGCTTTTCCTGCTATTCAAGATGCCTCTGTCCAGCAGATGCTGTGGCTTAACTACTGTTGTCCAACAGAAGCTTCCTCGAGGCATGTTTTCTTTGCAGATGTTTGTGAAGACACTTGCCATTACCAAACTCAGAAGCATGATTAGGGGCTTCTGGGCTCTGAATAGAGTCAGGAATTAATGGGGTTGAAGAAGTGACTTCCTTGGAGACCACACTTAGATAATCACATGGAAGATGAATCTGGCATTGCTGTGCAAGCTTTCTTCTACCTTTGGAGGGGTCTTTAACATGGAAGGGGGTCAATGATTGCCATGGGAAATAAGGGGAAGGTAGAGCAGAAAAATTAAAGCAGGATGTTCACAGCCCTGCTACCCGTACACACACACACACACACACACACACACACACACACACACAGCCACTAAGCCTCCTGGAGGTCGCAGCTGACCAGATTCACCTCATCTATCAAAGAAACTGATATCAAGGAAACCGATTAACCGCAAAATGAAAAAGTATAAATTCCCGTTTTCGTTGTGGTAGAAATCAAGGGAGAAAGACCTGGGTCAGAACATTCTTTCATCTGAAAGTCATATTTCAACTGAACTTGCAAATGTTCTGGGGGCCACTGGCAGGAGAGTGGAACACATCATTCATGAGAACCAACATTCCTTTCATTTGTTTTCCAATACGAGGGTACTCTTACAGCCACTAAGAAAAATCACACAAGCCTTATGCCCGGCATTTATGAGCCTCTAAACTAATGAACTTCCCTCTTCTTGGCTTGTATATCTATTCAACAAACATTAGCTGAGGTGAGCAAGGACATGTTCTGGGTGGTGCAAAGGGTGTGGGATTTGGAGCCCAGGGGCCTTGGCTTCAACTTAAACAGTCTTAAAACAGGCACCTCCTCTCTTGGAGTCTCAGTTTCTTCATATAGTAAAATGAAGCTAAGCGCCACCCCCATGTCACATGGCTGCTGAAATTTACACGAGCTCCTGTCTTACAGACCTAGCACAGCATCTGATATGTCACAGGCCCTGGAGCAACAATGAATCTGAATTGAATGCCTGTTAAGTAAATGCTACTCTGTTACTTGAACCACATGTACTTCTGACTTCAAAGTGGTCATATTATTGGAAAGCGAGACTGGAATACACGCACCGACAACTCTAACGGGAGAGAGAAACTAGTGAAAGCTCTAAGACATCACAAAGAAAATGCTCTGGAGGGTCAGAGAAGGCAGACGTCATTTACAGCCAGGGACATTCGGGAATGCTTTCTGGAAGAATGGATACTCGACGGAACAGGATGTCACAGTTTATTTTAAAGGATAAGGATGGAGGACGGTTTATTTATACTTTAATACATAGAAAAGTCCAAGCCATTATGCTTGGTTATTTGGAGGGTATAAGAAAAGAAAGAGAACATGACAAAAACCCTGTCTCTAGATAATTAATAACCCAGTTGGGAAGAAGTCGTGTATATACACATACACACATACACAAGTCAGCTGTCCCTGACAACTTGTAACAATGGCTGATGGATAATTCAGAAATCTGGAGTGACTGAAATGGCAAGGAAGGCCACGGAGTGCAGTCACCAGTGTGCAAGAAGGTCTCAAGTAGTAACGGGGGAGCTCTGGTTTCTCCCTTCCTGGGTGCCAGTATTCCCATCTGTAAAACAGATCCAACCATGTGGCAAACACGTGCTAATTTACGTCCTTAGTCTAGGGGGACCCAGCTGATGGGGTCAGGGTGGCCAGGCCACGCCCCTGGGGCCACAAGCAGCTTCATCCCTTTCCTCTGTGTGCTGTACAAATATTACCATTTCCCATGTGGCTATAAAACAGAACATTCTGAAAACCCCTAGTCTAGATGACGTCAAAGAATCCTGCTTGTTTGGTCAACCTATCACGCAGAGTTCGAGTATGGCCCTGAAAATGGAGAGGTTTTGAAATGGCTAAAAGCAGAAGCCAAACTGGTCTATGCGAGGGGAGCTGGGCTCTGGGCATAGCCCTGGCAGGTGAGCTCTGGCCTCCCTTCAAGACCAAGTAAGGCACATAAAGTGCTGAGCCCTCCTCATTGTAATGTCCCGTTTTCTTTCATTGGTTTTGTATTTTTAAAACTGGTCTCTGTGATGGTTAATATTGTGTGTCAACGTGCTGGGTGACAGAGTGCCCAGATATTTGGTTAAACGTTATCCTGGGTGTGTCTTTGAGGACGTTTCTGGCTGAGATACGCATCTGAACCTGTAGGCTGAGTAAAGCAGGTTGCCCTCTCCAGCGTGGGTGCGCCTCATCCAACCCATTAAAGGCCTGGACAGAGCAGGCGATGGAGCAGAGGAGAATTCACTCTCTGTCTCTGAGCTGTACATGGCTTTCCTCCTGCCTCCTGACTTGCATCATCAACTCCCCTGGTTCTCAGGCCTTTGGACTCAGACTAGAACTATACCACCGGCTCTTCTGGGTCTCCAGCCTTTAGACTGCAGGTCTCGGACTTCTTGGAGATATATATTATGCGTTTATATATAATATACGTCGATGGGTCCTGTTTTTCTGGAGAACTCACGCTAACACATACCAGGTAACAGGGCATGCTAATTTGCTCAAGAAATGAAATCACATCTGGTGCAATTTCCCTTCCAAAAAGATGTTTTATAGTTATTAAATGTATTAACGTAAACGAGTGACTAGACGTTGAGCCTTCCTGTGTCATCACAGTTGATATGAAGCAGAGAAATGAACACATATATTCAGATACATTCACAAATGTCTAAATAAATGTCAAATGTCAGAAATCATTAACAAACGTCTAAATCTGAAGTAGGTCTGGGATGTGCTCTGAAATCCAAAAGACCTTGTCTAAACGCTGGTTTTGACATTTGTGAGCTGCCTGATTGCAGAGACGTAAGCATCTCAGTTTTCTCACCTGTAACACCAGAACCAGATACTCTGGTCACGTGATTAGGAAGCTTAGAGGCAGCTCAGAGGTTAGCGCGCAACGGGTGTTCAGTGAATGTCGGCTTCCTGTCTCCCGTTAAAAACCCATCATCCTAAAGAAGATGTGGCACATACACACAATGGAATATTACTCAGCCTTAAAAAGAAATGAAATTGAGCTATTTGTAATGAGATGGATAGACCTAGAATCTGTCATACAGAGTGAAGTAAGTCAGAAAGAAAAAGACAAATACCGTATGCTAACACATATATATGGAATTTAAGGGAAAAAAATGTCATGAAGAACCTAGGGGTAAGATAGGAATAAAGACGCAGACCTACTGGAGAACGGACTTAAGGATATGGGGAGGGGGAAGGGTGAGTTTTGACAGGGCGAGAGAGAGTCATGGACATATACACACTAACAAACGTAGTAAGGTAGATAGCTGGGGGGAAGCAGCCGCAAGGCACAGGGATATTAGCTCGGTGCTTTGTGACAGCCTGGAAGGGTGGGATGGGGAGAGTGGGAGGGAGGGAGACGCAAGAGGGAAGACATATGGGAACATATGTATATGTATAGCTGATTCACTTTGTTGTAAAGCAGAAACTAACACACCATTGTAAAGCAATTATACCCCAATAAAGATGTTTAAAAAAAAAAAAAAAAAAAACCCATCATCCTACAAGGCCCTACGGATGCAGTCTGGCCTCCACCTCACCCCCCCCCCCCCCCCCCCGCGGCCCGCTTCACTTATTCTCCCGGACAGACCGCAGGCTCTCTTCTCTGATTGGGCAAAGCACACTCTCACCTCGGGGCGGCCCCCCTTTCCCCTTCTTCTGCCTGTACCATCCACGCTCTTCCTGCAGGTGTGGATGTGCCTCCCCTCCCACTTCTCTCAGGCGCCTGCTAATCAGACTGCCTTCTCTGAACCACCCATATCAACATGAACCTCTTCACTCTCTACCCCCTTTACCCGGATTTACTTCTCCTCGTAACTCTCACCACCGCCTAACAGTGTGTGTGTGTGTGTGTGTGTGTGTGTGTCTGTGTGTGTGTGTGTGTGTGTGTATGCGTGCATAAAAGCTAACAGCAGGGCCTTTGTACTGTTCAGTCCAGCAACATAGTAGGTGCTCAATAAATGTCTGTTGACAGAATGGAATGAGGGAATGAAGGAGTCAGGCTCGGTCATCACAGCCCGCTGCCACCGCAACATGCGCAGAAGTACAAAAGCAAGGTGTTCAGTCTTGGACAGAAGCTGATGACAGGGTATGGATGGGAGGAACTCACCCACCGGGGAGCCCCGGCTGGCTTAATTAACCCTGAGCTCTCCTGGCTCTCCACGGCTGGGTGGAGAGGGCCTCTGTACGGGGGACCACCTCTCCTGACCACGAGGACCACCCTCACACAAGCACTTGGAGCCACACTGGAAAGGTTTTCATAAACACACATCCTCACCCTCCTTGGCCTAAGCAGCTAGGGAGATAATGTGTCCTCAGAAAGCTTGGTCCAGTCATCACACGACTGACCGCTCTTCTATGTGGTGCCCAAAACATACGCTCTGAGTCAGACACACCTGGGTTCAAGTCCTGGCCGCTCCATTTACCAGTTACTATAACCTGAGCCAAGTGCTCCTATGAGGCCCTGAGCCTTAGTTTCCTCTTCCATAAAATGGGCATACGTAATAAGGTGTGCTTTCTAGGAAGAGTAAGGGAGACCATGCAGGTGGGAAACCGAAAATCCACGTCCTTTAACTTGAATGACACATATCGGAGCTGCACACAGAACGTCTTCCCCCACTAACACCCAGAAAGGAAAACGATTAAGATGTCAATAAGGCCTATATTTTCCCCATTATTACTAGAACACAGCATTCTAAATGAGCTGTTTTGTCTTGCGAAAACCTGTTACTGCTGGTGATGAAAGGGTTAGATGCTGAAGTGGATTTTTAAATTCCTGGACACTCAGGATGAAATTATTTACATTAAAGGCATTAGAGAAAAGGTAAATTTCAATTACAGAATAAAAAGCAAAACGACGTTTCATTATTTGCAAGTTCAAAATGCAGCTTACACTGGCCTCTCAGAAGGTGCCTTCTCGAGGTCTGAGGGGAAAATAGACGACGATGGTTTGCCAGGACCCCCAGAGGATGTTATACACGTGAGAAGCGCCGCCTGCTGTGTGGGCGCTCACCTGTGTTTTAACCGCCTCCTGGGGTCCGGTGGGTCCCCTCTTGCCTGCGACTGGCTTGCAGTGTGTTTCCTGAGCTGCATTTCATGCATAGAGACCCCATGCCTTCGACAGGCTGGCCCGGCACGGCGTCAGCGAGATCTGATCAGGGGCCCCGGACAAACGTCCCTATGAATGTCCCTTGTGTCTCCAGGGAGCATTGCTTTGGGAAGTTCCTGTCTGAGTCAGCACCGCAGCAGGTTGAGGTCCCTGACTGGAACTGACGAGAAGTCCTGCCCACCAGGAAGCCCAGTGGGCCCCTGATCACTCAGGCTCAGGTACAGAAGGGGCGAGGGCCCTGAAGACTTTTCCACTCTCTGCACCACGTCAGGACAGGAGCGCGGCCATGTCCCTTCCTTCTCACCATCCCTGGAGTCTCACACCCCGGCCTCAATCCAAGGCCTCCCCGCTACCTGTGCTCTCCCTTCTCAAAGACCAGCGACACAGAGGACGGTGCCCGAGGAGCAGACGGCTGCTCTTTGCTTGCCGCTCTGCCTCCTGTGCCCAGAGCTAAAACTGAAGACGGATCCTGAGCCCCCCACTGTGTGCCAAGCGTGGCTCCGAACACTCCACAGGCATCACCCCATTAAATTGTCACAGCACCCCCAGGAGGAAGATGGAGTTATTACCATCCGTATTTTGCAGATGTGAACGAGGTACAGAGAGGCTGAGTAACTAGCTCAAGGTCACACAGCTGTGGAGGGGAGGAGTAGTGGTCCACGCCTCCTGCTTGGCCTCTGGCCCTGCCCTCACATCTTCGTGCCTTGGTTTTTGTTTCTTTAAATTTAAGAGACTACCATTGCTCCCAGCAAGACAGGAAGGTACAATAACAACAACAAAATAAATGTTTTGGAAAGCTCCAAAGAGAGACACAACAACAGTCAAAAGTGCGGTTATTACTGTCCCTCACAAGTACAGTGATCATCAACAATACTGGGGACCCTTAGTTACGTCTGCACCCTGAGAGTTCTTTGATGTCATGATATGAGTTCCAGTGTGAGGGGCAAAAAGGCTTCAGAAATGTAATATATTTGAATTTAAGAGCTAACTTGATAAGCCTGTTTATCTAGCATACAGTTAAAATACATGCTTTGTCAAATGTTCCCATCTTAAACAGACTGGAAACCTTAATTCTATTTGACTCTTGGGCTCCCAGAGTACTGGAGCAGCTGTGACCTCATGGAGTTATTCAGAACAGCTAGTATGGATCCAATACCTACTATTTGCCAGGTACACTGCTAGGTTTTACCCCTAGCGTAGGTAAATGACCCCAAATTTCTTCCATCCTGGAGAAGCTACGTTCGAATGTAATTGAATGTTGGCTGGTGCAGTGTAGTCTAGTTGACTTAAATATCAACATCAGATATGAGCTCAGTTCCTACTAGGCCATCAGATGTTATTTTACTAAGAACATAACATTCACATCCTGTTTAACATGTTTACAGTATATGGGTTGTAACAAGAATATACAGCCTTTCTGGCTGCCATGTGACTTGTATGTACCTCCTCCCCTCCCGTGGCAGGCGGTCACAATTGATATAGGACTTGGCCATTGGCCCTGTTTAGCAAATGGAATGTGAGTAGGATAAAGCAGAAGTTTCAAGAAGCAGCTCAAGTTTCTGCCACCTCGGTCACTCTCTTCCCTGTCATGAGGAGGACACTTTCCAAGAAGCAGCTGCCCCTTCAGCCCAGGTCTCAGAATAAGAAATGTGGGGGGCTTCCCTGGTGGCGCAGTGGTTGAGAGTCCGCCTGCAGATGCGGGGACACGGATTCATGCCCCGGTCCAGGAAGATCCCACATGCCGTGGAGTGGCTGGGCCCGTGAGCCATGGCCGTTGAGCCTGCACGCCCGGAGCCTGTGCTCCGCAAAGAGAGAGGCCACAACAGTGAGAGGCCCGCGTACCGCAAAAAAGAAAAAAAAAAGAAATGTGGGGCAGTACCGTGAAGCCAACCAGAGCCCCTGACATGTGACATAAGTGAGAGACTTACTGCTACCAACCACTGAAATTTGGGGGTTATTTCTTGCTGCGGCAAAACTGACTAATACACCACCTGATGCCATATTAAGTCATTTCATATTCACAGATATTATGCTGAGGTCAGCAAAGAAGGAATCACATCCATTCCATGACTAAGGTCCCGAAGACCTAAGAGCGGTTAAGTGATGGTCCAGAATCAAACAGCAAAGAGATGAAAGCCATGGAAACAAAACTATATACTTTATCATACCTGATTATAATTAAAAACAAGACTGGCTCATCTTTAGTGTAAAAATCTCTCTTTTTTTTTTGCAAACTACAGATCAATTCAAACACTAGCCAATCATAAAGATTTCATTGGTCTCTGGGTCAGTTCCTGGTATCAGGGATGATGTAGCAAAAGTACTTGAGACACTTAATAAAATAAATGCAGAACTGAAGGACAGGGCTTCCATCTCCATTGAACTGACAGGGATCCTAGCCTCAGACCTTCTGCCGGTGGCCGAGAGGCTGTTCCCTGGCTGTAGGAAGGCTTCCTGAGCTGGACAGTGTAGCTCTGCAGCAGCTACGTGACAAATATCCCCAGAATGCCCATCACAGGCCTGGAACCTGCCCAGGGAATGGTGTGTTATTTCACCAGGAAATTCAAACATAAAGAGACCCTGACCTTAAAACCTTTATGGGGAGGTATTCACTCAGGACAGAGGCTCACAGGATCTGACATAAGTGACTCACTCAATTTTCTTGTTCCTATTGTTTTAAATTCAAATCCTATTGTTCTTTGCCTCTGCTTTATTCCCTTCTTTCCCTCTTACTTTCACTTTTTAGAAAAGCTCCTTTCAATGCGAGTGAGTGAGTCACCTTAATCATTTATTTAGACACATTTCAGGCTGGCTCAAAGCTCTGTCCCAGCTTGTTGACATACAAGGAAAGCATTCTACAGCAGCTGATCTTTTCACGAGACAGCTCAATTTTCAACAGCTATTTTTTGTGTGTGGGGGGGTCTGACAGAGCTGGCACCCTGCATGCTTTTTCATGGTAATTCACACTGCTGGTTTCCTACCCTGACCCATGCAAGGCCAACTTCTGACACCCTCCTCCTATTTTACCCACAGATGCTGTTTTCATACAGCACCCAAGGCCTTTCATATCCTGAGCAACTATCCTGGCCTTTTTCTTCCATTAGTGTAATATCAGCCAAAGAAAACAATCGGCCCCATAGTACTTAGGTAAACACATACATGTATACATTTTTAAAGCATTGCACTGAACTGCAGAAACCAGACACTAATAAAAAAATCAGGAAAAACAATTCTGAAAGCTGGAAGAAAGCCCAAACAGGCAGTCAGAGACATACCAGGAGAAGCAAAGTTTAGAAAAATTAAGTTGTGAATGAATGTTAGACTCCATCCAAACCTCTCACCGGTACCACATTGCTAACAGAAGTCCCTCACGGCCATGTAAGCAACACCTTGCAATTCGTACAGAGCTTTTTACTTGTTGGCAAAAGCTTGTTGTGTTCTAATATCCCTGGGAGGGCTGAAGATCAAGTCCATTGGTGGGTGAGGAGACGAAGGTCCAGAGAGACTGTCACTTGCT
Organism: Phocoena phocoena; assembly: GCF_963924675.1. Taxonomy (NCBI): domain Eukaryota; kingdom Metazoa; phylum Chordata; class Mammalia; order Artiodactyla; family Phocoenidae; genus Phocoena; species Phocoena phocoena. The sequence goes on along the minus strand of NC_089232.1, from coordinate 77,904,426 downwards.
TTACACAGATCATTGGCAGGTACAGAAGTAACTCTCCATCCTTTAAAAATCAGGTACTGTGACTTTTTATTTCCCCACCTTTAAATCTTTGCAACATGCATTTGCAGCCAGGTCATTCAAGGGATCTTATCCCATGTGCTCTGAAGTATGGTTTTTCATAAGGGCTGTGTTGATCTGCTGTGTCTATACAAGCATCCAGCTCGGTGCCTGTGCACAGCCCATCGTCAAGAGAGTTGTTGAATAATGGCAAGACAAATCTTTGCTTTTTCTTTTTTTTAACTTTTAAACCAACCCATCACCTGACACACCAGTGGAAAATGAATCGCTTCCCTCCCCATCTCTCCATGATGGACACTCCATCATTTTATAACTATGTCATACACACTTTGACACACACATACCTCTGGCTGGGAACCCAGTTTCATCACTGCCTCGTTGAAATGTCCTAATGGCTTCCCAAGGACTTCAGAATGTTTTCCAGCCTCAATATCCACTAATTGCTACCCCTTCCCCCAGGGCTCCGACCCTATTGAGCTACTTGGACCAACTGCTCTGAGTTGGGACAGAAGGTGTGAGCCTCCATTTGTCCTGAGGATGCAGGATTTGGATTGGGAGCAGATATGAAGGTGGGAGCTGACAGCCAGAGGAGGTCCCTGACCTTGACGAGTCACACGGAGGTCAAGTGTGTCTGCTCAGCCCGCTTCTCACCCCCGCTTTAGATGATCTGCATTTCCTAGGTTCTTTCCCTGCCTCAGAAGAAGCCCAGTCCTCTGAGACCAGTATTCAGCTCTGTGAGGGAAACTCCCCAGCAGGGAGAATGCTCTTTTCTTTCCTGAAAGGTCTCTAGAGACAAGGCCTTCCAGGTCCCTCTGAGTCAGCAAAGTGGTGAGTGGAAAGTCCTGGCTGGACTCCCGACACACTCTGAGGGTTTCCCAAGAGCTCCTTGCTCCAGCCTTGGCCACTCTTTGTAAACACTGGTCCCTAGCAGGGGTCCTGGCAGCCCCCCTAATCCCAGGCTTTCTGGTGAAGCCCTCTTCCTCCACTTAACACCCTCCTTGCCACAGCTTCCACTTCCAGCTTTTTCCCGGCCCCTCATTCTTTCCTTAGCAACCCTTTGAAGGTTGTCCAAAAAGGAACTTGCTAATTGGAGTTTAGAAGTGGCATGCCTTCAAACTCCCCATGTTATCAAAAGAATCACAAATAAACTTTCATTAACATTCTTTTTTTTTTTTTTTTGCGGTACGCGGGCCTCTCACTGCTGCGGTCTCTCTCATTGCGGAGCACAGGCTCCGGACCTGCAGGCCCAGCAGCCATGGCTCACGGGCCCAGCTGCTCCGCGGCATGTGGGATCCTCCCCGGCTGGGGCACGAACCCGCGTCCCCTGCATCGGCAGGCGGACTCTCAACCACTGCGCCACCAGGGAAGCCCCTCATTAACATTCTTGGCTTAAAAAAAAAAAAGAAAATGGAAAAGAATATATTAAAAAAAGAATGCATATATGTATAATTGAATCACGTTGCTGTACAGCAGAAAATAACATAACATTGCAAATCAACTACACTTCAATAAAAAAAGTTTTAAACTGAAAAAAGAAGAAAAAGAAAAAAAAAAGGAGCAGAGTTACCGTAAATGCTGTACTCTCCTGCTGCTCCAGGCCTGGCGCGAGGTGCTGCGGGTGTGAAAACTAAGGGTATGTGAGGCCTTCCCTGCAGGGTGCACAGGCCAGTGTGAGGACAGACCAGTGGAAAAGGAGGCTGCAGACATACAGCAAAGGTTCTCAGTCGGAAGGGGCAGCAGGAGAGCACTGAAGTCCCTGGCCAGCCCTTGGCTGTGTCCCCGACCTCCCCACCTGCCACCTGTCCACTCAACCACAGCCCTGGCCTCCGTGCTGCTCTCCCCGGGCCAGGTTTTGAGGTTTTGCACTTGCCGACTCTCCGCCTGGAACACGTTTCCCCCAGCGAGCTGTGTGGTTCACTCTCTCACTCCCTGCGGGCCTTCCCCCCATTGTCATCCTGAGGACTTCCCTGACCACCCAACCTAAAGGAGCAACTCTTTCCCCCCAGACCCTGTCCCCACACCCCTCACTCTGTACACCCATCTCTGCCTCATCTTCCTTCATCAACATGTGATGTCTAACATCATCTCCATTTTACTTGCTTATATGTCTATGGTCCATCTTTCCCTGATAGATTATAACCTCCACGGGAGCAGGGGGTTTGTCTGTTTGGTTCACTGCTGACTCTCCAGATACTGACCCAGAGAAGTGCCTGACTCATTGTGGGTGCTCCAAAAATATTTGTTGAATAAGTGGCTGGATGATGGATGGATGGATGGATGAATCTGATGGGGAGTTGGGGGAGGTTTCCAGGAGAATGTAACACCAGAAGTAAATCTCAGAGAATCTGTCTTGGTAAGGAAAGAGCATCTTGGAGAGAGCATGCATAGCTCGTGTGTGATCCTGGGTAAATCACATTACCGCGGTCTCTTCTGTAATATGAAGCTAATGCATAACATTGGTAAGTCTGTGATGAGCCATGGAACTAGAACAGGAGTTGGGGCCAGCTCAAATAAGCCAAGGATGGTACAGGCTGATGGAAGATGGGAAAATACAAGAGGAACCATGCCTTTCTCCACAACCACCAGATCGGGTTCTGACCGCAGCAGACAGAGACAATGAGGCTGAGAGCTGGGTGGGTCAGTTGGACTCCATTTCATGATTCAACAAGGGGTGCTTCGGTCCTTAGCCAAAGGTGAAATCCCAAGCCCCCGAAAGAACCATACTCTGAATTGTTAATTCACAAAGCAAGCCACAACCTTCCATGTGCTGTCTTCAGGTAAAAAATTACATCTCTCTGAGACTTAGTTTTTTTTTTTTTTCCTTCGGTACGCGGGCCTCTCACTGCTGTGGCCTCTCCCGTTTGTGGAGCACAGGCTCTGGACGTGCAGGCTCAGCGGCCATGGCTCACGGGCCCAGCCGCTCCGTGGCATGTGGGATCTTCCCGGACCGGGGCACGAACCCGTGTCCCCTGCATCGGCAGGCGGACTCTCAACCACTGCGCCACCAGGGAAGCCCTGAGACTTAGTTTTGACCTCTATAAAATAAAGTCCACATCTCCCATTCAATGAAACGTGAAAGTTTCTAGAACAGTGTGTGGCACTTGAGGAGTGCATGGCAAAAGTGTGTTATGTGGAATATATTATTTGCATGAAGTTTACATTATGGGAGGGAGAACCATGGGACTCCACTCTGCAAGGAAGCGAAGAACTCCAGCTATGATTGCATTTTCTGAGGCTTAAGTAGAACCATGGCAGGAAAAAAAAAAAAAGATTTGATTTTCCTAAAAAAAATAAAACTGTGGCCTGGAAGCAGTGGGAACTATGTGGTGTGGGAAACTGTAGGGCTTTGAGAGCCAGACAGACTTGACTCAAAATCCCGGTGCCCCATTTTCAATCCTATGTCCTTAAAGCAAGTTTTTAAAACTGTCTTAGCTTCAGTCTTTATCTGCAAAAGAGAAAGAAATATATCTACCTTGCAAGGTTGTCTGTAGGGTGAGGGATGTGTACAAACAGACTAGCAAAAGAGAACTGATAGGTGTTAAAGGCACGCTGCAGATCACAATTCAGTGTCATGAACACAACTGAAAATGTGGTATACTTTGAAAAATTAGGGGCCATGTCAGTATTGGGTAACCTGGAAATAGCTATGTAGAAAAAAACAACTCAAGCGCATACACTACGAAATTGCGAGCACACTGTTGCTATTTTAGCTGACAGGAGCTACTCAAATCATTTCCTGAATTTGAGGTGGAACAGATATACCTGCACACAGCCTTACTGGCGGATTCCTGAGTGGACAGCGTGAAAGGGGACTTCACGCACAGGTGGTTTAAAAGGAGGAAACAATAGGGGAGATGCATAGAGCATTTCATCCCCGCCAGCAGGAACTTGCACACTCGCCCCCAGTCACGTGGGAGGAAGCCCCCGATTTGCACACACGGACAAGAGAGTTCTTGGCCACAGCAACCGCAGGCCAAGAAACTGAGGCGCAGAGAGGGACAGGATTACAGAAGGTTAGGTGGGTCAGTGAGAGACCTCAGCTCCCAGGGGACTCCCTAGACAGGGTGCTGTCCACCACCCCGAGAGGTCTTCTTGATCCTCGGGAGCTTAGTAAGCAAACTGTGAAAGGATCCTCAGCCCCCTTCTTCTATCCATCCGCTTCCCTCCCCTCCAGCCTCCCGACTCTGCTAAGCCCAGCCTGGGTTTGGCCTGGAAGAGTCCGGACGAGGAGATGGGCCCGGCGCCTGTCACAGGGCGAAGGCAGCTCAAACGGTTTCTCTTCTGTGTTTCTCTTTCTCCTTCCATTCCTTTTCGCTTTCATAATCCTTTCCTACCTTCCTCCACCCGGTTGTCAAATTAAACTGACCGTATCCCTAGTCCTTTATTTTTTAAAACCCATATTAGGCTTTTCTCTTGTTTATCTTTACTTTTAAAGTCTCATGCTCAAATGGCTTGTGTCTTTTCAAATATGTATAAAATCAGCTTTGTTTTTTTTTTTTTTTTGCAGCTTTGACAGGGTTCTGGGTTTCCAAAGCAGAAGGATTAGATATTTCTCCGTAAGAAAACATAATTTAGTTGTTTCCTGCCAGTTAACCTCCGAATTGCCTTTGTCGGTGGTCACTGGTCTCTGAAAGATTAAAGGTCCTTCACGCCCTAGGGAGCCGCTAGGTGGTCAGTTCCATTTGGAGCTACACAGAGGCCGCGGGTCAGGCTGCAGGGAGCCGCGACCGGACAACGCCAGGCCCGGGACTTGGTAGCGCCTCCCAGGATCTGAAAGGACCCGGGAATCCACGCACTCACACCTGCTCACACACACACAACCTATGCCGCGCACACACCACACATCGTGCACGCTCACGCACCCACATAGCAGGCATACACTCACACGCGCACACACAGGAGTCCAGGCCTCGCTAATTTATAAGGACCAGCCACCCCCAGAGGTGCCCTCCTCTCAGTGTGCCCTGGTGTCAACCAGATTTACAGCTGCGCGGTGGATCCCACAGTCTGTGCGAACTGAAGGGCTTCAGGACCCTAAAAGTCAAGGTCACTTCTCCACCGTGCAAACCCCCATCCAAGGTCAGGGGCCCGGTTCCTATCATGGGTTACTGCTAAGTGAGCATCTCCTGGGTGGGCAGGGCAGGGGCTCTGAGACAGACAGAATCACCAACTTTTTAAACCTCGTTAGATTCTCCAGAAACTTTCAACCCAGCAAAAGTCAGAATTATGATAGGTTAAGAGTAAATTCCAAAGAGAAAGAAAGAAAGAGAGAGAGAGAGAGAGAGGGAGGGAGGGCAGGAGGAAGGAACGAAGGAAGGAAGGAAGGAAGGAAGGAAGGGAGGGAGGGAGGGAGAAAATGAGAGGGAGGTAGATGGTCCCCAACGCCCTTTACCTAAATGTGCTACATGCCAACCCCTCGCCCACACAGGCCATTGCGGGGACCTGTTCCATCTCAATGGGCAGAACTTGCACTGGTCCTGTGCTCTGCAACTGGGAACTGCCACTCTCCTTCCCAACACCCCCTCAGCAGTGCCTAGCATGGCCTTGACCATAGCCCCAGTGCAACCCTCGGCGCTGGCCATCACCAGCGGGGCAGTTTCACATGCAGTGCTCGGTTCAACATCCCGTGAGCCCTCCCTGGGCATCAGGGGAGGTGCTGGGGACAAAGTGAATCCCACACAAACCAGCCTACAGTGTCAGAGGGTCGTGCTGTGAGAGCAGGAGAAAGGAAAGACCTGGGGGAGACCAACGAAGAGCACGAAGCTGTTCACCTCCCTCCAGTCTGGCTGGAGGCCAGATGGATGGAAGCTGCGAGAATGCAGCCAGGGGGGCAGCTCAGTGCTTTTCACTCGCTTTGGGGGCCCCAGCCTCTACTCCTAGACTCTGAGAGACAGAGAGAGACAGAAAGAATTAAATGACTTCAAAACGGAGTTCCTAGAGCCCAGAGAAGGGAGGCAACATGCCCAAATCACTCAACAAGTCAAGAACAGACCCAAGATAAGAACCAAGACCTTCTCACTCCTACTCGGGCCTTTTTACTTCCTCCTGCTCACCCTCCAAGCCCTGCTTCCTCCTCCCAAGGCTAAAATGATGAGTAGGATTTAAAAATTCCCTTCTACCTTCCCCCCAAAGGCCAGTTGTGAAACTTGATTGTAAGCCACGCTAGATCAAAAATTCCCAGCTTATTTTAGTTCTATGGAATTTTTTAAAAACTACTTTGGCCCAATGAAACTTTGGAACCCATGCTTTTAAAAGGTTTTGTTATTGTTGTTTTTGTTTTGTTTTTGTGCCAAGCCTGCTCATTTATTTCCTATTATTTAAATTGAGGAAATAGAAAACTGGCCATGAAGGCTTCTGATGGGTACACGATGAATCATGTCACCACAGCATCTGGTATCAGGTAGACATTGGAGGGTCCCTCTGGTGCCTCCCCAACGCCCCAATCCCAGGGGTGCTGTGAGTTCCTTTGGGCTTTTAGAAAGGGAGATTCACAAATGCTTCTTTGAAACTCCTTGCTCAGATGTGCTTCCAAATTCAGAATTTTTCAGATTTTAGAAAGGTAATATAGTACAGATAATAGCATGTTATATGTACCCCCAGTCTGGAGCACTCATCCTTCTGATGAAAAACTTGTTCATCCTGAGTGGCATAAATACAAACTAAAAATAGTCTCATGTACCATCAGGCCAGCTTTTGCCTCCAAATGAGTTATGAAAAAAAAAACAACAACTGCATTTTCAGAGCATTTTGGATTTTGGACTTGCCAATAAGGGAATGTCAGAAAATAGCTTACGGCTCCATTGATTACTTCTGAAGGTACTCAAGGGCGCAGATTTCAAACCTCAACAGTTCAGGGGAAAAAAACCATACACGTGCATTTACAAAATACAGGAAAGACAGGATGGGAGACGGATCATACGGTAGGTGCAATGCTGGATGCCGACTGGAATTCTTATCCTTATTACACTCCAGTAAGCAACACGGCCAGGTTCATTTCAAGTTTAAAATGAAGGCTTACGAGCTAGAAGTATAGGTCCAGAAGAGTGGATTTGGGGGGCTTCGTCGGGGCAATTCCGGAATGCGTCTGTCAGAGAAAGAAGTTCCCTGTTGTTTCCAACTTAAAACAACAAATAAAAAGGAGCCTCAAAGAAGCAGATCGAGAACTTTTCAAACACATTTTCTTAAAAGATCAGGCAAAAAGGAAGACTGACAATGTTTAATTCATTTACAGACACACCTCGGAGATCATGTGGGTTAGGTTTCAGATCACCGCAATAAAGCGAGTCACATGAATTGGTTTCCCAGTGCATATAAAAGTTATGTTTACACTAAACTGTAGACTATTAAGTGTGCAAGAGCACTGTGTCTAAAAATGTACATACCTTAATTTTTTAAATTTAAATTTTATTGCTAAAAAATGCTAACCATCATCTGAGCCTTCAGCAAGTTATAGCAGGCACATCGAAGATCACTGATCACAGATGACCAAAACAAATATAATAAAAATGAAAGAGCTTGAAATATTGCCAGAATTACCAAAATGTGACACGGAGACATGAAGTGAGCAAATTCTGTTGGAAAAATGGCTCAGACTTGATCGACTGAGGCTTGCCACAAACTTTCAATTTGTAAAAAAACGCAGTACCTGTGAAGTGCAGTAGAACGAGGTATGCCTGTATTCTTTGCGATATTCCTGGGCCACACATATTATTAACTTCAGTTCAAAAATTAGAAAACTCAGTAAGCCTAAGACATCTGCCCAAGGGAAAAGCCAGGGTTCCACCCAGGTCTGTGGGCTTCAGGTGCACTCACCCTGCAGCCCTGGGATGGTCTCACGGAACTTCCAGGTGCACATTTCACCTCTCTGGATCTCAAAGAGTTGGCATCCTCTCCTTCCTAGGGTGGGTGGTAAGGAGAGACCACGCTTTGAAAGCACACAGACATGGTTTCAGGTGCCAGCTGTGCAACCTTCCTCATGATGTGACATTATGCAAGTTTCTTAACACCTGTGGACCTCAGTTTCTCCATCCACAGAATGGGGATATCTGTTTTTTAAAGCTCTTTAGGGGATTGCTAAAAGTGGATATTAAATGCTCATTATTCAGAAGGTTTTGCTGCCACCCACATTTTACACAAGGAAACACAAGACTCAAAGAGATGGCATAACTTGCGAAAGTCCAGGCTGCTTCGAGTGGGTTTCCTCTGTCTCTCTACTCCAGGTGTCAGGCATCCGGCCTCACCGTTGCTACTGGAAGAGCCTGAGTTTGGATGCCACTGGGAATGAGAGAGCTTGACGGTGTGTTGAGATAGTTGTGTGTCTGGCACTGTTCCTCACGGTCCTAAAACGATTATGCATTTTAATTTATCCTAAAACCCGGAAATCATCAAACCAAATGATTTTTTAAAACAGACATTAACTTAAAACAGAAGGGCATTCTGCAGTGACCAAAGCATCTCTGAGGTCAACCCTCCACATCCCAGGCGGTGGAGACCCTGGAACGCGGGAGTGAGCTGATGACGGTCCTTCCCACCGCTGCTGAGCTCCTGCATCCCTCCTGGCTCTCCCTTTTGTCAATGGCCTTGACTTTCAACTACTTATTCGGATGCTCAATCAGACTTGGCTCCCTTTCTACGAGGGGGCGCGAGGTTTCTCTGGTTTTTGAAAACACCCTCGGCTCTCCCCATCCCAGCTCTGTCTCTGCAACCTTGCTGACTAAGGCTGCCAGGTTTTGCTTCTTCACCTGTCACTTTGGGACAGAAGCCCAAGGGTTTATTAGAATCATCGGCTAGGTGTTGGAAGCACCCTTCTAAGTCACCAAATCCAACCTTCCCATATTACCTACAGTGAAAGTGAAGTACAGTGGTCTCCTCTTATCCTCAGGGAATACGTGCCAAGACCGCCAGTGGAAACTACAGATAGTACTGAGCCTTACATAGACTATGGTTTTTCCTAGACACACATGCCTACGATGAAGTTTAATTTATAAATTAGGCACAGAGAAAACACCAGTAACTAATAAAAACTAGACCCATTATAACAATGTGCTGTAATGAAAGTTATGTAAATGTGGCCTGTCTCTCAAAGTATCTTATTATATAAATGTAACGTCTTTTCCATCTTCACGAAACACTCCTTATGTAGCCGTGACTTTTGCCGTATGACGTGTGACAGCAAAATTAGCATGAATTTCTTACTCTAGATCTTATCAGCCTCAGCAAAGATTTTTTTCTTTCTTTATTGGGAATTTTCACCTTTTCACTGAAAGGAAGCACTTTACTGCTTCTCTTCGGCGCATCCGAATTTGCCGGCATCACTGCTCTTGCCCATTATTAAGTAAAACAACGGTTCCTTGAACCCAGGCAACGTGATACGGCCACAGTCTATCTGATAACCAAGATGGGTACTAAGTGACTCACAGGAGGGGTACGCTGGACAAAGGGATGATTCACATCCCAGGGGGGACGGAGCGGAAAGGTGCTCGATTTCATCACGCTCCTCAGAACGGTGCACAATTTAAAACTGATGAGTTGGGCTTCCCTGGTGGCGCAGTGGTTGAGAGTCCGCCTGCCGATGAAGGGGACGTGGGTTCGTGCCCCGGTCCGGGAAGATCCCTCATGCCGCGGAGCGGCTGGGCCCGTGAGCCGCGGCCGCTGAGCCTGCGCGTCCGGAGCCTGTGCTCCGCAACGGGAGAGGCCACAACAGTGAGAAGCCCGCGTACCGCAAAAAACAAACAAAAGACTGTTGAGTTGTTTATTTTTGGAATTTTCCACTTAATATTTTCAGACCGAAGTTGACCGTGGGTACCTAAAACCGGGGCGGTGGGGGGACCACCGTGCCTGCCCTTCCTCCTCCACGCAGGCAGCGAGGACAGGGCTGAGAGCAGAGCCGGCTTTTCGCCGTCCAGGCTTGTACCTTTCTCTTTCAGGCTTCCTCTCCCTGCAACGTGTCAGGTGCAATTCAGGTGCACCACAGACAACACCCATGGGGAGGGAGGGGGCAGTGTTGCCGTAAGAGGTGAAACAATGACTTCCCCCTTCCTCCCCGCCCTCCGCACTCTCTCCGACACTCTCCAAGCTCCATTTTAGGTGTGTGTTTCCTGCCTGGAGTGAGAGCTACCTGAGGCCAGGGACAAAGCCATCTCGATCACTGTGTTCCATCTAGCTCAGCACAAGGCAGGAGCCTGTCCCGTCCACATTTGCTAAGCAAATGAGTGAATGATCGCATTTTCATGCTTGATCCATCATAAAACTGCAATTCAGCTCTTTGGGGGCATCCCGTTTCCCCAGTTTCTCTCTCTTTTTTTTAACATCTTTAGTGGAGTATAACTGCTTTACAATGTTGTGTTAGTTTCTGCTGTATAACAAAGTGAATCAGCTATACGTATACATATATCCCCAGTTTCATTTTAAAGATTTAATTATCTATGCCATACAGAATTTTTATTAGAAAGTGAAGTCATTAAATAAGCTGACACCAGACTGAGGCCCTGAGATAACTGCCAATAGAAACGGATCTGTTTGCAGAGCTAAGCTGGACCAGGTAAGCGTGTTGCTGGCAAACATGGCACCGTTTTCAGGACAATGGGGTTCTCAGACCAGGGAAATTCGGCTTCTAAATTACCCAGGAAAGGCTAGGAGTGAGCCATTCTGTAATCGCTTTTCTACCTCCATCTTACACTGACAGATGGAATCCCAACCACCCCTGCATCTGTAGGGCCACTGACCCACATTTTCTGACCTTCTTGCTTCTGTTCCTAGATCCCTGGGGTGCACCTGTCATGCTTTCCGTTCATACGTTCAGTTCTAAAATCAATTGAATTTATTTCAGCGACAAACTAGCAACCCATTCTTGGGCAAAGGAAGCTACTTTGAGCATCACCAAACATTTTTTCTGAACTCGGACACGCCAAACTCCTCTTCTCTTCACCACTTCCAGGAACCAAGCCTCAGCCAACTGCCGAAAGCCTCGTTCATGCTGTGCTGAGAACAAAACCCTAATAAAGTCTCTAAATATTTACTATGGGTCCGAGTTACAGCCCTGACCGGTTCCACCGCCGTAAAAATCTGCTTGCATACTCCAAACACAATTATTTTAAATCACTGACATGCCAGCCAAGGAGATGACAAGGCTGTGTACACCAGCATGAATAGCAAGTCAGGCCCAGTTCTAAATTCTGACCCTGCCACTTGCTAGCTGCCGGACTCTGTGCAAGGGACCTTTCCCAGTTTCCTTTACTGTCAAAAGGGCATGATAATACTAATGTCACAGAGTTGCAGTGATGGTTTGAGAAAATATCTATCCATAGATAGGGTAACTTAAAAAAAAGAACAGGAAGCTAAACATGCCCAGAATAAAAAATGTGAAGCATTCATGTTAAAGTATTGTCTGACAGAGGAGCCAGAACATGCAATGGGGAAAGGTCAGTCTCTTCAATAGATGGTGTTGGGAAAACGACAGCCACGTGCAAAAGAACCAAACTGGGCCACTATCTTACACCATACACAAAAAGTAACTCAAAACATAGACTGAATGCAAGACCTAAAACCATAAAACTTCTAGAAGAAGACACAGGTGGTAATCTCCTTGATGTAGGTCTTGGCAATGATTTTTTTGGATTTGACACCAAAAGCAAAGAAAACAGAAGCAAAAATAAGCAAGTGGGATTACATCAAATTAAAGTATTCTCAGAGTAACATGTTTTTGAAACTCAGCGTGTTTGTTGCCATTTCAAATTTGTTCCCCTTTGAGGAAATCAAAGTGTTGCTGATTTGCAGCATCTCCATGTTGTAGAACATTGTTTTATCTGGTGAGAGATAACTCAAAGATTAACCAGCAGTGCTTAGAACCTGAGCGTGGGCAATCTTTAACCTTCCCAGATAATGAATGGATCTCTGAAGGCCAGAGTTAGTCCAAAGAGCTCGCCACCATGGTTCTAAGAGGACCCAGAGGCCCAGTAACTGAGAACTCTTTCCTAGTCAGTATAACTAAATAACAGCAAGTGTGAAGTGGGCCCCATGCCAGACCCTATAAATACATAAGATCATTCACTTCCTGGAAGGCAAGTATCATTATTGCCATTTTACAGGTACAAGAACTGAGGCTCCGAGAGGTTAGATACTCCCTCAGGATCCCACACTTAGGACACAGTAGTAGTACAGTCTGAGCTCATGGCTGGTTCCCAAAGTCTGCTTTCTTCCCAATCACCATGTTGCCTTGTCAGGTAATTCATGTAGCCTTTGCGAAAGGATTTTGACCAAGATGAAATAGGAGCCAGAGGCTACTAGGAGTGGATGAGTGAAGACTCAGCAAGGGGGCTTCCCTGGTGGCACAGTGGATGGGAACCCACCTGCCAATGCAGGGGTCATGGGTACGAGCTCTGGTCCGGGAAGATCCCACGTGCTGTGGAGCAACTAAGCCCGCGCACCACAACTACTGAGCCTGCGCTCTAGAGCCCGCACGCCACAACTACTGAAGCCCCTGTGCCTAGAGCCTGTGCTCTGCAACCAGAGAAGCCACTTCAATGAGAAGCCCGCACACTGCAACGAAGAGCAGCCCCCACTTGCTGCAACTAGAGAAAGCCCGTGAGCAGCAACGAAGACCCGACGCAGCCAATAAATTAAAAAAAAAAAAAAAAAAAAAAAGACTCAGCAAGGAAGGCAGGGCTGGCTCCTGCCACATGCCTCTCTCCCCCGACACTGCTCACAGAACTGAGGGGCTCGGGAGTCATCACCCATCCATCGCTGCGAGGGCCAGACTGAGGGCTTGCCAGGTGGGCGGTGCTAAGAGAGCTGTATTTCAGCCGCAAAGTACAGGCTGCCTGATTCAACCATAAAGGGGTGGGTGGCTAGTCAAGTCACCATCTCTGGGCTTCACATCTCCCTGCCTTTTTCCCGATCACACCACTTCTTCGAAGGTATTATAAGGATCTCTTTTCATGACTGTCTTTACCCCCAGACTACATTCTTTGAAAACAGAAATAGTGTTCATGTTTTTTAAATACCCAGTTCCCCAAAGTGTATTTGGTACAGAGTAGATGCTCAGTTAATGGAAGGCGCATAAAGAAAGAAATGGATTGATTCAGCATCAACTCTGGACAAGATGATTAGAGAAAGCCTCTACTCCTCACATTTTACAGCTTAATTACTCCTAAATCAGTTCTTCATCTCTGGGCATTGGTCTGGGGTCTCCTTAACAGTGACACCTCCCAACAGGAGGAGAACATTATGCGCCCTTCAGGCTTTCAACTTTGTAAAGCAATCCCTGTAAACTACTCCATTCCATCCTACAAACACAAGCAAATGTAACCATTCAGACAGATGCTATCAACCCCATTTGAAAGGTTGAAACTGAGGCCCATGTGAGTGAACTGACTGCCCCAGGGCTGGAATTTGACAATGAGGCTGCTGACTCCCTGGTTTTTTCACACTACCATGGTGCTTTTCCAGCTCATTACTAACAGGCCTAGAGCACTGGCAACGTGAAGGGAGAAAGGGGAGGGATGGGAAAGAAAAGAGTGTGTAGTGAAGGGAAAAATAAAAGGGAAAAGGGGGGCAGCTTCTCTGGAGGGTGTCGCTGACAGCTGACCACCGGTGACCCAGGGCCGGACAGCTCTGAACTCCTCGCCCAGGGCTGACTTGGGAAGGTCTCCTGGGTTCTCAGTGTCCCCGGCTCACCCGGCTGCATCTAAGCCCTGAGAGTAAAAGCAAACTGAACGCTTCTGGGTGCTGAGCAAAAACAGGAAGTCACAAGTGCCTTGACTCTCCTCCCAACTTGAGTCCCCAACAGTGGGGTCAAAGGTGCGCGAGGGACCTGACAGGCCGCTCTCTGGCAGTGGCCTCCATGGGAGTCCAGCGGGGAAACGGGGGAAAACCCTTCAATGAGTCTCCCAGCACATGGGTTTGGGGGAGCTCTGTTGGTCCTCTGGGAGCAGGACCTGGAAGCCCTCGGGGTGGCCAGGCAGCGAGCTGGGCTTTTGCGCGCCAGCTCCATCACTTTTCCATCTATTCAACAAAATCTCAGCACAGACGATGTGCTAAAAGCAGAGTGACCTGAGGGAAATAGCTCACTTTGAGCTTAGTTTTGTCATCTGCAGAGTGGGGACGGCCCCTACCCCACAGAGCTGCCTTGAAGATGAAAGGAAATCAACATTAGCGGGCTTCTCCATCACACTTGGGTCTATTATTAGCACCGAGGCAGCGGGCTACCCACTGTGTGCCTGAGACTGTGATGCCTCTGCCGCCCTCCCAGAGCTGGGGGCAGGAGGGAGTGTGGCCAGGTCTGTCCCCACCTCTTTCCCCTACTCTCCTCTCACAGGAGCCTGGGGCCAGGAAGAGGTGAAGTTCTGCCAGCCCCCAGCCTGGGCCCAGCGCCCATGTTTATGACTGTTGATTTCAGAGCAAACAGAAAGGAGAAATTAGAGCCATAAAAGACAGAACAACAGACCAATAAAAACCAGCTCCCAGAAGAGTCAGAAGAAGGAAGAGAGGCAAAACTGTCACCATAGCAACACAAGACAGAAGCAGGCAGGAAAAACAGCCCCTGCTCTGCCCTCTCTCTTCACAGCAAAGCAAGCCCTCGGACCCCCTTTGGGGCTCAGTGAAAGCCAACGACCCACCCTAAAGCTCTGGCCCCCGGGCCCAGACGCCCAGCCCGACCTGGCTAGCAGCCACCCTCCTCGTGCTGGCCCAGCACACGTCCCAGCCCTCCGTGGTCCCAGCCCAGCTTTCTGTGCCCTGGGGACACAGCACTGTGCAGATGGCCCAGGCCCAACCGGAGTGATGGTGACCAGCGAAAGAGGGGAAAAGTTTCTAACAGGGAAAGGAAGGAAGGCCAGAGGGCTGGGGGAGAGACCGAGACCCTGAATCCCAGCTCCACTACTCTGCCCTGGGTTCCCCGGGGAGCAGGCAGCCGGGAAACAAGGGCATGGGAGGGGAGGCCAGGGCCAGGATGGTGGCCCATCAGCGCTGGACCCTGCACTCCTACCAGCAGGGGCGGAATTCTGGGGAACTGGGGGTGGGGTCAGCAAAGAGATCTGGAGGTCTTAAATGACAAAGCTCTTGGTCCTGGTCTCTGGGGGCACTGGTCAGCAAGTCAGGACAGCTTGGAGGAGGACCCAGGGACCCGCTGGCCCGTTTTGCCAGAGACCGGTCGGTCCTTCGGCTGCCAGGCAAGACAGGTGTCTCCACCAAATAGCTGGGCTGGCCCGGAATCAGCCTTTTGGGAAGTGAGTCAAATTGTTCCCAAAGCTCAGGATCCGGCAAGTCCCTTTCTTCAGACTGGGATTCTGAGATGGAGGAGAGTGATGGCAAGGAGGCCTGGGTGCGGTGCACAGCAGCTGGCTGGCTGGCTAGGAAGAGTCCCTGGCAGGTGGCAGCATTAGAGTCCAGGTGTGCAGGCCCTAGGGACGGGGGTCATCTCTGCCTCTGGGGCTGTAGAGAGTGCTGGGGAGCCGGGCCTCTGGTGGTGGGCATGGGGAAGCAGAGTCGGGGGTCTCCTGGAAGAATGGCTTTGGAGCTGAAGACACCTGGCGTTGGGGGTTGGGGCAGGAGGTTGAGTGGCTGAGGGGCGAGGGAGGTGACCTGGAACACAAGCAGGAGGCTGTCCTCGGGAGAAGGGGCAGTGGGGCGCCTAGTCGGACATCTGGACGGCGATCTCTGGAGAAGGGCTAAGGGACTGGGTCCTCGGCTCTCCCTCCCGCCCTCCCGCGAAGGCTGCGTCCGGAGCTGGGGAAGGATGGCAGTGCTCGCCGGGCGCCTCCCGAGCCCGCTTCCCTGCAGGCCCCCGGCCGCGCTCCCCGCCGCGTCCCCGCCGGGCCCGCGCCCCGCTCACCCCGTGCCGCCGCCGCCCTGCTCGGCCGCCGGTCTGCCGCTGCCCCAGCCGCCACCGCTGTGGACGCCTCTCCCGCGGCCGCCGCAGCCTGCGAGACGGCCCCGGAGCCCCGCCCCGCCCCGCCTCGCCCCGCCCCGCCTTCAGCCCCGCCTCCAGCCCCGCCGGCTGCGGCCGCCCCGCCCCGGCCCCCGGGGAGCCCCACCCCCGCCGTCTCCAGGCAGGGTCCGCAGTCCCGCGCCAGATCCCTTGTGCAGACCGTCTCCGCACGCAGAAACCCCTGCCCTTTTCTAGGCCTTGGCCGCTGGCTTTGCCCTCCAGGAGGAAGCCCGGATGTGCCCCTGCTGCTTCTACACACGGAATCCCTCCGTACCCACTCTTCCTCTAAAAAAAAAATAAAGACGGGAGAAAAGCCCTTTGATCCACCCCTGGACGCACACCCGCCCTCACATTACTGCTCATGCACCCAGTCAAGCCGTCCCAAACTCCACCCCACTCCCTAATTAGTCTGACTCCTGATCCCAGCTTTCTGCCCTGTCCTCCCCGCACATACTATTAACAGATTCCCAGCCCTGGGGGGCCACCGTTATCTGATGGGACCACCAAAAAAAGTTTTTGCAAATACTTAGTCCCCAAAATGTA
Organism: Phocoena phocoena; assembly: GCF_963924675.1. NCBI lineage: Eukaryota > Metazoa > Chordata > Mammalia > Artiodactyla > Phocoenidae > Phocoena > Phocoena phocoena. The sequence continues at coordinate 77,887,901 of NC_089232.1, read as the reverse complement.
ATTACCCTTAAGAGCACGTCTGCAAAAACACTTGAAAAACTTCTATGATGCAAGGGAAAGTAGGGGATTACAGTGTCATTGTCATGATCATTGTTTTAAAACATCTGCCATTAGAGAGAGAGATTCAGGAAACCAGAGAGGGCTGCGCAGTGCCAAACAGGTTGTGAGTCAGAGCTCCTGTTGAGGGGGCCCTTCTGCAGGCCCAGGCCTCTCCTGCTTCCTTTCCCAGTCAATCATGAAACTTTATCAAACCCCTACAATGGGCCGAGCCATATGCTGGGGGCTGTGTCAGTTGCTGCAGGAATGTGCGGGTTGCAACATAAGGCGCCCAGGTCCTGGAGTGCAGAAAACTTCAGGAGACCTTGGCCAAGTCCTTTTACTTTCTGAGTTCCAGGGTCCCCTGCAGGACTTGATGCCATCCCAGCCTCCTCCAGACTCTGACAATCAGTCTGAAGAGCTTCCGTGAGCTGCTCAGCACAGCTCATGCTCTGAGTTTTGGCAAGAATTCAGACAAGGGCCAGGAGGGCATGGTCTAGTTAGAATGAAACAGTCTCCCAATGGGTAGGGGTCTTTCGGGTCAGAATGAACACGTCCCCATTTCTTATTTGTGCCAATCAAGGTGCCGGTACCTGGACCAGACCCTGTTGTGAATCCCCGCAAAGACGATCCATTTTTACTTTGGGTGGCTCTATGGAAAAATCCTTCTTGCTACACCACCATACATGATAAAGATTACAGTGAAATTAAACTGTCAATGAGGGGGCAAGTAGGTTGAGACTAAATTTCAGTGTTTTTTATTCACAATATACATTTTTAAAAATGAACCTTAATGTCTTAATTAAACTAAATTTAAACCCAACTGTTCTAATTTCAAGGACATCCTTGTCATGTATTTATTGTTTTAAAGAGATGTCTTGAGCTTGGACAAAGTGTCAGGCACAGTGCTAAACGATGGAATCAGGACACATGTCCCTGGCCTGAGGAGTAGACAGACTGGTTGCCAGCCCAGTTTATGACAAGGCAGAATAGGAAACAGGCTAAGATAGAGGTATTTGCTCTGTGGGCTCAGGACAAGAAGGAGTTCATTGTGATTGGGGAAAATTGGGTTCAGATCCTTTTAAGCTGAACCTTGAGGGATGATAAGACTTCAGCAGGCAGGAAATGAGGTCAAGGGCACTCCAGGTAGAGGGACAAAGGAGGCGCTCAGGTGGGAAGAGGTCCGGTGTGGTCACAGTACCAAGGGCTGGACAAAGTGAGGCTGAGAGTAGAGCCCCTGAACAGCAGCCTGAGAAGGCTGCACTTGATCCTGGGAGCTCCTGGAGCCCAGACAGCCTTGACTGGAGCCACAAATAAAGAGACTGGTAGGGGGCTGGAGGAAGAAAAGGAGGCAGCAGTGAGAATGATCAGGAGAGAACTACCATCATGAACAAGGGGCTGAGTGCCGCTCTCCATGCACCAGGTTCCGCTCCTTCACATTTGGAAACACATACTCTGAAGCATCTGCTGTGCTGAGAATGATCCTTGGCACAAACTGGTACACAATAATATTTACTGAATGAACAATAAGGTTGCGAATGATGGGCATCCCCTCTGGAGACAAAACAACAAGGGCTGATCCCATCCAGGGTCCTCTCCATCCACTGAGATCCATCCTAGGACAGGTGGAACATTCCTCCTAAATCCCTGGACAAATTAGATTTCCCCTTCACAGCATAGCTCCTCTTCTTCCTTCGAAAGACATTTCTGCTTCTGAACCTTTGCTCATGTGTATAAATATATACGTACCTCGGACGTCTCCCTCCTCCATCTCCAGCTACTAAAGACCACTGGTTCCGATGCTAACGATGCCTTCAGGACAGTGGTGGAGTACAAGCTCACACTTCTTTCTTCTGAATCCCTACAAAGTTGACAATCTGAGCCACTTACTCCTCAATTCATCACATATGCAAGTTTCTTGAGGACAAGGACCTTATCCGAGACTCAGATAAAACCCCCATTTTATTTGGAGTCAAAGCTGAGCATAAATTCTGATTCTGTCACTCACTAGCTGTGTGAACCCAAGTTACTTAGGCCTTTAGAGTTTCAGTTTTCTCATCTCTAAAATTATAATAATAAAACTTACATCAGAAGGTTGATGTGAGGGCTGATGTCAACTCTTTGTAGCTGTGAAAGAAAGAATAGTTGTGTGCATGTGTGTGTGCGTGTGTGTGTGTGTGTGTGTGTGTGTGTGTTGCCTCCTAGTGCCTTGAATAATGCTGGCCATACAGTAATTGCTCATTTCAGACTTGGTGGTTGGTGGGTTGATTCATAGATGAGGACTTCGAGTGGAGGCTGAACCCCTGCAGTTCTCTCTGCTTGCTACTCCACGGGAAGGAGTCTTTATTTTGCCCTCCCACTTCACTTGGTTCCCCAGGAATTATATAGTGCTTTCCCTTTGGCATTACTATAATGGCTTCCAAAGCTGGTGGGTTTTCTTGCCAATTACAGGCCAGGGTTCCTTTGTGTAACTAAAGGTTTCTACAGAAACGTGGCCTAGACTTCAGAGGGAGCATAGTAGATTTGATGATGAATATCGAGCCAATTTTCACGGCTGACACACTGCACACTTCCTTGTTGCAAAACATCACAGCCCAAACTATGTAGAGAAACTTGGTAATAGCTGGAAATCCTTGCCTGTGGCTGAATTGGAGCCTATGACTTAACACAGTTGAATTCATCACTTTTTAAATCACTGAGTGTGTTAGGCTCTTTCAGACCTCCCTTTCTTTGCACATGGTTCTCCTCTGCCTTAAATGACCTTCCATCCTGGTTCATTCACTGAGTTTCTATTCAGTTTTACAATCCTGGCTCTAAAGCAACCCCTCTATAATGCCTCCTTCAACTCTCCAAGGCCAAGTCAAATGTTCTTTCTTGCTGGCTTTCATGGTATTGCATTCATACCTTTATCATATCACTCATAAAGCTGTGTGGATCTGATAAATTTATATGTGGTTGATTTCTGTTATTCCCAGTAACTGTTCTATGAAGTCACCACAAACTCTGACCTAGCAAATACTGAACCATTGCTCCTAGGGGAAATTCAAGGTTAGGTTCCTGTGAGCTTCTGGTGATAACATTTTCATCAACTCATCGGTATATAACCTTGTTTTATGTGTGTTTCTGCTTAAAAACATCTATTTAATATATACTGTTGATTCATTCATTGAACTCACAGCCAACAGCCCTGTAACTCATGCTTGAATGAAGCTTGTCTAACACACATATTTTCTCTGTAAGGCACATCACAGCCTCACACTTAGGAACACTAGACAGCACTTGAGCACTCTGCTTGCGGACCATTTTAGACCCTGAAATTACCAACAAAAAGCACAAAAATGTGAAAAACATGGTACTACATAGACCACAAAAAGAGCACTTGTTTACAGTATGAGAGCTGAAATAAGAAGGCAGAACTTTGCCTTAGTCAACCTCAGCTAGGAACACGCTCCTTGGTGACTCAAACTTTCACTGCTTGGTGCATGTTGACAAATGACACGGAAGTACCAAGAGTAGTGATTTTGAGATCAGCAGTCGAGAAATTCACAAACACAGAATCCACAAATAATGAATGTAGGCTGTATGTGTCTCCAGACTAGACTATAAACTCTGCATCCTGAATCTCTGTCTTATTGGTCTTTGTATCTTTCCAGCACCTCAAAGAGCTCCTGATACAAAAAAAAATTGATGCATAATAAATGCCAGTTGAAGGAATGAAACATTCAATCCATTTCTTTAGAGATTTTCCCAACCATTTATAAACTTCTATTAATAAAGCAGCAAAATGTCTCAAGTCTTCTCCCATATGAATGTCAAGGACCTGATTAGGTTCCTGTCAGTTACTTGAGAATAGTCCTGCTTTCAAATGTAAGGAACATTCCAAATGAAGTGGCGCCCTCATGTGTGGCATATCTGGATGATACAGATACTGACTTCTAAGATGGGTAAAATGTTATAAACACCACCATCCACCCATCCCCCACAAAACGAGAAGGAACAATAAATTCTCAGGGTCTGGAAAAATAGTGTCAAATGATGGTCAAGAACGGAGAAAAATTACATAGTTTAGAAACTGAAAGGGAGCACAGAGATGAAATACAGAGTGATAATAGGGAAAGAAAATGGACACCTGGAGGCAGGGAAGCACGAGGGCCATGCAGGAGTTTTGCAGTGAGGTCAGGTTTAAATATGCACTCTTCTCCTCCACTTATGGCGCCATGACTTTGGGCAGAACTTCCCTCTTCCTTGTTTCTCACGTATATAACATCGGGGGGGGGGAGGAATGATAGGACTTACCATAAAGGATTGTTTATGCAACTGATACTTACTGAGTGTCTACTGGGTGCCAGATAGACACATGAATGAGATAATGAATGCGCAGACAATGAATGAGTACCTAGCACAGTGCCTGGTTAACCCAGCTAGCAAATTTTAAAAGTGATTTTAATTATTTGCATTATAAACTTATTTCTGCTTTCATTCTCTTTTACTTCTCTCTCTGATTCGCAAGAATATATGACTTCCATTCTCTTCTAAGTCCAAACCCTTTGATACTCTTCCATAGGTCAGTTGATCTCTATCTTTAACTGACCAGGTAAATCCAGAAATTGCTGATTGCATCAACTTTTGGCACCTTTGACCAAATGAGTCAGCCCGTCTAGGGGACTCAACCTCACCCTGCAAAGCTCACACCGTCTCCAAAATCACCACAAACAAAGTAATGACACGTGTAAGAGGGCCTTTGAGCAAAGGCTGAGAGCATTTTATAGGCATAGCCGAGTCATCTGTGCAGCATCACAAACAGTTAAGTAGGGGTCACTTCTGACTATACTCATTTTATAGCCGGGGAAATTAAAGCTTGGTGGAACTTGTTCAAGGCATCAGCTGAGTCCTGGCCACAGCCATGAAAATAAAACATAGGTGTCATGGATTACAGTTTAGGACCAAGCCTTGAATTCCTTGGACAACCAGATTTCCCTTTTCTTTACAAATAATTTCTTTTCTTTGCAGGAAATATATCAGTGAGCAAGTAGACAGGTTGATTCAGACATAGACCAGGATTCTCTCTCTCTCTTGCTATCAGAGATTGTGTCAAAGGCAGGGAGCTAAAAACACAGCTGGGTACCAGGACTGTGTTAAAATTCCCACCAAACAGAATGGTTGACCCTACAGAGTTTCTTTACAAGCCCTGAGAGCAATATATGAATGTTTTATGTTTAAATGCCCATTATGACAATCACATAAATGGCCATTTTCATGGTTTTCATCCTATTGTGTTTGCCTTTTGACTCTCTAATCACTTGAGAAATGGCATAGAATGGTGATGCTAGCAGGAACCTCGATATATTTAGATCTCATACTTATCTTCTTTTTTTATCCTCCCTTGAACCATTGCCCAGATCAACTCCTTATCAGCTCTTGCCTGAGTTATTTTGACAGCATTCTGATTGGTCCCTCTGCTTTCACATTCAGCTCATCCAGTTCACCGTCCAGCGATCTTCCTAAGAGACATATATGATCATGGCAGCCCCCTTATTCACACCCCCCGGCGGTTCCCCGTCACCCCAGGACAAAGTCTTGCATTCTTTGGAGAACTCATATGGTCACTTATAATCTGTCCTCACTTGTTCTTTCTGCCACATTTCTTTCCACTCTTAAAGTATCATATTGCTCCTCTCTTCCTCTGTATTGATATCTCCTCTTCCTGGAACGTCCCACTCTCCCTTGTCAAATGGATGAGCTCCAAATTACCCTTCCAGGTGGGAGAAATATCACCTCGTAATGAAGTCTTTTCTGGACTCTGATCCTCAGCGTACCCAGGCCCTCTAACTCACTTTATCTCACAGCATTTCAATTCTGCTTCCTGGAATTTATGAATTATATATATAATATCTCTCATATATTAATATATATGTATTACATATATATTAAAATTACATATATGATAAAATGTCTGTGTTTTCAGTGCTTGAAATTTAGTGTACACTTAATAATAAGTATCTCTTGAGTTGATCTGAGTTAAACTGAATCCCTTAAGATCCAGAGATTAGAAAAACTGCCCTTTCAAGTTACTTCTGGAAAAGTAAAGCATAAAAGTGTACTCAAGATAGGAAGAGGTCCAACAACACAGGACCCTTTTCATAGAAAGATCAATTTTAGGGTGCCTTTTTGTGAATAAATCAAAACCCCTACAATCTGCTATTCTAGTTGTGGGATCTTAAAATCCACATTAGTGATTGTTGATCAAATCCAAAAAATTGTTCTCAGCTTCTGATGTTAAAACACTTCCTTTCCTCCTATGCCAACACCTCTATATTTTCTTTGTTTTCATTATACTAAGCATCTTTTTTGTTCTTCCCTGGACATTTGCCTGGGAGGCTGGGGCAAGCTATAAACAATAGTCATCATCACTATAAGACATTATTTACACAGTCTATTTTAGAGCTGAGGACTAACTCACAAGCATGCGCATTATGACCCTGAGAGAGATACAGCGATTTCTTGGGGAGAGTCTTGGGCTCTTGAATATTTTACCTGCCTCAGTAGCGTCACTCATGTGACGTGACTGATCAGATGGCAGCTGCTTCATCCGATAAACTCCATCAAACTGCTTCGCATCTGTTAATGGGAGAGGAAATGGAAGAGTTTTTAAAATATGGTGATTTTTATGTCGTTACACGTGAATGCAATTGGTATTCTGAGTTCCACATTTCATGTATACCCAGGCATTCATGAATCTATTTAATTTGTTTTTTAGTTTTGGAATAAAAGGAACTTTACCTTTTATAACATTTAGACATTTTAGGGTCTTCAGAGAATCTCAGAGCAGAAGGGGCCTTAAAGAAAAGGAGGCCCAGGAAGGAAAGGTGACTTCCCAAGTTCATATGGGAAATGAATGGAAGAAGTATGATTTAAAACATGGTGTGCTGGTTCCAGTCTGGTTTCTCTCCCTGATGCTGAACAAATCTTCACCCAAATTCTGATTTAAGTGCTAAAGTTTTCACCGTGTCGTATATCTAGGATGCTAGGCTTCTGTATAAGGGTTATCCAGTTTCTCATAAATCCCAAAACTATTTTACTGGGCTGCATTGGATCTTTTCCCTAAGAGGGATGAGTCTATCTAGTGAAAGACCCAGGCTGATTCTGGAGACAAGACTCTGAAACTGCCATTGTAAACAGGCCGAGTGATCTGGTAGAAAGAGCTTCATGTCCTAAATTCTAGGTTCTAAGAACAGTTCTACTTTATTTGTTGTATGATTTGGGGCAGGTGAGTAAACTTCTCTTGTTTCAATGTTTTTATTTGTTCACCATGGATAATAAACGCCTGCCCTGCCTACCCGGGAGGAATTTTGAGAGAATCAAATGAAATGACAGATTTGAAAAGACTGTGCAGAAAGCTACAGGAAACATTATTATCTCATGCAGCGACAGCACAGCAGGGTATTTTGCTTTTGTTTATTGCCAAAGGGGCATGCGTGGTAATCTGATGCTGATTGCCTGCAGGTCGTCAGGTTTTCTTTGGCCCTTATTTTTATCCTACCAAACATCATTGAAGTTTGGAACCAATTTTATATTTTCACATATTTAAGGATTTATTTAGCACTTACTATACGTCAGACCCTCTGATAGGTGCTAGGGATACAAGGAGGGATGCTCTTGTGAACTCACTGCCCAGAGGGGAAACAGACATGAAAACACCTACAAAATTGCCTTATGGTATGTGAAGCTAGTTAAGGAACTTAGGGACAGGCATTTAACCTAGTCTGTGAGAGGGCTTTCAGAAAAAATTGTATTTTTTCCTATGTAGGACTGATCTGGGGAGGAAAAGGGAAAATTAGAAATAACAAATGCATCAGGATGTTGATTTACTTGGGACATTATGAATACTTTGGTTTGACAGTAGATTGGGGAATGAGACAGTAGATTTAGATGGTGGTCATTACAGAGAGATTTTCTGATAGTTTAAGGCGCTTATACCGGTTGTTGAAAGAGAACAGGAATTTTTGATTGAAGTTTAATTTTAGCATGCATCCATTGCCTCTTTCCTGTCTTTTGTCCTGATCCAAGCACATTACACTACAGAGTAATGATGGAGAGGTGCTTACTCCATTCTAAGGAATATGTATACATAGAATAATATAACAAATGTCCATGTTCCCATCACCCAGAATATTATTTTGTTATTAGCGCTGCATTTTTTTTCCTATTAAATAGTAGGATATTAATGATCAACTGGAAATTCTTATGCTCCCAAGGGTGGTAAAAACTTCTAATGCTAAATCACTCTGGTTCTCTCCTTCTAGCCACTGGGAGGATTACACTCTTCCTCCTTTGTAGGACTATATCATCAGTTCTGGCCAATGGCTGGTGGGCAGACATGTCACTTCTGGGTTGGAACACTTAATTACCAGTGTGAGACCTTTCAACAACTTTCATCTTCCTGTTGCAAAATACGATGCCCATCATCCCGGGTCCTGGAGTAAGAAGGACATTGAGAAGCTACCCTGCCACTAGCACCAACACATGACGGACACATAATGGAGTTGTAAATACATCCTTGTTGTTTAAGCCACTGAGATTTTGGAGTTGTTTATTACTACAGCATTACCTCACCTAGCCCCTCTGATACATCTTCCAGCCCAATCCCCCTTCCTCCCCATCCAGAGAATCTTTCCACTCACAGTTTCTAAATTTTCTAAATAAGGATGTATACTTACTATATTGTATTATACTGTATGATTTTAAAGGTTCCATAAATGCTATCAAATGGTATTCTGGTTCTTAGTTTTATTCACTCAGTTGTGTGGATTATTAAAACTATCCATCATGATAGCTACATAATTCTATAGACTACGTACCTGTGGAGTTTTACCCAATAGTGACTAATTCTTCTTCAAAATGGTTCTATTATTTTATTACTCAGAGGACCAGAGTCAAAGTGTGCTTACATCTCCACATATTTCCCACCTTTTCTATCGTCAGACTTTCTGGTATGTTTTTATCTGTGAAATATAATTTTATTGTTTGCATGGACATTTTCTTGATTACTGAGACAGGTTCTTTTCACATGCTTACTGATTTTGTCAGGTTTTCTCTTCAAAAAGAGAAAGCTGTTCATATCCTTTGCAATTTTATCTATTGTACCCTTTATAACTTATAAATTCATAGTTCAGCTATTATTTTGTTGTCGATTTGAAAGAGTTAAAAATTATATTCTGCATACTAATCCTTTGCCTATTATATGTATTACTAATTTCTTCATTTAATCTGTGACTTGCCTCTTAACTTTGTTTGTGGTGTCTTTTATCATATAGAAGGACTTAATTTTGAAGCTGCTAACTTATATTCTTTTATGATATCTGTTTTTCTGGTTTCTTCTTTAAGAAAGCTTTTTTCCAACTAAAGAGCAAAGAGATGTTTTCTAATATTTTCATCTAATAGTGTTAAATGTAGTTTTTCACTTTAGTTTACATCTTTGGTATGTATGAAATATATTTGGGAGAATGATGTGAGAAAGGAATCTATTTTCTTACAGGAAAAGCCACTGGTCTCAAGAATGTTCTTCCTGCTTTGTTTTCCAATACCCCTCATTACATGGATCAAGTTCACACTCATCTCTTTTCACACACTACACTGTTGTGATTAATCTATTTTTATAATACACCTTGATATCTGATAAATAATGTGCCCGTTTTCTCCTGATTTTAAAGAAATTTCTTGGCTATGTTTGGACTTGTCTCTTTGCTATGGACTTTTGAATATATATCCTGATGAAATTCTTTATTATTTCTAAGTATTTGTCTTTCTGTTTGGCTTTTCTATATAGACCAAGGGTTGGCAAACTACAACATATGGATAAAATCTAAAAATACTTGATATACAGTTGACCCTTGAACAACATGGTGGTGGGGCACTGACATCGCCCCCTTCCATCCCCGAGCAGTCAAAAATCCACATATAAATTTATGGTTAGCTGTCTTTATCCATGGTTCTGCATCTGTGGGTTCACCCAACCATATGTAGTACATATTTATTCAAAAAACCCATATATAAATTGACCCATGCAGTTCAAACCCATGTTGTTCAAGAGTCAACTGTAATTCATTTTCTTTCTTTTGTCTTAATCAGTCATAGTAGGGGGTTAAATATTTTGTTAGGTTTTTTAGAACGCAAGATTTTGATTTTACTGATTATCACGAATGAATTTTCTACATCTGCTTGTTTTTTTCATTTATGCCTCAGATATTGAGTTGAGCTAGTCATACTTTATGATCCCTGTGTTCCGTTTTCAATTAATCTAACTCTCATCTTTATCATTTCTCATCTTCTGCTTTTGGAGAGTGTATTCTGTTTCTGGTTTTTTTTCTAGTTTCTTGAAAAGAAAACTCAACTCACTTTTATTCTGTATTTTTTTATTTCTGAGTGAATGGATTTAACAGTACAAATTATCTTCTAACTGCTGCTTTAGTTATATCCCAGCAATTGTGATATGTGAATAACATTAACGTTATACAATGTAGATCTTTCTTTGGTATTAGGTAGTAAATTTGGTTTTCTTTTAAAAGCATTTGGAGTGTATTTTTTAGCTTGGAAGATCTTCAGTTTGGAAAGTTTCTATCAACATATCTTCCAGCTCACTGATTCTTTCCTCAGCCATGTCCAGTCTACTGACGAATCCCTCAAGAGCATTCTTCATTTCTTTGACAGTGTTTTTAACGTCTAGCATTTTAAAAATTATTTCTTAGAGTTTCCCATCTATTCTTGTACGTTGTCCATTTTTTCCATTAGAATCTTTAGTATATTAATCACAGTTATTTAAATTCCTGGTCTGATAATTCCAAAATCTCTGCCACATCTGAGTCTGACTCTGACACTTGCTTTGTCTCTTCCACAGTGTTTTGTTTGTTTGTTTTTTGTGTGTGTGTGTTTTATTTGTATTTCACTTTTCAGAATTTCTTGTAAAATTTGCTGTTGAAAGCCTACATGATGTGTCAGGTAAAAGGAACTGAGATGTGAGGTTTTATATTTATCTGGCTAGAAGTTAGACTGTGTTACCCTTTTCTGTAGCTTTGATATCATAGGTTAAAGTTTCTTCTAGAGTCCTTGTTTTGTCTCTCCTGTTATCTTTGGGTTTCCTTAGAGACTCCTTCTTAAACAGGGTCTGAGGCTTGCAGTTCTTTTGGCTATAATCTCTGGCTATTATACAATAGCCTTGTTGATGCTGTGGTAAGATGCTGGTGAAGAGGAAATATTCTACAATCATGTAATTAAATCTTACTCCTGTTAAGTGAGGGTGTCTGTGTAAGGCTAGGTGTCTAGGAGTTTTTCTCTCTTGAGCAAGTCCTCACTTAGCCTCCATCAGCAAGTCAATAACTTTTTAAGTGTTTCTACCAGGCTCCACCTGTGACTTCCGTTTCTAGTAAGCTGTGATTCTCTGCATCTGCCAGTCTCTCCCCATTTTCAGGCCCTGTGACCTCAATTCTCTAATGGATCTACGAAAGGTTGATTTTCAATTTGTCCATTTTTGCTGTTGTTGTTGTGAGGATGAGAATGAAGACTTTCAAATTTTTACGTATTGAACTGTAAACTGGAGGTCTCCACCTTTGAATTTTCAATATGTGTGTGTGTGTGTATACACATATATATTTATTTTAGTTTTTACTTGCATTTTGGTCAAAGAACACATTTTCACTTGTGCCCTAATACATAGTCAATTTTTAGAAACAGTTCTTGTGTACCTGAAAAGAATTCATAGTCTCCATATGTTTGGAGTGTCATGAGTTTTTTCATTGGCTTATATTTCTAGAATTTATTTTTCTTTTCTCATATTGACTTTGATTTCTATTTACTTCTCTATTTCTGAAAAGATTTAAAATACTTATTTTATAGTCTTAAAAACTGTCTTATTATCTCTAAGATAATTTGCTGTTCCTCTTGCCTCTTCTTCCTGGTTATTCATTTTCTCATATGGTTCACGATTTTGGCTATGATCTTGTTGTCAGTGAGGATATTTTCCATAGAAAAACCATGTGACTTGATTTAGGTGACAGTTTCTCAGCTGCATTTGCTGGGACTTTATGGATTTAAGTGAACTGGACTAATGTTTATGTTAACATTTCTTTTGGGTCCTGAACTAATCAGGTGGCTTAAATTTGGACCCCTCCTGTGTTCTGATTACTTGCAGGTGTGTCTATTTCCACCCACTGGCCTAGGTGAATAGGAAGCTTTATTACCTCTTTCTTGGGTCAGGTGGGCAGTGATTTTCTTACAGACGGCAATGCTAATGGCTGCAGAATCAATTCACATCACTCAGTGCCAGCTGCCCACACACATGGGGTTGCTGGCTGAATTTCCCTCTCTGTGTGGACGTTAATCTCTAGTGCCCAATGTTAAGGCCTATAAGAGGCTCCAATTTCCCGATAACACTTTTCAGCTTTAACTATCACCAATTTTGAGATTTCTTTCTTAATTTTTTCGGAATTTTCCTTTTTCGGTCTCAGGCTATGAATTTACAGTTGCTAGGTAATTTATTTTTCCATCTTTTTTTTTTTTTTTTTTTGTGGTACGCGGGCCTCTCACTGCTGCGGCCTCTCCCACTGCGGAGCACAGGCTCCAGACGCGCAGGCCCAGCGGCCACGGCTCATGGGCCGAGCCGCTCCGCGGCCTGTGGCATCCTCCTGGACCGGGGCACGAACCCGCGTCCCCTGCATCGGCAGGTGGACTCTCAACCACTGCGCCACCAGGGAAGCCTTATTTTTCCATCTTAAATCCAACATTTCTATTGTGTTTTCAGTAAGAGGAGTGTCTCCCACTTCAGCTCAGCCTGCCTTACTTTTCAGAGGACGAGAGACATATATATTCTGAAAGGAACACACAAACCTGTGAGCAGATCCTTAAGGAAGGCTCTGCTGTGGGCAGCTGGACAGCCTGTAGGGGCACTGGAAACACTGGTCTGAAGCTGGCTTATTCTTGACTCTCAAATCATGCCACCTATTTAGCCAAAAGTCAGCGCTGCCTGGTGCTACAAATAAGCCTTCCACTGCAGCTTTCCTTTGGCTTCTGAAGTCACTGAATACCACACCTGACTCTCCAGGACCCGTTCAGCTAATGCCTGCAGTGCATGGTGCCGAATTTGACTCCCAGTAGACACCTCCTCCTGTAGTGTGTGCTTAGCCCCCTGTGAAGCCCTCTGTCCATCCCCACAAGAAGACACGATGCCTCTACTTTGAGCTGCAGCCACATTTGTTGTCCCAGATGTTCATGCTTTTAGAACACGTGTCCTCTTTTTCTCAATCTGGGTCAGTCCCTGGGCTTAAAGCTTTAGCTAACATAGGTAATGGAAGCTAAAGATACCTGAAAATAAAAAAGACTTTTTCTGTTCCCAAATTCATAAACTCCAAAAGAAAAGAGTTATCACTCTAGCAAGATGTCTTCAGGATTTTTAGGAAATGTGTTTTTCAGTTCACATTTAAAATATTTGTTTAAAGAAAATTATCCATACCCTGAGGTTACTGAGTAATGAAAATAATGCCATATGAGTTCATTAGTCTCTAATATGATTTTTCTCCTCATTTTACTTGCCAATAAGGAAAGAGTCTCCAAATGATGTATTTCAGAGTCTGAGGAGAAGGAATTATGATTGGTTTCTTCATGGCTATTATCAACCATAAGAGAAAAATTCAACGAGTTTGCAATTTTCAAAGAAGTGGAGAGATTACTTTGTTAATGTCTATTCAGTTCATTTTTCTATTTGGGGAATTGAAAATTCGAGTGTGGTTGCAGAGAACTGACTGGAGAAAGCTTAAATTGCAATACAGGGGCATTTCTCCAACTGTAGAACTATTTTGAAGTTGCTTAGAGTAAATGTGGGAATATGAGTAAGAACTGTAGCCTTGTTCCCTAGAATTGCACACTTATCCTAAATGAAGACTTTTGGTAAAAATCACTATTGTCATCAAAAAAGCAGTTATTAAGTGACCATCTGTGCAGAGTTCTTTTTTTTTTTTGCGGTACGTGGGCCTGTCACTGCTGTGGCCCCCCCCCCCCGCCGCGGAGCACAGGCTCCGTAGGCGCAGGCCCAGCGGCCATGGCTCACGGGCCCAGCCGCTCCGCGGCATGTGGGATCCTCCCAGACCAGGGCACGAACCCGCGTACCCTGCATCGGCAGGCAGATGCTCAACCACTGCGCCACCAGGGAAGCACTGTGTAGAGTTCTTTACAGAGGCTGGAAATAAACAAAGGCTTAATTAACGATGATGTAAGAACTTACTGATGTTATTAAAGGGGGATGATCATGTTACCTGAAGGACATTCAGGTACCTGAATAGGTAAATCATTTACATAAAGACCTGGTATGTTGAAATTCAGTGTAGGCCAAAGGGATGTGTTGGAAAAAACACTGGAATGAGAGTCAGGAGAACTGGGTTGTAATCCATTTTGATATCACTCAGCTGAGAGAACTTAGGAATTACCCAGCCTCCCTGGGCTTCACTTTCCTCACGTGAAGTTGGACAAAATTCAGAAGCTAGACAACAATTATTGATGAAAAATTCACATCTGGTTTCTTTACACATAAGCAATGCAACATGAGTCCCTGCCTCCCAGAAGACCTGTATATTCAAGAAAAACAATAAACCAGAAGTGACATAGTCAAGGCAATGACAACAGTAGAAGGATGTCTGGCTGGCATTACCAAATAGCTTCAGAATAAAGCAGGAATTGGAGAAGGTGGGCCACCAGGTACAACTTCCAGAGGGAGGTACTGGAAAACGTATCTGAAAAGAAGGGCAGTCTATGAACCAGTAAAAACAGGAAGCCAAGTTGGGTGAAGGCATGAGTAAAAGCCTGGGTGGGGCTGGTGTCAACTTAGGGATCAACCATGGGGTACTGATCCTGGGGAAGGGAAGGTGCTAGGAACCCATGACGATAATTTCCATAAAGAACAGTTGTGCAAGGTCTGCCAGGGAGGGAAGGAAGCTGGGTTCCTTGTGGCCCCAGAGGACAGCAGAATGGCTAGGTGACATTAGAAGGAGGCAGAGCTCAGCAGGCCCGAGGGACACGCTCAGTTGCCTGGAAGGTAGTGTAACTGTTCCAGCCCTGAAATCGCACCAACTGGCTGAGTGATCGGGCAGCTCACTGTAGCTTTCTGGCCCTGTTTCACGCATGTACCACAATAGATGCGTGTTCCAGGAATTTTCAAGGTCCTTTTTCTCTTTGATTTTGCGGAAGGACTTTCTGCTAGAGCAGCACAAATTGCAGAGGAATAGTTAGTGCAGCAGGGATTTCACTTTCACTGGACACATTCAGGCAGGGCTGCTTGGCCACCTGGCAAGGCTGCTTGTTGGGGGGAGGTAATTTCTACACTGGGTCAGCTCCTTCTGTCGTTGAGATTCTCTGGGTTCTAGGAACCATCAGAGAGAGTGGGGAGACCTGGCTGGGAGAGGAGTTGGGTCATCCTGAACTTGAGCGCAGGTCTGGAAACGCACTGTTGGCAGCAACATGAGGATCCGTGAGGCCAAAGGTATCTGAGATAAGGCTGCAGCGGCCTGAGCTAGCAGGGATGAGGGACGGAGGAAGGTGCATTCCGGTGAGGCTCTGATGAAAGGCCAGAGTCAACTGGCCGAGAGTTCGCATGTAGAGGGGAAAGGAGAGGATGACAGGGCCATTCCCGGAATGGGAGGAGAGACTCCACGTGGGCGAACACAACCCAGGGAAGATGATTCTATTTCATGCATCTTTGCCTGTGAAAGCTGTTCAGGGTGTCACTGGGAGGGCACAGATACAGCCCACCCAGTCGTGACACGTACAGCCCAGCCCTCTAAGGAAATATAGCCGTGTACTCAGAGCTGGAACACAGGCAATCAAGAACAGGCCCAAACTGAAGACGGAAGCAGGATATGTCAATGCAGCCAATTTGATTTGTCCTGTAAACCTGGAGGCCTTAAAATCTGTGTCTTGATCCCAATGCCAACCCTCAGATTTTCCCTGGAGGCTCAAGGATGGGTAGTCATCTGGGAGACATGAAACTGGGGATTGGGTGACAATGTTCTGTTTTTACTTGGTAAGGAAAACAACTTAAATCTCGATTGTTTTCCAAATAGCTGGGTTAAAGCAACCACATCAATATTTAGGAATCTCAAGAATTGCCCTGTCATCCTCGTGACAAAATAACACAGACACAGGAGAGGAAAGAGACAGAGGGGGTGGTCTGAGCAAACTATTAGCCCAGGTAGGCTCACCTTAATAATAATAATAAATACTTTAGAAGAGAGTTCACGGAAACTCATCTCTGGGTAGGAATTTTCTGTTTCTACAGTGGCACCCATGTCCTTGCCAATTTATTCTGATCTGTGCATATGCATATTCACACTTCAGCCCAGCCACACACAGTCCCACTGGCACAAGTGCCTTCCCATGAAACCCCCTTGCAGCTGACTCTCCCAGGACAGCCGGGCACACAGCAGCCAGCACTCCATGGAGCTTTGGAGGTTTCTCAAATTGTTTACATCAAGACACTTGCTTTATAACCAGATTTCATCCTGCTTCGTAGGCACCGTGCTGAGTGCTGCCCCCCAGCCGAGTCCGTGTGAGCCTGGAGCCTGACATCTGCTGACAGAGAAAGCTGACCAGCAAACAAGGCCAGAGGCCACTGATGGGGTGCTCTGGAATTCCTGAAAATGGCCCGGCGGGGGCTACTTCCTCGATTCCCAGCAATGATGGTCCTACATAAAGGCCATTTTGTGACACTTGTATAGAGACCCTTCTCGCTGCTCCTGCCTGCTGGTTCTTATCTGATCTCATGTCTTGGCTAGGCTGATGCCCCAGTTTCTCCTCATCTCCACTTTCAGTTCACATTCACCGTGTCCACTGAGGCTCAGCCCTCAATACTCAGAGTCTAAGAACTCAGAACAAAGAGGGGAAGAAAAATGGGCTGGAGAGAGGCATTAGGACAGATGGGAGAAGGAGGAGGTCTCTGCTTCAAATAAAAGAGCCATTTTTTAATTACGAAGCTATGCTACATCTTCTGAGAGACTCTAATTTTGGAAAAAATTATCCTTGGAAAGGGACTGGGCCGATTAAAGGAAGAAATGAGAAATAATACTTGAAGGTAGGTTGGGACAGATCAGGGAGTCAGTTAAATGTCAGGTTAACGTATACAAAAATAAACTCAAAATGGATTAAAGACCTAAATGTAAGGCCAGACACTCTAAAACTCTTAGAGGAAAACATCAGAGCACTCTCTGACATAAATCACAGCAAGATCCTTTTTGACCCACTTCCTAGAGAAATGGAAATAAAACCAAAAATAAACGAATGGGACTAATGAAACTGAAAAGCTTTTGCACAGCAAAGGAAACCATAAACAAGATGAAAACACAACCCTCAGAATGGAAGGAAATATTTGCAAATGAAGCAACTGACAAAGGATTCATCTCCAAAATTTACAAGCAGCTCATGCAGCTCAATATCAAAAAAACAAACAACCCAATCCAAAAATGGGCAGAAGACCTAAATAGACATTTCTCCAAAGAAGACATACAGATGGCCAACAAACACATGAAAGGATGCTCAGCATCACTAATCATTAGAGAAATGCAAATCAAAACTACAATGAGGTATCACCTCACACCAGTCAGAATGGTCACCATCAAAAAATCTACAAACAACAAATGCTGGAGAGGGTGTGGAGAAAAGGGAACACTCTTGCACTGTTAGTGGGAATGTAAATTGATACAGCCACTATGGAGAACAGTATGGAGGTTCCTTAAAAAACTAAAAATAGAACTACCATACGACACAGCAATCCCACTACTGGACATATACCCTGAAAAAACCATAATTCAAAAAGAGTCATGTACCACAATATTCATTGCAGGACTATTTATAATAGCCAGGACATGGAAGCAACCTAAGTGTCCATCAACAGATGAATGGATAAAGAAGTGGTATGTCTAATACAATGGAATATTACTCAGCCATAAAAAGAAAAGAAATTGAGTTATTTGTAGTGAGGTGGATGGACCTAGAGTCTGTCATACAGAGTGAAGTAAGTCAGAAAGAGAAAACCAAATACTGTATGCTAACACATATATATGGAATCTAAAAAAAAAAAAAAGGTTCTGAAGAACCTAGGGGCAGGACAGGAATAAAGACACAGATGTAGAGAATGGACTTGAGGACATGGGGAGGGGGAAGGGCAAGCTGGGAAGAAGTGAGAGAGTGGCATGGACATATATACACTACCAAATGTAAAATAGATAGCTAGTGGGAAGCAGCCGCATAGCACAGGGAGATCAGCTCGGTGCTCTGTGATGACCTAGAGGGGCAGGATGGGGTGGGGAGGTGGGAGGGAGGTACAAGAGGGAGGGGATGTGGGGATGTATGTATACGTGTAGCTGATTCACTTTGTTATACAGCAGAAACTAACACAACAATGTAAAGCAATTATACTCCAATACAGACGTTTAAAAAAAATGTCAGGTTAAGTAATTTCCTGAGTTTCTATCCCATTTTCCTCTCCTTCCTACTCATCTTTCTCCTCAGTACAATTTATTGAAAGACTACTGTAGGAGGAAGTCACGAGGTTAACTCTCACAGCAACTTGGATTTGCAGAGAAAATTGTATTTCTTTTTTTTTTTTTTTTTTGCGATACATGGGCCTCTCACTGTTGTGGCCTCTCCCGTTGCGGAGCACAGGTTCCGGACGCGCAGGCTCAGCGGCCATAGCTCACGGGCCCAGCCGCTCCGCGGCATGTGGGATCCTCCCGGACCAGGGCACGAACCCGTGTCCCTTGCACCGGCAGGCGGACTCTCAACCACTGTGCCACCAGGGAAGCCCTTCTATTTCTTTTTAATTTGTGGATAACTAAATGGACTTGCTCCCAAATCTTTACACGCTGGTTAGCTAGAATAAAAGAAACCACACACACACACACATGCCGAACACATGCATATATACATACACTTTATAGAACAAAACAAAAACTAGCCAGACCGAAATTTCAGTCTGGTGTAAAGCTTGGTCTGATTTTAAAATTTAAATTGTCTCTTGAGGCATTATTCAATGTCTTGGATAAAAACTGCTCCATCTTTTGGGGACACCCCCCTCACCACGCCCCCCTTCATGCTGCTCTTCGTGGGACGGAGCCTGGGCATGCGGGGGAAATTACTGAGGTCTCTGACATTGGGAAGGCTGAGGTCCCTGGCATTATTCTGGTCCTCAGAGTTGCACTGGGTCCCAGCCTAAGAAGCCACCCCTCTCCAAGCCACTGACAGCAGGAATGTCCAAGAGACAGGTCACCCTGTCTGGGCTACGTTAGCAGCAGTATTCTTACTCTCCACAAGTTAAAGAGGAATAGAATCTTTAAATCTGAAGACCCAAAATGTGCTGCTTAGGCTGAATTTATAAATAAATACATAAATAAATAAATAAATAAATAAATAGTGATGGACGTCCAGACCCATGCTGGTAAAAGCTCAGACTAAAAGAAAAGAGAAAGTCTTCAAAGTTTCCAAAGATAGAAAAACAGTAATCAGGATATCTTCAGGGGCTTGAAGATTAGATAATCACCTAACTTCTCCTTGGCAAAGGTGGATGCAAAAAAACAACCGAACACAGTGCTTCAAAGTTACAAGATAAAACATTATTTTGAAACTAGAATCGTAGAACTGATTCAAACTAAAATTCAAATGAGAGGACAAAGTAAAGATGTTTGGGGCAATGCAAGTACTCATGAAATTTACCACTCAGAGAAACTTTTAGCATAGGTTCTGGCAAAATAAGTAATAAATTCAAGAAAGAGTTTTAAAAAGGTTTTAAAAAGTGGCCTTGCAATAAATAAATAGCCTATGACAAACAAAACTATACCACACAAACATCAGAAACCAATAAAACTTATAGTTGAAGTGATTGCTTTTGAATAATTTAAAAATATTTTAGCACCAATATGGATCTTAAGATAGAAGAAAGCTAGGGTTAGAGAGAGGAGGAGAATGAAACTTTATCAAGGTTTTTATACTGTTAAGGTAAAGGATATGGATACCAACAGGCTCAGAGGTTGATCTGAAGGGCAATGATATAAGAGTTTCATTACCAAAAGTTAAATAGGAAGTACAAATATTAAAATACGAGATAAACAAAACAAATGAACAAATATAACAAAACAGAAACAGACTCACAGATACAAAGAATAAATTCATGGTCAGAGGGGAGGGGAGGGGCAAAATGGGTGGAGGGGATTAAGAGATGTAAACTACCAGTTACAAAATAAATAAGTCACAGGGTATACAGCACAGGGAATATAATCAACATTTTATAATAACTTTGCATGGTGTGTATTCTATAAAAGTACTGAATCACTATGTTGTACACCTGAAACTAATGTAATATTGGAAGTCAACTACAAAAAAAAATACTAGGAAACAAAATAAACAAGGGAAACTCAATTGATTAAAATAAAAATAGGACAGAGAAATAAAAAGAGACACTAAATAGAAAATATGAGTACAAAAATAATTCCAGCGGACATAATTTCAGTGAATATGAAAGGAAAAGATCCTTAGATCCAGTGCCAGCTCTGTACTGCTTTCAAGCAGCACACCTAAAACAGAAAGAAACATAAAAGGCAAAATTTAAAGTGACTCTTTTTTTGTTATTTAACGTCTTTATTGGAGTACAATTGCTTTATTGGAGTATAATTGCTTGTGTTAGCTTCTGCTTTATAACAAAGTGAGTCGGTTATACGTATACATATATCCCCATATCTCCTCCCTCTTGTGTCTCTCTCCCATCCTCCCTATCCCACCCCTCTAGATGGTCACAAAGCACCGAGCTGATCTTCCTGTGCTATGTGGCTGCTTCCCACTAGCTATCTATTTTACATTTGGTAGTGTACATATGTCAATGCTACTCTCTCACTTCGTCCCAGTTTACCCTTCCCCCTCCCCGTGTCCTCAAGTCCATTCTCGACATCTGCATCTTTATTCCTGTCCTGCCCCTCATATATATGTGTTAGCATATGGTATCTGTTTTTCTCTTTCTGACTTACTTCACTCTGTATGACAGACTCTAGTTCCATCCACCTCACTACAAAGAACTCAATTTCATTTCTTTTTATGTCTGAATAATATTCCATTGTATATATATGACACATCTTCTTTATCCATTCAAATGTCGATGGACACTTAGGTTGCTTCCATGTAAAGTGACTCTTTTATCTATAACAGGCACATGGTTGTGGTACAAATGCCAAAATAGAAATGTTAATTTTAGGCAAGAGAGAATTCAAAGTGAAGATTTCTAAGCAAGACAACAGAGAGATAAAATATTTAATAAAATTATAATTCTTAAGTAGTTATGAACCACGGATTTTTAGACCTCTAACAATCTTGCTTCAAAATATTAGGAGAAAAACTGACAAATTATAAGGGAAATCCACATTCATGTAGGACGTTTTAATACCCATTGTTCTGAAATTAGCAGATTCAGTAAACCATAAAAAGGGATTGAGAGCCAGCTTCCCAAGCCTACCCACAGCGTGGGACACAGATGGGTCACTGAAGTGCTGAGATACTGATCCCCGTGGCCATGGAGTGGCCTGGTGGGACCCGAGGCAGACACAGCCTCCAATCAATTACCTCCGATTTCAGGCAGCTTTGTTCATTTTCCAAAGGTGCCATCCAAACAAATGTCTGTGTTATCTGTGCTCTGACCTGAACAAATTTGGGAAAGATGGAGAATAATTAACTAGGATCTGATACATGATATGATGGGACACGTGTGTATGATATATTACATATATTTGTATTCTATGTATTTACATGTAATTTATGTGAAACTATACCAGTAAAGAAGAACACATTTTTTTTTCAAAAACATAAAAATTAAAATTGACAATGTATTATATCTAGAAGAAAATCTTAATAAAATATATTTTAAAAATTCCTTTAGATCTTATTCTCTGGCTATAATGTAATAAAATCAGAAAATACATCAAAAGGTTGGCTTACACTAAAAATACATTAATTTTAAATTTAAAAAAATTTTACATACCATCCTGATACTTTTTGTGCATTTTTTTGTATATTTCAATAAAAAAAGCTACTTAAAAGATTTTAAGTGTTTTGAATTAAAGAGAAAATAAAAATATCTATTCTAAAATTTGAGTGTATTACATTTTAAAACTGTAGAATGTTGGTTTAGTAGTATTCACAGGAAAATATATAATCTTACTTTCATATAAGAGAAAAAGGAAATATTTAGAATAGAAGAAGTATGCATACAGTTAAGGAAAGTAAGAAAAAACATCAAAACAAATAAAAATAAAATAGAAGAATATTTTAACAAATATAGAAGCAAAAATATGGACATTAGAAAAAAGTGAGGAAAAGATGAACAATTAAATGAAGTGATGGTTCTTTGAAAACATCAATAAAATAGAAAATCACTGACAAATTAATCCAAAAAAAACAACAGAAAAGGAAGAAATGGAAAGGAACACGTACATATTAGAAAATGAGAATGATTGAAATGATATAATAATACTAATTTGTTTCAATGGAAACTGAAAAACTAGAAAACCTGGGTAATTTTCCTAGTAACATACAATTTAGCAAAATTGAATCAATAAAAGTTCACACACCTGTCTATTAACATGAGAGAAATGGAAAAAGTAGCCAAGATCTCACCCTATAAAAGAGTCCCATCCAGGTTGCTTTTTGTGTGTGTGGTATGCGGGCCTCTCACTGTTGTGGTCTCTCTCATTGCAGAGCACAGGCTCCGGACGCGCAGGCTCAGCGGCCATGGCTCACGGGCCCAGCCGCTCCGCGGCATGTGAGATCTTCCCGGACCGGGCCACGAACCCGTGTCCCCTGCATTGGCAGGCGGACTCTCAACCACTGCGCCACCAGAGAAGCCCCAGGTTGCTTTTATAAATGAGGTAGTTCCTTGTGTTGTACTAACTGTTCTGGAGCAGAAAATGATGGACACTTCACAGCCAGTTTAATGATATCCTGATACTAAAACCTGAACTAGGCTAGTGCACACACACACACACACACACACACACACACACACACCTGCACACACATATACACACACTTCACTCATCTTGGGCAATCTCACAAATATATTCAGAACTCAGAAACAGCACACTTACAAAATTGAATTTTTCAGTGAATTAAAAGAATAACGCATTATGATAACTAAGGCCTCTCCTTTCCTACCCTTGCTATATAATAATGGTTCCCCGTCAGGAAAACAATGAAATTCACTATTTAGCACATAGAAGGACAAGAGCCACGGGGATTATTTTAAGAGGAGCCAGAGACATTTTTGATCACACACACACGCACACATGCTCTCTTCAGTAAGCTAAAAATAGAAGGAAACATCCTGACTCCCATAAAGTGAATCTATGTAGTTACACAATTCACTCAATGAAATCAAATAATAAGAGGAATAAATATTAGAAAACAAAAATAGATATTTGCAGGCCATTAAATTATTGAGATGATAAAACTAACATACAAGAACAGCAAATTTTGATAGGTGACTGAACTCAAGACCAACATAAAAATCTCAATAAATTCCAATAATAGTAACTATTACTTGAAAATCATAAGGGAAAACAAGCGCTTTCTATAGCTATGAAAATGAATTAAAAATACCTGGGGAAAATTCTAACAAAAATATGCATAGCCTATGTGAAGTAAATTAGCAAAGGATACCGAAGGATATAAAAAGAACACCTGAATAGAGTAGACCTCACATTATTTTAAAAAATCACTTTGACTTTGCCACAGGTCAATTTATAAATTAAATGAAGACCTATTTAGAATCCCGACAAGATTTTTAAAAAATGATACCTGATAAGTGGATTCAAATGTTTATATGGAATTTAAAATAAATATAACCTTAAAGCGCAGTCTTGTTTTTCAATCATGAAATGTAGGGTTTGGTTTGCTAATATGTAAATTATTTAGATACATACTTTTTTCAGATTTATTAGGTCTGTAATTTTATTTTGAGTGCCTTATAACATTTTGATATTAGTATTCAACTATAAAAATAATCAGGAAATTTTCCATCTCTTTCTGTGCTCTAAAAAATGTAATAGCATATGAATTATTTAATCCCTAAAGGTCTGTTTTTTAAAGTATTTTACACTAGTGCCATTTTATGGGACCAGTTTTAAGTGTTTTTCAGTTATTGGTTCATTCAGATTTTGTTTTTCATTAAAATCAAGGAGACGTTCAAATTTATCAGTATCCACTATACATAGAATTATCTTATAATTTTAAAATATCCTTTAAAGTTCTGCTTTTTGTTGATTTTTAATTCTGTTGTCTCTCTTTTTATCTCTGATATAATTTTTAAGAAAATGGTCATTTTATTGGTTTCTTCTATCAATTCTGCTTTTTCAAACATTTCTAAATACAATTTTTGTTGTTTTCCAATATAATGTTTTGATCTTTACGAATTTACCCCTAGTTTTTGTTTTCCTTCATTTAACTTTTTGAGCTTGATGCTTATTTCATTTATTCTCAGTCATTCTTAGTTAATATTGAAAGAACTTTAAAATGAGGGATTTCCTTTAGCTGTATAAATTATAGGTTTTGCTATGCTGTGTTTTTATTGTAGTTAATTACAAATTTACTAATAATTTTTATGTCAAATTTCATTTTCCCTTAGAAACAGAAGTTATTTAAAAGAGCGATGTTTTAATTTTTTTTAATTTAAGTTTGCTATTTTTTTTGCTGGTAATTTCCTATTTTATTAGTGACTATGGCCTATAGATCTCTATTTAGGGAACACTTTTCTGGCTGAGTTTTACATGATCAATATTCTGTGTACAGTAGAAAAAATGATTATGTAATTAAGCTTGCTTGATGTACACTTTAGTCTTATGTTATTATTACCTCCTTATTACAGCAAATTCTGAGGGGCCTTTGTTAAAAAATCTAAGAGTTTGTAAGTATTCTACATTCATTTTGAAATACGTATTTCAGGAATCTATAATGTCCCAACTTACTGCTTTTTACTTTGAATTCCACTTCATTATGATAATGTGGCCACTATAATGTGCATTTTGTTTGCATTTTTCTGGTATAATCTAATCTGTTGTTTTATTTTAAATTTATGATACATTTCATTTTCATAACACATTCACTTTTATTATGGATAATGGATACACTGACCTCATTCTTGCTGTGTTATTTTAAGATTTCTGTTGATTGTGTTTTCTTTCTTTTTTTAAAAAAATTGAAGTATAGTTGATCTACAATGTTGTGTTAGTTTCAGGTGTACAGCAAAGTGATTTGTTTATACGTATCACATATATATTCTTTTTCAGATTCTTTTCTCTTATAGGTCATTACAAAATATTGAATATAGTTCCCTGCGCTAGACAGTAGGTCCTTGTTGGTTATCTGTTTTGTATATAGTAGTGTGTATATGTTAATCCCAAACTGCTAATTTATCTTGCTCCCTTTCCCCTTTGGTAACCATAAATTTGTTTTTTATGTCTGTGGGTCTATTTCTGTTTTGTGTATATGCTCATTTGTATAATTTTTGTTTAGATTCCACATATAAGTGATGTCATATGATATTTGTCTCTGTCTGGCTTACTTCAGTTAATATCATCATCTCTAGGTCCATTCATGTTGCTGCAAATGGCATTATTTCATTCTTTTTATGGCTGAGTAATATTCCATTGTATACACATACCACCTCTTTATCCATTCATCCATTCATTTAGGTTGCTTCCACGTCTTGGCTATTGTAAATAGTGTTGCAGTGGTCGTGCTTTCTTATTATTTCCTTTATGGCTTTTACTATATTGATTTGGAAGTGATGAATCCTATTTCAAGCCTTCTTATGATTGTTTTACCTTAAAAAACAAAACTGTATTTCTCCATGAATGTCAAGAATGAAGCAGAATATTTAGTACCTTCAACCCAAGCAAGATGAGAACCTGAGCCTTCAGAACACAAAGGAGGGGTTCTGCTTATTCAGTTCTGTTTTTTAAATGTGTTCTCCTTTTCTTGCCAGAGATTCTGCCTCCCTGTGTCCCATTTGCTCTGAGTGTTCAGTTTGGATACCTATATTAACTGCGAGAAAATTGTCATACACCCAGTGATGTTTCTCTAGCTAATCATCTTCATAGAAGGAGGTCAAGCTTGTTAGATGTCAACAATGAAGATGGGTCCCCACAGAGACTGTGGAGGAAATCCTGCAATTCCTTCTATAAAAATAGTCTTCTCCGTGTCCATCCTGTCAATGAAAGCCATGATGTGTCCCTGGCTGTCTGTGTGTGTGTGTTTAAAGCTGTGTGAGAAGACCCTTGTCTTGGTGAGTTCTGACACAGGACTTTATTCCTCTTCTGTCCTTGTTTCCTATACTGGAAAATTATCCATGAGACATTGTGATCCTGGTGAGAAGCTAGGAGGGATGGGTGTGGAATTGACTCCATTTACATACTGTCTAGGAGGACTTGACCTTTCTTGTGGCAAATGGTTGCTCTCCTCCACTTTCATCTGTAGCTTCAAGCCTGTGGTATGAACCTCCACTATTTTCCATTGCTGTTATATAGTTTTTACCTTATCCCCCAGCCGATTCACATCAATGGGAAATTGGAAAGGGAAATGGGGTTGTGGAAGGATGTGGCATATCTAGGCCATCAAGACCCTGGAATCCTACTTGGTGTTTTATGGTGTAATGATCTGTGTTCCTGTCCTGTGCTCTTCACTACCCTAAAAGTTCCTTGAGGGGATGTTGAGTCAGCACTGCATCTCTGTAATGCAGAGCACAGGGCTTTCACTTAATAGATGCCCATTACTATCAGTGGACTGGATATGAGTTAACACTATTATATTCATATCCATTTTTATACAATTGTAAGCTTCTTTGGGGAATTTTCCTAGCCTGAGTCCCCCAGAAACAGACTGTGAGAGGAAAATTTATGCAAATGATTTATGTAGAATATATTACCAGGAAAAACCAGTAAGGGGATGACAGAAGCAGAACAGGAAAGAGGAAGGAGGAAGAACCCAAGCAAGATGAAATTACAAGCCAAGCTCCAGCCTCAGCCTGATTCCACAGGGGGGATCTGGGGTGTAAATTATGCCTCCAAGTTGATCTCCCTTGAGTTTTGGGGTATCTCATAATCTTACACCAGTCACTTGGGTCCAGGCCTCAGGGAGCTGAGGCGTGGAAAGGGATGAGGGAGAATGTAAACCCCCAGGTTCTATGACTTGTGTGATATCAGGCAAAGCATCTCCAGAAGCTCAAGGAGAGTCTCAGGTGAGACCTTATAAAGCAAAGAAAGAGGGAGAAATAGATACCCCCAAACAGTTCAAGGACCTGAGGGGATCTGGGTGGAGCACAAATAGTGTCTGCCAGAGAAAACTTGTTTTGATTTTATTTTCTTAAGCCATTGCTTTCTTGGGTGTCCTTCGTTATGTCAATGTGTCCACTAGACCAATGTGAGGCATCACTGTTTTCTATAAACAGAGGCCAATGTGGTCATTTTAGCAAAGGGACAAAACTCACCTTTCTGTTACTGGATCCAGTGTGGAAAACGCTCACACTGGGTCTTTCCTTCTGGAAGACTATTTGGGGACTCCTGATGGCCACCTGTCACTATCACTTTCTCATGGAGACATCTGGGTGTTGCAAAAAGCAACAGCTTTACTAAGGGTGGGGCTCTGCATCCACAGTTTCCTTCTGACTTAGGCTTTGCATGGGCTTTCACCTGACAAACACACTTTTGAAAATGCCTGGCAGTTCTGTTTTAATTTTTTGAGGAAGTTCCATACTGTTTTCCATAGTGGCTGCAACCATTTACATTCCCACCACACCTCCCTTTTCCCCACATCCTCACCAACATTTATCTCTCGTCTTTTTGATAGTAGCCATTCAAACAAGTGTGAGGTGATAAGTCACTGTGGCTCTTATTTGCACTTCCCTGATGATTAGTGAGGTTGAGCATCTTTTCATTTACCCATTTGCCTTTTTTATGTCTTCTTTGGAAAAATGTCTATTCAGGTCCTTTGCTCATTTTCGAATTGCCTTGTTTGTGTTTTTGCTATTGAGTTGTAAGAATTTCTTACATATTTTGAATATTAACCCTTTATCAGATAGATAGTTTGCAAGTATTTTTTCCTACTCCAGAGGTTGCCTTTGAATTTTGGTGATAGTTTCTTTTGCTGTGCAGACGTTTTTAGTTTAATGTAGTCCACTTGTTTATTTTTGCTTTTGTTGATTGAGCTTCTGGTGTCATATCCAAGAGAATTATTGCCAAGACTAATGTCAAGGAGGTTTTTCCCTATGTTTTCTTCTAGGACTTTTATAGTTTCAGGTCTTACATTTAAGTTTTTAATCAATTTCTAGTTTATTTTTGTGAGTAGTGTGAGATAGGGGTACACCTTTACTCTTTGCATGTGGATATCCAGTTTTGCCAACACCATTTATCCTTTCCTCATTGAGCATTTTTGTTTCCCTTGTAAGATATTAGCTGACTGTCAATGCATTCGTTTATTTCTGGGTTCTCAGTGCTGTTCCATTTGTCCATGTGTCTGGTTTTAATGCCAATAACATGCTGCTTTTATTACTATAGCTTTGTAATATGGTTTGACATTGGAAAGTGTGATGCCTCCATCTTTGCTTCTCTTTCTCAGGATTGCTTTGGCAATTTGGGGTCTTTTGTGCTTCCATATGATTTTTAGGATCCAGAAATCCCACTTCTGAGTATATATCCAAAGGAAATTAAATCACTATTTCAAATAGATATCTGCACTCTCATATTCACGGCAGCATTATTCACCTTACTCACAATAGCGAAGACATGGAAACAACCTAAGTGTCCATGGATGGATGAATTAATAAAGAAAATGTGGTGTATACTTATATTCAATGTAATATTTTTCAACCATAAAAAGAAGGAAATCCTGCCATTTGTAACAATATAGATGGACTTGGAAGGAATTATGCTAAGTTAAATGTCAGGCAATGAAAGACAAATACTGCATAATCTCATTTGTATGTGGAAATTGAAAAGGCTGTATTCACAGAAACAGAGAGTTGAATAGTGGCCCTCAGGGGCTGGGGGGTGAGGGAATTGGGGAGGTGTTGGTCAAAGGATACGAACTGCCAGTTGTAAGATGAATAACTTGTGGTGATAATGCACAGCAAAGTGACTACTGTTAACAATACAGTGTTATATACTTGAAAGTTGCTAAGAGGGTAGATCTTAAAAGGTCTCACCACACGCAAGAAAATCAGAATTATGTGAGGTGATGAATGTGTTAACTGACCTTATTGTGATACCCCTTTCACAATACATATGTATCTCAAATCATCATATTGTGTACTTTAATAACATTATATTTCAATCACATATCAATAAAGCTGGAAAAATGTTTAAAAATAAATAATTAAAATTTACATACAAAAGGTTATGGGGAGGAAGAATAGGAGAGAGTGTATGTAGATGAAACAAGATTGGCTATGACCTGATTAATGTTGAAGCTGGATAATGGATTTGTAACCATTAGATATACTATTGTGTCTACCTCTGTAAATGTTTGAAAGTTTTTAAAATAAGAAGAGTTTAAAAAGAAAAGGAAAATGCCTGGGACTTAATGGAAATCAATATCTACACAACCTGGTAATCAGATTTGTCTACAAAGAGCCCCAGGCCTGGAACTTTATTTAATCAGCATCTTCCTGTTTCTTCTCTTAGAAAAAAGCAAAATGTGTAGAGCATGAAATATATTGTAAGATGTAATAATAAAATATATGATAATAATATTCAGTTTTATTCAATTCCAATCGGCAAGGGGAATAAAATGGTTGAAAAGACATACCCATTTAACTTGTGGGATTTTGAAGTTACCGGGGGCTGGGCTGGAGAAGGTTTGTGTAGAGGGAATGGGAAGAGGTCACTCTATAGATGGCAATGCTTCTCCAGCCTGAATGGATGTCAGGTTATTTAGGAAGATTAAAATAAACACTCAAAAACTATTGAGATGAATGCTGAAAGTCTTTTAGTAATTTATGTAGCTGTTATAATCCTGATTTTTTAAAAAGAAAACCTGACAGAGATAATACCAAGATAGGAAACCATAGAGCTCTTTCACTTTTAAGTTATACGTGTAAAATTCGCAAATACAATAACAGAAAGCCAAAATCAATAGTATTTTTAAAAATGCACAGTGATCTTGACAATATCCTTACTGAGTCTCTTTTTATCACTTATATTTTTCTAAAAATTTTTTTCATTTCATATGCATTCAGATTTATTGGTAGTTATTCCTGCTCTCCTATAATTAAAAATCTCTGCAATATCTACAATATGCCCCCATTCTTTGTAATATTATCTTTAGCCTTCAATTTTATTTTTTGCTTGATGCATTTTTCATATTTTATTAGGCTTTTGAAAAGAAAAGAATAACTATTCCCAAGATTTTATGTACTTGTTTTCTATTAGTATTTTATTTGTTCATTATTTAAAGTTCTTTTTACTTTGTTTTTTCAGTATTGTTATTTTGCCCTTTCTCATTTGTTTTCAATTTTTCTTGTTTTCTAATTAATACACCTGGCTTCATATTTCTAAGTACCTCTTTAACTACATCTCCCAATTTTAAGGTGTAGAATGTTCTGTTCATTTATAAATATTAAGTAATTTCCATTTTAATTTTTTAAATCATGAATTACTTAAAAATGTGTTAATAGTGTCCAATTTTATATACATTTTATCTTTAATTTATGTTTTACTATTTACCATCAATAAAATTTAGACTTACTAGTATACTTTTAACAACTTCTTAACTCTCTGTTGCTTTTCTTCTGACCTTTTCTTTTTGCTGAATGACATCCCTAAGTATATGTATCATTTGGTATGTGTTATCGTTTAAAAACTGTGTTGTTTTACCTTTCACATTTAGATAGACAATTAATCTGATGTTTGTGTATGATGTATATGATACAAAATAAGGGTCAAGATTCATGATTTCCAATATGAAAGTCAATTTGAACTAGAAAAAGATAATTGAAAAGGCTGTCCTTTTCCCATGACTTTGCAGAGCCACTTGATCATAAATTTTCCATATGTATTTGAAACTGTTCCTGAACCCTCTGTTATGCTCCCCTAACTTCTTTGTTCCTAAGCCAATTCCATACACTCTTAATTATTGCAACTTTCTAATAAGTCTTGATATCTGGTGGTGCAATTCTCCAATTGTGTTTTATTCTTCATGATCATTATGGCTATTTTTGGTCCTTTGCATTTCCATTTTAATTTTAGTATCAGTTCATCGGTTTTCTCAAAAAAATAATACGAAGAAAGGAAACCAAAAAAAATCTGCTGGTATTATGATTTTGTTTGCAATGAATCTTAGTATCAAACTGGGGATAACTGACATCTTATAATATTGGGTCTTCCAGTTCACGATATACTACATCCCTTTATTAATGTCTTCTTTCATTTATCTCAATAATGTTTTGCAAATTTCTGTATGGAGTGCTTATATATCACTTGTTAGACACAGTAGTCCCCCTTTACCCTCGTTTTGCTTTCCATGGTTTCCTTTACCTATGGTGAAACACAGTCTGAAAATATTAAATGAAAAATACCAGAAATAAACAATTCGTAAGTTTTAAAGTATGTGCCTTTCTGAGTAGCGTCATGAAATCTCATGCCCTCCTGCTCTGTCCCATCTGTTATTCACTTAGTGGTCGTCTTAGTTGTCAAATCCACTGCCACAGTATCACAGTGCTTGTGTTCAAGGAATCCTTAGTTTACTTAATGGCCGCAAAGTGCAAGAGTAGTGAGGCTGCCGATTCACATATGCCAGAGAGAAGCTGTAAAGTTCTTCCTTTAAGTGCAAAGGTGAAAGCTTTGTTTAATAAAAAAAGGAAACAGTTGTATGCTGAAGTTCCTGAGATCTGGTAAGAACAAATCTTATATCCTTGAAATTGTGAAGAAGGAAAAAGAAATTCATGCTAGTTTTGCTGTCACACCTCAACCTGCAAAATTAAGGCCACAGTGTGTGATAAGTGCTTAGTTAAGATGGAAAAGGCATTAAATTTGTACA
This sequence comes from Phocoena phocoena, assembly GCF_963924675.1. NCBI lineage: Eukaryota > Metazoa > Chordata > Mammalia > Artiodactyla > Phocoenidae > Phocoena > Phocoena phocoena. The sequence goes on along the minus strand of NC_089232.1, from coordinate 77,855,771 downwards.
ATAAAATATTTTGAGAGAGAGGACATTTACATACTTTTATTACAGTATACTGCTATAATTGTTTTATTTTATTATTAGCTATTCTTAATCTCTTACTGTGACTAATTTATAAGTTAAACTTTATCATAGGTATGTATATACAGAAAAAACATCATATAGAGAGTCCAGTATTATCGTCCATTCCAGGCATCCACTGGGGACATATCCCCTACAGATAAGGAAGATCCTCTTAAATCCTTGAGTATTTAATATTTTTTTCATGTTCTTATAATGGAATTCATTTGCAAATTTTTTGTTGTTGATATATGAAAATAAACGTTTTGTTTATTGAGCTATCCAGAGACCCAACTAGCTAAAATAATTTAATAATTTACTGATTCTATTAGTTTGCATGTAGATTCTTTTGACTGTTCTTTATCTACACATTCTCATAAGCTGCAAATTATAAAAGTTTTATTTTACTTTTTCAAACTTTTTATTGTTTATTTCTTTTTCTTGCTTAGAAGTATTGGCCAGGAACTCCAACAATGTTAAATTGGCAATTGTAGGCACCCGTGTCTCATTCCCACCCTCTAGGGAAATTGTTCTATATTTCTGTATTAAATGGGTTGCTTGCTAGTGTATTTTAGTTGAATGCCTTTATAAGACGAAGGCTGATTACTCACATTGCAAAAATATCATTAATGAGTATGCAATTTTATCAAATGCACATTAAAATATATTAATTTTATGCTAGTAACCAAAATAAATAATTTTAAAGCAAAATATAAATATAAAAATTGACTCAAGAAGAAATAAAGGGAATTAAAAGGTATAAACTTACAGTTATAAAATAAATGTCATGGAGTTAAAATGTACTGCATGATGACTATAGTTAATAATACTGCGTTGTATATTTGAAAGTTGCTAAGAGATTTGAAAGTTTTCATCATAAGAAAAAGGTTTTTGTGACTGTGTACCATGATGGATGTCAACTAGACTTACAGTAGTGATCATTTCACAATACGGTTGGCCCTCTGTATTCATAGATTCCACCAACTGTGTGTCGAAATATTAAAAAAAATTCTCGAAAGTTTCAAAAAGCAAAACTTGAATTTGCTGCATGTCAGTAACTATTTACATGACATTTACATTGTATTTGCAGCTATTTACATAGCATTTACATTGTATTAGGTATTATAAGTAACCTAGAGATGACAAAGTATAAGGAAGGATATGTTTATAGCTCATTTGCAAATACCATGCCATTTTACATAATGGATTGAACATCTGTGGATTTTGGTATCTGCAGGGGGTACTGGAACCAATCCTCCAAGGATCCTGAGGGGCATCTGTATATACAAATGTCGAATCGTTGTGTATTGCAACTAATATCATGTTATATGTTAATTATATCTCAAAAAAACCACCAAGAAAAGAAGAAATGAAAACCCTATAAAATTACCATCTGGGCTTCCCTGGTGGCTCAGTGGTTGAGAGTCCACCTGCCGATGCAGGGGACACGGGTTTGTGCCCCGGTCCGGGAAGATCCCACATGCCATGGAGCGGCTGGGCCCGTGAGCCATGGCCGCTGAGCCTGCGCGTCCAGAGCCTGTGCTCCGCAACGGGAGAGGCCACAACAGTGAGAGGCCCGCGTACCGCAAAAAAAAAAAAAAAAAAAAAATTACCATCAAATAACTTTAATTTATAGTTGAAATGCCCAACCACCTACAATTCCCTATATCTTCCATGCCCATTTAGCTAAAGATAGACAATTTACCAACTGTCAAGGAACAAGGAACAAATAACCCCTAATTTATAGAAAATATCCCAGGGAATAGAAAAAGAAGTAAAACTGACAACGCATTTTATGAGGCTGTTACGACCTTGAAACCAAACTTGGTTACAGCTTGTTCAAGGTAGTAAACATGGGGCAATCCTTTGAACACCTGTCCTGTGCATGTTGGAATTTCATATTTTAGCTTCCATTTCCTTAGATTCTATTACCTATTTTCCATCTGTCTTCTGCATTCTGGAGGATTTTCTCTCTTGGCTTTGGTTAATCGATTATTAAGCCAATTCACTGAGTTTCCTTCCCCCTCTGATTTTCATCCCTTTATTGTTCTTTTCAAGAATCTATATTTTCCTTTTGAAATTTGCCCATTATGTTTCATTCCATCCTGTTCTTGGTTTGTATTTTCTTTCCCTCAATTTGTCTCCGAGGACATTTTAAACAGTCTTGAGTAAAGCCTCCTCTTTAATACAATCCCTTGTTCGCTGCAACCTCAGATTACATCACAGGGCAGTTTCTTCATGGGGTTTTTCATTAGGGCTCCTTTTGTTGGGCTCCTGCCGTGGATTGATTTCTGAAGGCAGTCATGCAGAGACCTGTGGGACTAACCAAAACCAAGTCACTTCTTACAAGTTGCCCAACTCAGGACTTTCCACATGTTCTAAAAAGTGTTTCTTAGGGTCTCATGATAGCATCCTCTGGAGCCTGAGAGCTTTAATTTCTCTGTGGCAACGCTGCCTCTGTCTCTTCCTTGGTTAAGTCATCCTGCTTCCTGTCCACTGTTAGAATACTGCTATAGCCTCAGTCCACAGGTAGGACAGTTTGTATGGCTCTGGGCTTTATGAGGCCAGATCCCCTGGAAACACATAACCATATCTTTTCAGTTTTTCCACAGGTATTCAAATCTTTGTTTCTGAGTCATATATCCAATACAAATATTCATAGGAAGTTAGTTTGACTTATTGTCTTACTCACAGCTGTGAAAATTTGAATTCTTTTTTTTTTTCTTTTTCCTTTTTTCCAGTTTATTGAAGTATGATTCACAAAACTGCATGTATGAATTCTTTCTTTTTTCTTCCTTATGTTGGGAAAAGCATGGGAATATGATGGGGCTGATTATCTTGCCTGAATGTCAGGAGTATCAATTAATAAATGTTATTTAAAACAATATACTTATCCCATTTGTAAAATATGTTTATTGCTTATTTTGCAATGGGTGAATGAACTAATGGATAGCGCAGTCCCTGAACAAGATAATGAAATTGTTCTCAATTCAATTTATAGCTTTTTAGGTACTTAGTGCATTTAGCACATCAGATGCACAGCATTAAAAGGAATAAAAGCAAACCCACAACCATCGATGCTTTCCGAAGTCCCATTACAGCTCATAGAAAAGGCCTCTGAAGTGAAAATTAATGGTGATTTTGTTTGGTTCTAGATATTTAAAATCAAATGTTCCAAGAAAAAATCCATAAATTGAAGGAATAGAAGTTTTTCTTCACTTAGCATCTCCTTCTGAAATGCATTTTGTACCTGTGTGGGTTAGAATATCCTGGACCCAAGGTCTTTGTTCCCTATGGAATATTCATGTGCTTCCTGCATTACTTAGGATGAGGGGCATGCCTTACTAGTAATTAGAGGGTCTAATCAGGGTCTGGGGAGCCATCTGAATGGTCTACAACCCAGGAAGAGTTGTCTGAACTCTGAAGTATTAAAAATGCAGAGAAACCAGAATCAATAAGGAAATCAGGCTGCTCCTTTCTCATATGTATATATGTGTGTGTGTGTGTGTGTGTGTGTGTGTGTGTATGCCCACATGCATGGCAATCATGCACCATTAAGGGAGCTGGCATCTTCAATAACATTAGAACTTGGCCCAACTGGGACTCTCACTCTAGTTAATGCTCTGATACACTCAAGGCTTACTTAGCCTGTCTTGATGGGCTTTAGCTGAACTTCATGGGCTTTTCCAACTGGAGATGACCCAAGAGATCAACATATTTATCAATCTCATCATATAGATGGGGAACCGGAGAAAGAGAGACCAAAGAACTACAGGTCTCAAGGGACCAACATATAAGTTTGGCTGTTCTGAACGAGAAGAAAAAAGAGTGTCTTCTGGAGCATTTAGATCTTACTTTGGAAGGCTGATAAGGAACACAGCAACGGGAAAAACTCTTTTGGACTTCTCTGTGTCTCAGTCACCTCCTCTTCTCACCACTCACCCAGAGAAAGAAAAGCTAACCCTCACTATGATCCCCTCACCTTGCAAGGAGACCAAGTTAAAAGCAGCTGCTCCCTGTGTTAATATTGGTTGTGCCCTTGGGGTATGGGTTCAGGGTTTTCCAGATCACCTGTATATTCTAGACTAAGGTCTCCAGATTATCTCTCAGAGGACAAAAGTTTCCACATTCCTAGTACAGTCCATCAAGATCAGAGAGGAAATGCTGACTTCTAAACCAATTTTGATCAAGGGAAGGGGGAGAGAGTCTTAGCGCTCTTGAGTGACAAACGGTACTGCTCTGTGGCAGAGTGGAGCAATTACAGGCCATGCCTCACAGTCCCATGTAGCTTAAACATCTTTATATATATATATTTTTTTTTTTTTTTTTTTTTGCGGTACGCGGGCCTCTCACTGCTGTGGCCTCTCCCGTTGCGGAGCACAGGCTCCGGATGCGCAGGCTCAGCGGCCATGGCTCACGGGCCCAGCCACTCCGTGGCATGTGGGATCTCCCCGGACCGGGGCACGAACCCGTGCCCCCTGCATCGGCAGGCGGACTCTCAACCACTGTGCCACCAGGGAAACCCTTGATATTTACTTTCTGTCCTGACAAACTATTTTAAAATAAACCCTGGCTTTGGTTTTAATCAGGTATGGTAAGACACATGGACACAGAAATGACTGTCATGAAGGAAGATGTTTTATTCCAAGTTCCCTAGAAACAGGAGGCATGGCATGCCATGCTGGACCACAGAGGGAAGCAGCGGGGTCAGTCGGGATGCAGGAAGAGCAAGGGGAGAAACACGGGCCAGAGCCTTTACTGTGGTTTCTGAAGGAAAGGCAGGGTAAGGCAGGGTGAGCAGACATAGAATTGACTAGTTTGAATAATTTCAGCAGGTTTTGGGTCATAGAGACTGTCCCTAGTTGTCTAGAACCTGATCTTAGGATGAGTAGGGCAGAGGGCTATTGCCCCCTGGAATGTAGGAGCCAGATAGAGGAGGTGGCTGGGAGTGTGAACTCCTGTGTTTGCACAGGAAAGATGCACTTCCAGATAAGTCTTTTGCTCTCTCAAAGAATCAGCTAGCCCTGGGAGGATGGGGGATAGAATTTCTCTCCAGTCAGTGAGTCACCTGATGCCAGAGCATCCAGGATACAGAAAATAAGAAAATATAGCCAATGCACCAATATTCTCACGTCTGACTCTTCTCCCCATCCTCCCCTAAACTTTGAACTTCATTCCAGCTTCTTTTTTTCTTGGTCTGAAGCAAACTGTTCTGTTTCTGACATCTGCTCCAGCTGACATTCTCTGGGAAGTGAGCATCCCTGGATTTCCCTCTACTGACTCCCTCCTGGTCCCTCCCTCTCCTGTACCAGTGCCAAGAGAGTGAGGCTCTTGAGTGTGGTGACAGGAAGGAATGACTGGAAATCTTCATGGAAGAAAGATTTGGACGGGACGTCAAAGCCACTTCTCACTTGCTTCATCAGTTGCACTTTGGGGAGAATTAGGCATAAAGTAGAAGAAATGAATTAGTACCAGCGAAAATGAAGGGAGTAGCAAACTTTTCACTTTCTTCTGTCTCCTATGAGAATAGAGTGCTTTGTCAAAGGTTCTCAGAATCCTTCCGGTTAAGCAAATTATCGTAGCTCCAGTTCTTCTTTTGTAAAATAGGAACAATACTACTACTTTTGCATGGTGTTATCAGCCTTAAATGGGCTTGTTTATGTCCATTTTCCAATATAAGGCCAGGCATAGAGTAGGCACTTGGTAAATATATATATTTTTCAAATTCAGAGAATTAATATTTCAAGACTATCTTTCTCTTTTCTTTGTCTTGAGCGGCATCCAAGATGGAAACAACTATTCAAGCCACTGCAGCAACCTTACACCCCCTGTTCCCAAGTAGAAACATGGACGTTTCCAAACCTAACAATCTTGGTCACGGTAATGCAGTTCACTAATGAAATTTCCATCATATTTCTGCTGTCCCAGCATTTTTACTCATACTAAGACTTATAAGACCTGAGCTGTGCTTCCCACATAGCTGAGGGGTATTAAACACTGCATCAGAGCACACCGCAGGGCAGTACAGAACAGGCTAAGCCAGAAGGAACAGGAAATTGGCATCAAGGGTTAATTAAGATTTAGTGAGTAAATCAAGAAATCATTTTTTTTTACATTATTAGTACAGGAATGCAGAGCCAATGTAAAAATTTCCACAATATAGAAGTGTACCGAGTTAAAATATATACAACTCACTCCGTTCCCCAGTGGTAACCACAGTTAACTCTTTGTGGTATCCTTCCAGAACTTCTGCTGTGTGTTTACATATCCATACACAGATATGTTCATATTAAAAACATATGCATGTGACGTAGAGAACAAATGTATGGACACCAAGGAGGGCAAGGTGGGAGGGGGATGAATTGGGAGATTGGGATTGATATATATACATTATTATGTATAAAACAGATAACTAATGAGAACTTGTGGTATAGCATAGGGGACTCGACTCAATGCTCTGTGGTGACCTAAATGGGAAGGAAAGCCAAGAAAGAGGGATATATGTATACATATAGCTGATTCACTTCGCTGTACAGCAGAAACACAACATTGTAAAGAAACTCTACCTCAATTTTAAAAAAAAAGCCAAAATCCAAATGAAAAAATAAACCGTACAATGTGGTTATATGTAATATTTTGTAACTTGCTTTTATGATTTAATAAATTGATTTTTTCATGTTAATGCAAATAGATACATCTAAATATTTTTACATGTTACTTTTATTCCATAATATAGATGTATCACCCACAGTTTATGTAAATAATTCCCTTTTGAGGAAAACTTAAGTCCGTTTCCAAATGTCAACTCTGGCAAAAAATGCTTCAAAGGACATATACATTTTTTGGGTAATTATGTTTTTTTCTGTGATACTGTTTGTATTAGTTTGCTAGCGCTGACATAACAAATACCACTGACTGGGGAGCTTAAATAACACAAATTTATTTTCTCACAGGTCTGGAGGCCAGAAGTCCAAGATCAAGGTGTCAGCAGGGCTGGTTTCTTCCAAGACAGATCTTGGTTGCTGACGGTGACGGACGTCTCCATGGCCTTTCCTCTGTGCTCACATGTCTGTGTCTAAAGTTCCTATTCCTATAAGGACTCCAGTGGTATTGGTTAGGGCCCAACCTAAAGGCATCATTTAACTTAATTATCTCTTTAAAAACCCTATTGGGCTTCCCTGGTGGCACAGTGGTTGAGAATCCGCCTGCCGATGCAGGGGACACGGGTTCGTGCCCCGGTCCGGGAAGATCCCACATAGCGCGGAGCGGCTGGGCACGTGAGCCATGGCCGCTGAGTCTGCGCGTCCGGAGCCTGTGCTCCGCAACGGGAGAGGCCACAACAGTGAGAGACCCGCGTACCGCAAAAAAAACAAGAACACACAAACAAAAACCCTATCAATAAATACAATTCTATTCTGAGGTATGGGGGGGGGGTTAGGCCCTCAGCATATGATTTTGGGAGGACATAGTTCAGCTGGCAACACTGTTCTAGTTACTAACGCTGTTTAAAACATTGCCACAACACTCGGCAGCTGACAACAACACCAAGTTAATTAAGCTCACTGATTCTGAGGGTCAGGAATTCATTATGTGCACAATAGGGACAGCTTGTTCCTATTCCATGGTATCTGGGCAGAAAGCTGGAATCATCTGAAATCTCCTGGGGTAAACATTTCCCAGATGCTCTTCCAGAACCTTGCCCCTCCCATCAAGAGGCAGAATCTGTTTTTCCTCCTCTGGAATCTGGCCAGGACTTTGTGGCCACCTCTATTGACTAGAATATGGTCAAAGTGACGTTATGCAACTTCTGAGACAACTCAGAAAAGGAAACAGGCCTTCAAACTTTCTCTTTCTCTCTCTCAGCACCTTCATCCTGAGAACCCAGTGACTACACCGTTAGGCAGACCAAACTCTTCCAGATTAAGAGGAGCTGAGATCCCCGACCAACAGCCAGTATCAACCTCCAGACATGTGAGTGACCAAGCCTTCAGATGACTGCCATCCCCAGCCTTTGAGTCTTTCAGCCAACGTCCCAGCCTCACTGAGCAGAGAAAAGCTCTGCTGCGACAGGTCCACATTCTTGACCTTATAAAACCAGGGATCATAATAAATGATTGTTTGGTGCCATTAAGTTTTGGGGTAATTTGTCACCAACTATAGTAGCTATAGTCTGCATCCTGGCTCCCCAAGATTCACATCCATCCCACAAGCAAAATATATTTACCTCACCCCAGCATCTCCAAAAATCTCATCCTATTGCAGAATAATCCAAAATCCCAAATCTCAACATCTACATTATCTAAATCAGGTATGGTTGAGACTCTATGTATGATCCATTCTGGAGCAGACCTGTGAACTGGAAAACAAGCTCCAAATTCAATGGTGGGACAGGCATAGAATAACAGTGATAGCCATTCCCATTTCAAAAGGAGGGACATGCAAAGAAGGAAGGGGTCACTGCTTTCAAGCAATTTCAAAGTCCAGCAGGTTTCCATTAGGTTTCAAAGCTGGGAAAAATCTTCTGTGGCTCAATGCTCTGCCTCCTGGGCCCATGCCTCTACCCTCTGGACCTGTGGATAACTGTTATAGCCTTTCCTGGAGCAGATATTGAGAGCCAATGAACAAGACCCTCTTATTCTGATTTTCTCATGTGAAGATACACAGATAGTGAATTGAATTACAGGCTAATAGACTCATAGAATTCATATGATCCAGGAAACCTCTCTACCCAATCTCTCTAGCACTTTAATTCAGCATCTACTTTAAAAAGTTCCAAAGATATAGTGCTTGTGATTCATTTGTTCATTAAAAAAATATTTACTGAACAAGTTCTATGTGCCATACAGTGAAGGATTCTGGGGCAAGGCTTAGCATACTACGGTGCAGACAACAGCAACACAATTGAACTTAGGGAGACTTCATTCTGGAGGAGGAGATGGATACTTGTCTTAGTCAGTTCAGGCTGTCATGACAAAATACCAGAGACTGCGTGGTTTGAACAGTAGACATTTATTTCTCATTATTCTGGAGGCTGGTCCAAGATCAAGGTGCCAACAGATGCACTATCTCATGAAAACCTACTTTCTGGCCTTCTTGCTGTGTGCTCACATGGCCTTTCCTCAGTACACGCTCTTGGTGAGAGAAAGAGCTCTCAAGTCTGTTTTTCTTCTTATAAGGGCACCACTAATCATAGGGGCTCCACCTTCATAACTTCATCTAAACTTCATTGTATCCCAAAGACACCATCTCCAAATACCATCACCTTGAGTATTAGGGCATCAACATATGAATTTTGAAGGGATAAACATTCAGTCCATATTCATTATGTAGCAGTAATGAATATTAAACAAGTAAAGATATAGTTTTAGATTTTGATAAATATTATGAGAGAAGTAAGATAGATAATATAATGGAATGTTACAGAGAATACTCCTTTAGGTTGAGTGATGAAGACATGCTTGTCTTAAAGGGGGCATTTGGCTTGAGACCTAAGACATAAGAAAAGATGTGAGGGCTTCCCTGGTGGTGCAGTGGTTGAGAGTCCGCCTGCCGATGCAGGGGACACGGGTTCGTGTCCCGGTCTGGGAAGATCCCACATGCCGTGGAGCGGCTGCGTGAGCCACGGCCAATGAGCCTGCGCGTCCGGAGCCTGTGCTCTGCAACGGGAGAGGCCACAACAGTGAGAGGCCCGCGTACCGCAAAAAAAAAAAAAAAAAAAGAAAAGAAAAGAAAAGATGTGAAAGGAAGGAAGAGCTTTAACTGCAAACAGAAGGGACAGCAACTAAAGCAGTGGGAGTGCTCTAGGAAGAAACAGAAGTCAGTGTGAGGGAGAATGGTGGGTGACATTGAAAGTGTTACAAAATCAGGTTAGAAAGAAAAGCAAGGGAGAAATCTTGAGATAAGGTAAGAAGTTTAGATCTTATTCTAAATTTAGTTGAAAGCCCCAGGAGATTTTTTTTTTAATGGAATGACATTATTTGATTTACATTTTAGAAAAATCCCTCTGTTTTCTCTGAAGAACAAGAGTGGAAAGAGAACAATTATGAGACTTTGAAGTTATCTGGGCAACTCAGGGTCATGGCTTGGGCCAGGGTGCTAGTAGCTTAAATGCAGAAGAGTGGAGAGATTCAAGATGTCTTTCAAGGATGGGACCATTAAGACTTGCTGATAGATCAGATGTGGGGACCAAGGGAAAGAGTGAAATCCAGGGACAAGTGCAGGTTTTGGATTAGGGCCACTGGGTGGATTGTGGTGACATTGACTCAGATGGAAAGAGTGGTGTTTGGGGAGGATTTGGATTGAATGACAGGGTGTTTTGGTGGAAGAGGAGAATCACAGGACTTATTATTTATTCACTCATTATATTTTAAGTGTTTATTAGTCATTTAAGTGAAGATGTTGAATAGACCTTTGGAGAAGTGAGCTCAGCGGTCAGGGCTGGTGATATAAATGTGTGAGTCAACTTTTAGGTATTAGATACACAAAACTATGAGAGGACCAGGGATTAAACAGGAGGGAAATGTGGCTAAAGGAACAAATATACCTCTGAGAGAGCACAGGGTGTTCTTATGCTTAGAGGACATAAAGAGCAGGGAGAAGAACCAGGAAAACAGACTGGAAAAGAAACACCAAGGAAACAGGAAGAAAATTGAGATGTGTGGTGAGGTTTTCAGAAGGAAGTTACAATAGCTGTAGAAATTCTTTCTTACAACTAACATGAAGTCTGACTCCTCTGACTCCACATTACTCACACATTGGTCTCCGATCTTTATTCTGGACAACATACCAAAAAAGTTAAAGGAAATTTTTTTTTTTTTTTTTTTTTTTTTTGCGATACGCGGGCCTCTCACTGTTGTGGCCTCTCCCATTGCGGAGCATAGGCTCCGGACGCGCGGGCTCAGCGGCCATGGCTCACGGGCCCAGCCGCTCCACGGCATGTGGGATCTTCCCGGACCGGGGCACGAACCCGTGTCCCCTGCATCGGCAGGTGGATTCTCAACCACTGTGCCACCAGGGAAGCCCTCAAAGGAAAATTTTAAAGCATTTCATTATAGGAACACAAGGCATTTCATAGTTACCCTACTCTTGTTTGAAGCCTGAGACCAGACCACCATTGTTGAGCTGTGTGACCATGGACAACTGACCTGGCCCCTGTGAGCTTCATTTTCCTCATCCCTGGAATGGAGAGAGTGAGAACTACTTTGCAGGGCTGTGGTGGAGTCTTTTGATGGTGCACATCATACACCTAGCCTGAAACATACGCCCAATACATTGAAGTAATTATTAGCTTGGTCCCCTTTCCCCTACAATAGCCCTAGAAAGAGTTGACGATTACCCCCATGGTCTTTTGCACCCAAGATTTTCTAAGATATCATTTCTCTCTCATCCTGTTCTTTTCTCCTTCCTTTGGCTTCCTCTTCCCATACCTGGCCAGTTTTCCAGATCTCAAAGAATTCTAAAGCAAACAGGAAATATCACCCATGTAGGAATACCTTTCTATGATCACAATGGCAGGGGCTATTTTGTGAAGTTGGGAGCTACATTTGGGGAAGTAAAAGGCAGAGGTTAAGAATTCAGTTTCTTGAGGCATATTGTATGGGATTTAATTCCATTTCTACCACTTAGAAGCTATGTGAACTTGGACAAGCTACATAAACTTTCTTTGTGTCATTTTCCTCATTTGCAAAACGGTGGGGGAGTAGTACCAATCTCGCAGGGTTGTTATAAGGATTTTACACAAATTAAAATGGGTAAAGTACTTAGAAGAGTGCCTTGTGCTTGATAGTGAGTAAGCATTCACTAAATGTGAATTACCATCTATAGTCAGGATCTCATGCCAATGGCTGGATGACCGCCCTTCCACGATGTGTTACCGGAGATTCATGCCTCATGAAGCAGGGGTGGGTTGACTTCCCAGTTCCCTCTGACTTTGACATTTTTGGATTTGATAACTAGTGACCCTCAGTGTTTTTTTAGGGGGTGGGCTATGTCCAGAGGTGGAGAAAGCAGAAGCGTTGATCCTTGTTTCACAGTAAACATCTGGAGCACATTCAGGAAAAGCTACGAATTGGGGTTAAAATGTCAAAACCACTCCAGCTTTGAACAATGCATTTTATCCTCAAATGTCAAAACTTCAACTGCTTTTCTGGCTTCATGTGTCCTATTTAGGTTTAAAATTTTTCTTTGATAATTTATCTTTAGTAATAGAAGCAGAATGATATAGAGAAAAGATCATGGGTTCAGAGTTAATTCTAAATCTCAGCCCCTCTACTTTCTACAGAGTGGTTGAATATCTCTGAGCCATAGTTTCCCCAAAAAAGAAACAATAATACTTGCTTGCAGGGTGGTCTTGAGAATTAAGGAAAATAATGTACATAAAAAACTCAACAAGGTGAAAATTATGCTTTCCTTCTCTACAGATCCCACTGGACTGCAATCCTTATGCTTCCTTGTTCTCATTTCCTCCCAGATTCCAAAAATATCAGTGCAGATGGCTCTTTCAGAACTTGGGGAAATATCTACATATTTGCAATAGTAGGTCCTGTGATTGGGTGATATTTATATTCTAAAAAAAAAACCTATTAAAATCAGACTTGAATGAACAGAAAAGAGTAGTTTCTGTGAGTTCTAAAAATATCACTCAGAAATAATGCTCTTTCCAGACCCCTAATGCTGAGTAAGGTAAACCTAACCTCTTAGTTCAATAGACTACTGATAATTCCCTTTATGCCAATGGGAAAATTAGCTAGTGCCAAGATATTTTTAACTGGTCTGAAGGAACACATCTTCATTTGCATCCAGCAAGATGTAACCTTAGCAACAGTGTGTATTTTTGGACTCCTTTTCATTTAATGTAAATGAAGCACCACTGATACACCCCTAATCTGATGACAGAATTCAACGTGACCAATTCATGTGTCTGAGGCCTCCAAGTCCCTTGCCAGCCCAGCAAGATTCTAATTTCCTGTCACTAGCATGAATCAGTATGGTCCAAACCGAAATTAGTTTAGAGCATTAACTTTTCTTGTTGACTTCCTTTTAAGTCACATTTAACAGTCTCTCTTATTATAAATGGTCTAAGTATGGGGGAAAGTGTACATCAGTGTGGAAAGAGCTTAGGTGTCACATTTCAACAGAGAATTAAAAATGTGTTTTTACTTCTTCTGAACTATTGAGGGCTCTTACCCACCATCTCCAAGCCAGTGTCTTCTATAAAACTGAGGCAACCATTAATTTGGTAATTCCTACCTTGCAAAGTTGTGCTAACATGTAATATTTCAAATTTATTTTTAAAAAGGTAAGAGGGATGTCAGTTTGAAGGCATGCTCTTACAATTTGCTACCCTCCATGATGTTCAGCATATAAGACTGGTGATGCTGACTTGGACCAATGCTTCCTTTGTAGGGATGGAAATGGAGATCGACAAGACGGGTCTCTCTGAAGACCGCCCCTCCCCCTCCCCCTTCTGTAATTAACACTTGGCTTGTATTGCTTGCTGAGCAATTCAAAGATGGACATGCGTAGAATGGTTTATATATGCGGAAGAACAAGAAATTCTCCTTTTCCACCAAAAGCAAAGCAACAAAAAAGCCTGAGTAACAGAGGGCTTTGCCGGTCTTACTTTAATAGTGGAAGCTCCTCTAGCACTAGTTTCTCAGACTTTTGCCTGCCATTGCCAGGACCAGCTGTCTTCGATCTTGTTTATCTGTCGCGTGCTGGAATAAGTGATTACATGATTGACTCCATTGCAATCTGTCATCGCGACTCACCCAGTCATTGGGTCACACTTGGTTAAATCCATGGATAAATCATGGACTGGATCAGAGAGCTCAAAAGTGGAAATGTGTGTATGTCAGTATCTCTATGCGTCTGTGTGTCTGAATATGCACGTGGGTGGTCCTGTGTGTACGTGTATTTATGTCTCCAAGTTCAAGAATCTGTGCCTGAGGGTCTGTGGGCATGGATGGGGGTCTGTGTGCTCATATGGTATGTCTTTAGTTCATATGTGGTGTTAGTAAATGTATGCATGCATGGTTTCTGTACGTTTGTTGTTGTGTAAGAGGAAGGGAGCAGCTGACGATTAGGTGTCGCTTATTTATTCATTCAAGAAATATTCACTGAGGGCATGAACGAGCCAGACTTGGAATCTGTGAGGTCATGGGTTCAGTCAATGGAAGAATCATGCCAAACAGAGATGAAGAAATGCTGGCTTGGCTGGTGTGCTTTGAGCAGTGCAGTGGCAAAATTCTCTGCTCATGGATGTGCCGGCGGCAGCTCTGGGGCTCAGTGAAGTCCTCGAACGGTCTCCAAGGTCATACGCATCAAGCTGTAGAGGGTCCTGTCTTTTCTCTCCTGTCTTCTGCCCTGTTCCCCGTGTCCCTTTTGGTAGGCCCTCCTCTTCCCTAATTAGATGTGCGCTCCTGCTGGTGTAGTTCAAGATGCACATCCCTGGCCAACTGGGCTTCGGAGACGGTCTAATTCATTGCAGGAGATGGTCTAATTCATTGCGCATTGTGTGTTTATAGTTATAGAACTCACTTAGGAAGATTGCTGGTATCCCAGCTGTCATCAAAGTAGTACTTTTGAGTGTTCTAGGCAACAGAAAAAAGCTCTTTATTTCCACTTGCATCAGTTACAGAATTAGGCAGAGATGATCCCTTCATATTTATTTTGACAGGAGAAAGGAGAACAGCCCAGAAGGAAGACACGCCCCAGCCACGGGCCTCAGGGGTGAGCTGTTAGGGACCCAGATCTCCTAGTTCAGGATCTCTCAAACCCCCCTCCTCTGTGAAGCCTCCATGTGATGGTTAATATTATGGGTCATCTTGACTGGGCCACGGGGTTTCCAGATTAAACATTATTTCCGCGTGTGTCTGGGAGCACATTTCTGAATGAGGTGAGCATTGGAGTCAGTGAACTCCGTAAAGCGGATTGTCCTCCCCAAGCCTGGATAGAATGCAAGGTGGCGGGTGGGGAGAAACTCACCCCTTTCCTTCCCGCCTGACCGCTGAGCTGGGACATCAGTCTTCTCTTACCCTTGGACTGGGATTTATACATTTGGGTCTCCTGGTTCTCAGGACTTGAGACTCGGACTGGAATTACACCGCCAGCTTCCTGGGGCTCCAGCTTGCAGACGGCAGGTAGTGGGACATCTCATAGCCAGTTCCTCATAATAAATCTCCCTATCTATATACACATCTATCCTACTGGTTCTGTTTCTCTGGAGAACCCTAACACTCACTCTGATCCCTCTTTTCCCAAAAGACTCCAGGGTGTTTGAACACCTCCAGGGCTGCCCTGTGAGTTCCTGGACCACTTCGAGTTTAACACCATCATTGTGCAGTACTTTACAGCTCCCAAGGCACTTGGGCCAGTGCTTACTCTGTGTGATCTTCATGTACCCCACGTGAGATGGGTTACTAGAACCAGATGAATGGATAAAGAAGAGACGTGGTAACATATACAATGGAATATTACTCCACCACAAAAAAGAATGAAATCTTACCATTAGCCACAACATGGAAGGACCTAGAGGGTATCATGCTAAGCGAAACAAGTCAGAGAAAAACAAATACTGTATGATTTCACTTATATGTGGAATCTAAAAAAACAAAACAAATGAACAAATACAACAAAACAGACTCATAGATATAGAGAACAAACTAGAGGTTGTCAGAGGGGTGGGAGGTGGAGGGGAGAGGCAAAATAGGTGAAGGGGATTAAGAAGTACAGTCTTCCAGCTATAAAATAAATAAGTCACAGGGATGTAACAGCACAGGGAATACAGTCAATAATACAATAAATTTGTATGGTGCATAATCTAGAAAAGTATCAAATCACTATGTTGTACACCTGAAACTAATGTAATACTGTAAGTCAACTATATTTCAATTTTTAAAATGTAAATTGAATTGTAATGTAAATTAAAATGTAAATTGTAATTTACATTTTGTAAATTGTAATTGTAAATTGTAATTGTAAATTGTAATTGTAAATTAAAATGTAAATTGTAAATGTAGAAATTGAGGCTCCAAGAGGAGGCCAGTGAGTGGCAAAACGGGATCTGAAGGTTCAAATCGAGGTCTCCCCGACTGAACGTGGTCCACATTTCACGAGACTGCCTGCCCCACAGGCTAGGAGTTACTCGGGCTTGGGGCATCCTCCCCATTGAGCTCCAGCCTGGCTTGGAGTCTAGGGTTGGGTGTCCAGGGTCTGAGCTTGTTGTGTAGGAAGCTGATTGGAGGGTCTCCTCTGGATCAACACCTGAGAGGAAGGAAGTAGGACTGGGCAAAGGGAGACGCTGTAGTGCAGTGTGCTTGCAAGCAAGGCCTCAGCTGATGCCACAGGCAGCTCTGGATCTGGGATGTGCTTGCAAGCAAGGCCTCAGCTGATGCCACAGGCAGCTCTGGATCTGGGATGTGCTTGCAAGCAAGGCCTCAGCTGATGCCACAGGCAGCTCTGGATCTGGGATGTGCTTGCAAGCAAGGCCTCAGCTGATGCCACAGGCAGCTCTGGATCTGGGATGGTCCTCCAGTTGTTTTAAGTAGAAGAAAGGAGCCCTGATATCGACCGTCCCTGGAGGTGGGCTGCCTCTAGGGAGGGTGTGACCTTGGACAAAGTGGCTCCCTTTAAGGGAGTGCCATTCAGGGATTCAAGGAGAGAAACTCAGCTCAGAGCCATCTGTTCTGATGAACAGATGCCAGGGGAATGAGAGACTCAGCTCTTCGGGGGGATCTGGGTGACACACCACAGAACAGTCAGGAAGGGGCTGTGAAATTGACTTTCTCTACAACACACTTCCCTGTCCTCTTACAGTGGGGTCTCCTGAAGCATGTTTGGTTTTTTTCCGCACTGGCTGCCCTAGATCTTTAAACACTGCTGTCTTCTCTGCCCCCTTCCTCCAGAGATCGTGTTCTCGATATTGCCTCAGTGTGTGTGTACGTGCAGGCGTGCCTGTGCGTGCTTCCGTGTGTGTGTTTCTCACCAACATCTACTAAGGCTCCTTTCTGTGTTGCTTTCTCAGACTGGGAACTCTGTGTTTCCTAGCAGCCCTGACCGCCATACACAAATGGGATAGAAATGACAGAGTCCAGCCCTGGCTTCACTGTTTCTGTGCTCAGAGCATCTATGATCTTGGGAAGCTGGCCTGACACAAGAGCAGAGCTTCCACCCAAGGAAGAATGACTCTGGGTTCGGCAGGTTTGAGGCCTCCTGTGCCCTCTGGGACCTCTCACAGGGGAGGGCCCTGCTAGGGCAGCGAGGGATTCAGAGGGCAGATGCTGAGAGGCTGGGGCCTGCTCTGGAACAGGGGCTCCATTCTCTGCAGACGGCCAGCAGTCACCCTGCGGCGAGTTCACTTGGACTCTGTCTGAGCCCCTGAATTCAGACTCTTGATTAACTAAGCCATGGAGCATGACCCCCCGGCCCCCAGAGAGTTCTGTCACTGGACAGATTTCTCGCAAGTTCCAGAGGTCACGCGGAGGGCCTGATGTGAAAAGTCTTTCCTCGCCCAGGGGTCCATCCTCGCCCACAGCCCGCACTTCATATTTTCCAATCGAGTGGTCCGGCTCTCTAATCCGGCCAGACTGTAAGTGGGTGCAATCCAGCCACTCGCTGGGGCCACCTTCCAGGTCGATGGGTGGGAGGAGGAGGGACTGCTCTGTCCTGGGGCAAAATCGCAGGATCTCCAGAAAGACTCTCTGGTTTTTGCCATGAAATCCCTGCTGGTTGATACCAGAATTCCCCTTCAGCAGATGACAGCATTTTTCAAGGATAGCGCAGACGTGGAGAACATTTTTTTTTTTTTTTTTTTTTTTGCGGTACTCGGGCCTCTCACCGCTGTGGCCTCTCCCCTTGCGGAGCACAGGCTCCAGACGCGCAGGCTCAGTGGCCATGGCTCACGGGCCCAGCCGCTCCACAGCATGTGGGATCTTCCCGGACCGGGGCACGAATCCGCGTCCCCTGCATCGGCAGGCGGACTCTCAACCACTGCGCCACCAGGGAAGCCCCGGAGAACATTTCTGAAGTGGGGTGAGGAAGGGTGTCTGACCTTCACTTTGGGGCCCAGGTCAGAGATGTAGTCCTTCCTGGAGCCCGATGTGCCCGTGGTGGGGAGAAAATGAGTGAGGAGAGGCGTGGGAACCTGACGTGGAGAAGGCTCTGGAAGAAGACAGAGCCTGAAGCTGGGAACGGCTCTAAACCAAGGCTACCGAGTTTGCCAATCTGTCGGCACCGTCTCAATGCGGTTGGAATGTGACCTTGGGAAGGTCAAACAGAGAGAATATTGACAGAGTTTATCAGACAGGCTCAAGTGTGGACTTGGCATTGACCATGGGTCCCCAGGCTGCATGTCACCTTGTCTCACGGCAAAGCTGGGAGGTGGATTGGCCTCCACCCCCGCTTCTGTTTTCTGGAAGCTGGCTCGGAAATACAATTTTATTTGTAAAATGGCTCATCTCTCCTGGAGTCAAACGAAGCTTTCCAGAGCGGGTGACGTCTGAGACGGGGCTTACCTCGTGGGTTGGGAGTTCCACCAACTCCTTTGCTGTCTTGCTCTGTGCTGGGGAGCTCTCAGTGGGAGGGGGCAGCACCCGTAATTGTTAGGGTGTCTCAGGGACTGAGCCATAGGAAAAGTCTTCATCCATCACTGAATAGATCAGTAAGCAGGAGCTTCCAGAGCAAAAACGGTCAGAGAAACTCCAGCAATCCCACCCCTGGGCGTATATCTGGAAAAAGTGAAAACTCTAATTCCAAAAGATACACGCACCCCAATGTTCACAGCAGCACTATTTACAACAGCCAAGACATGGAAGCAAATCAAATGCCCATCAACATATGAATAGATAAAGAAGGTCTGGTGTATATACATGCATATATATATGTGTAGATACACACACACATACATACACACACACAATGCGATATTACTCGGCCATAAAAAGAATGAAATATGGCCACTTGCAGCAATGTGGATGGATCTAGAGAATATTACACTAAGTAAGTCAGAGAAAGACAAACACTATATGACATCACTTATATGTGGGATCTCAAAAATATGCAAATGAATGCATATATAAAACAGAAACAGACTCACAGATGTAGAATACAAACCTGTGGTTATGAAAGGGGAGAGGGAAGGCAAGAGGCACAAATTAGGGGTGGGGGGTTAACAGATACAAACTACTATCCATAAAATAGATAAGCAACAAAGACTTACTATATAGCACAGGGAATTTTACCCAATATTTTATAGTAACCTATGATGGAATATAACCTGCAAAAATACTGAATCACCATGCTGTACTGCTTGAAGGTAACACAATTCTGTAAATCAACTTTACTTCAGTAAAAAATAGAAAGTTAAAAAGGAGAAGAAAACTACTATGGCAAAGACAGAGAATGTATACAAAGACAAACATGAAGATGTTCTTTGAAAATAAAAGACAATTTTGATTTATAAAGTTCTTCCTTTTTTTATGTCTGCAGTCAGAAATTTCCTAGGGAGGGACAGAGGGTGGACGTGGCCTCCAAGGTTATGATTCCTCGACAGAAGCACTTATTTTTCTTTCTCAAAGAAAACTGAGAGCAGGCTGTAGCCTGCTGGGGAGGGCCTTGGGCTGGGGCCAGGCCTGTGTTTGCTTCCCAGCGGCTTCCTGAGCTCGCCACGTGTCCTTGGGCAAGCGCCTCGCCCTCTCTGGGTCTCCCTTTGCGGAATCATAAACTGAAAAGTACCTTTCAATTCTGACCCTCTATGGATCTATTTTTAACAAAACTCACGCTTACTTCCACGCTCTTGAGCCTGCCATAACGACATTTGTAGCTATACAAGCTTTCCAGAATCAGAAAGAAATAGCGTTTGTGAAGTGTCAGCGCATCAGAAATGACTGGCACCCAGGGGTTCCAAGCCCCTCCCCGAAACCTGCTCCTGCTGCAAACGCAAGCCCCTTCCCTCCCTGCGCTGCTGCCTCTCGGCCTGTCCTTGCTGACTACGCCGGGTGTTCTCAAGAACAGAAATAGAATATGTCTGCCACGCAGCAAGTGCACTCCTGGGAGGATGGGGGGTGTGTGTAATTTATTTTATTTCATTGTTTTCAGGTAATTCTCTGTTAAAGAAAATAATCTCTGAAGTGGAGTGTAGGGGCCCTGAAAGCTGTCAGCTCGCTGCTGGACAAGTCACTTTGCACAGCATCTTGGTGTCCCCAGCTAGAGAGGCTGCCAAGAACGCTCCAAATCCTTCATCAATGCAGGGATGTCCTGGGGCTGCGTGCAAGGGGCTCACAGACATTTCGAGTGTAAAACTGCAAAGCAAAGCGTCACCAGATTACTAAGATGCACGAGCTCTCTTCTCCACATCCTAGGTTCAGGATTCCCGTGAACCAAGCTAAGCTGGCAGCTGTGAGCTGAAGCAGCCCGTAGATCAGAGACCACGGCGCTCTGAGATCACGCTTCCCGCTGTCAACTTGGAGCACGGCTCCCCTCTCAGCTTCCCTGACAAGGGGCATCCAGCTGCCTCATTTACCATCTGAAATCTACACGGTGGCCAGCGGGCTTTCCTGTGTCCTAATCTGATCTGATCTCACGGTGGAATCTATCAGCAACTTGAAAACCCCTTGAGAGGAAGTGGAATCGGGGTTCCAGTCCAAACTCCCCCGCCATCTAAGCTGCATAACCTCGGGCCGGCTTTTCAGCCGTCTCTGTACATCTACGTCAGCTGTAAACTGGAAATCATGAAAACGTTTTTCCTGCCAGTCTTGCCAGTTATTGTAACCGTCGGGTATAATATTGGGCATCAAAATGTTTGAAGCTGGGCTGAGCAGAGGCCCGTGGGTGCTCTGTTCATGGTCCAGTGCCAGACACACGCAGCTGAGGCGGAGGGGTATGAGTAGGACCAGATGACAGCTTCTGGGAAGAAAGCTAGAATCTGGAGCACAGGACACGGGGATGGGAAAGAGCAGAGGAGGCGGAAGTCATCTGTTAGTGTCTCTTGAAGGAGACCCCCATCCCAACCCCGCCTGGTCCCAGAACTTCCTCTGGGACACCCCTCAGCCCAAGGGACCATTGGTTTCCTCACATCTGTGAGCCCCGCCCCCAGCCCTGGTCCCTGAGAGAGCCCGGAAATGCCCGTTTCCGTGTTTTCTCCTCCGAAGCATGTGGTCGGTACTGGCCTGGCACATCGCAGGAGCTCGGGACCCGCCGGGTCAGGCTCTCTCGGGCGCACAGACACCTCCCTCCCCTGCGCTCCTCTCCCCGCGTCTGCCTCCACCTCCACCTCGGCTACTGTTACCACCACCGCTACCGCTGTCTCCTCTGTTACGTCTGCTGCCACCACCACCTCCCCCAGCAGGCTGCACGCTGGAGGGCCGGGGCTGGGCGAGGCTGTGGACCCTGGGAGCTGGGCCGGCCTTGGGGCCTAGGGCACTTGGGGGTGCTGCGGGGCAGGGGCCCCCTTTGTTGCCAGGGGCGGTGCTCGGGACAGAAGTGGCAGGCGGGGGGCCCGAGGGGTAGCTTGGTGGTACAGCTGGGGACCGAGGGTGCTGGCTGCCGTGGACAGGTTTGGAGCTGTTTTTGGCTGGAGACTGGTTGACCTCGCAACCCATGGAGCGTCCCCTCTTCTTGTCATCTTCAGAGTTTTCTGTGGTACAGTTGGCTGGGCTGGGCGGCATGGGGCCTCAGCCTCAGCCATGATGTCACCAGCCTCCTTCACAGGCGTATTCAGGCCATTCAACAAGGATAGACCCATGTTTAGACCCCAGGGGGGCACTGTGGGGAACTCAGACATGAGTGGGCACGGTCCTGGCTCTCGTGGATCTTGGAAAGTTCTTAATGAATGAATCCCTACCAGGCCTGAGGAATCCTGACTAGCTCATGGCTGAGCTGGGACGTGGGGGGCCACACTGTAACTAGAGCCATGCCCACGATGAGCACCCTTTCATCCATGCAGCAACCTCTGCGAGTATTTTCATACCCATTTTCCTGATGAAGGAACTGAGGCTCAGAGAAGGCTTAGTAAGTGGCAGAGCCAGGACTAGAAATAAGCTCTTCCAACCCCAGATAATGAACGTTCCTAATAAACCACAATGCCTCACATGTCAGGATTGGTGAGAGGCTCAAGATAAATTCTGGGATGAGAGTAGTGGAAAGAGGACTAAAATGGATCTTGTTCTGCCTGGGATAAGAAGCTATTTAATAAATGAACATGAGTCAGTGAGGAGGCAGCATCTTCTCCGTGGAAAACATGGGTGTAATTCTGCAATTAGAGGTTCCAGTAAAAGTGGGTGGACAGCTCCCTGGAAATATAAATCACTTCCAGAGGCACAGATGAACAGCTGTGGCTACATGGCTGGGGGCCAGAGAAGGTCAGGAACTTTATGTTTTATGTCGTGACCGCATTGAACCTGCCCCCGACTTTGGCCACAAATCCTCAATTGGGATTCCTTCCTCTCTTTTGCTTCTACAATCCCTCCTCCTCCCGCCATCTCGGTGACATTTATTTTAAAAATAAATGTGCGTGTGTGTAACCATGTTACTTCCCTAATTAAAATACTTCATTGGTTTCCTAGCTCCACAAGGTAGAATCTAACTCTTCAGTGTGGCTTACGGGGTTCGCTTAGCTTAGGTTGCCCCCAAAGCAGACCCTGAGACAGGATTTGGGTTTCAAAGGCTGTCCAGTGAAAGTAGGAGGACATTCACCCATCAATGCTTGTTCCTCATTGGTGAAGGCTTGCTTTTGGGGATATTAACTTCCCAAGATGTCTGTCTGCTCCTGACACGGCCAGCACACTCCTGGGAGGAGAGTGGGCCCTCAGATGCAGAGGTACATCTGCTCGAGGTAGAAGTCACTGCCGTGTGACGAACTGTCCACAGAGCTGGCCAAAGGGATGCGGGCAGTCAGTGTGGCATCTGTGGCACAGATTCTGCGCGAGTTTCCTTCTCAAGCTGCATCTACTCCTACACCTGGCCCTAGATTTTCCAGAGGGGTTACTCAATGACCAAGAAAAACACAGATCACACACAGTTATGATACCTTAATAAGAGCGCTTTTATCTAAAGACACAGGCAACCAACCTCTCTGCAGTAGACTGACCAGGTTGTAAACTCTGGACTCTTTTTCCTTTAACACACATTCCCACGCCCTCAACTAACAGGCATGAGAAGAAACCAAATGAGGGTGAAAGGCAAGCTCGTAGCAACAGAAACTCAGCTCCCTGTGTGGTGGGCAGGAGGAAAGGCTGCGTGAAGCCCTCTCCCTGGACCTGGGCAGAAACACCTTAGGAAACTCCCGGGATGTAAGTGCATTCTTCAGAGTCTCCTTAATAGGGCAAAGCACAGGATGTGAGCAGGTGTACGGGAGTTTAAACAGAGTGTTTGATTAGATGAAGTCTGAAAAGCTGTTCCCAAACATGCGGTCTTTTTTCAGACGCCCATGTTTTGTACATGCTGGTCCCTCTGCTGAGACTACCTTCTGTGTTTGTCCATCACCACTTCTGTGAAATCCTCTCTGACCAGCACATACAGACTTAATCACCCCACCCTCTTTCTCCATCAGACTTGTAAATACTTTATTATAACTCTGAAAGTCATTACGCTCTCTCTGGACCTCCTTTTATGTGTCTGTAGCATAAAGTTGTTCACAACCATAAGCTTTCAGGCCTAAAGTTTTTGAATCTTTTATCACTTATAATTATTTTTAATAGCAAAATCAGCTATTTTGTAGGATAATATGTATGCCTTTTTTTAATTTTAAAATCTATTTTAGGTTGGTTGTCATAAAAATTCCATGATTCAAAACCATTTGCTAAATGTCTTCTATGTGCCAGGCCTAGTGGGCCACACCTAGAATTTATTATTCCTATCCTTGAGAAATTTATTTTCTTGCTAAAAAACTGACATCTGAACCCAGGAAATAATGCCAGTCACACAGCAAAGCAGCAGGAATTTATACCGCAGGGGATTCACCAGGAGCTGGGGCAATGCTTCCAGGATGTGAGCCTTGGGCGGAGAATAGGACACAGTATTTCGGACACTAGGAGGAGGACATCCTAAACTAGTGCATCATCAACTTCACAGAACCACATGGGAACAAGCAAGACATGACACTGAGGGAGATGAGGACCCTGACGATCTCCCCGGGGCAGCCTGTCTGCTCTGGAGTGGAGCCAGGGATGTGGATGGAAGGGTGAAGATGGGGGAGAATTTAGATGCCAGCCAGTGGAGTTTGACATCAGACTACATGTAACCAGTAACTTTTTAGAAAACAGAGGGATATTAAGATGTTTGTGTTTGAGAAGGTCAGTGTGGCAGCTGATGGGAGACGGATTGGGTGGGGATGAGAGGCTGTCCCATTGAGACCTTGAGGAGAGCACAACTTGATGTGGGCATAGGAGAAGGAGATGCAGGTTTGACGGGACACGGATCTGGATAGCAAGACAGGAGAAGGAAGCAATATTGAGGACAGCAAGCTTTGGCTCTTGTCCAAGAGAACGGTGGTCGTGGTGGTGGGGGCAGGAGAAATTAACCCAAAGAGGTATGATTTGTTAAAGCCATATTAACGAGGAGTTTGTGTGTGTGTGTGTGCACGCGCACGCCCGTGTGCGTGCATGTGAGTGTGTAGGGGACACAGAGTTTTGGTGTGAGAAGAGGAAATTGAAGCAGAGAAGAACACAGAGGCTGTCAGAAGTAGGGAGTAATGCCCTTGCCTTTGAACACAGCTTGGTTTCAGACATACCACTTGAACCATTCTTTGCAGCTCATGGGGGCCCTGACTTCCCAGAGCATCAATAATGCAACATGGAAACTGCAGGTCTGTCTCTGAATGAAGACACCGGGATTAGGGAAGCAAAAGCCATTCCGGAAGCTCTCCCTTCATCACAGTCTTTACAAACATGGCCCACGTTTGGAACTTGGTAGGGAATTTGATGCTTGACTTTTCGACATGTGTCCACACGGTTTCCATACTCTTTCTTTTGGGTGATGACGCTACTTAGCTTTGTATGTAGATAACAGTGCAACCGTTCACAGCATAGACAAACACATTCACAGATGTTTTACACAGGAATCACTTAGGCTCAGTAGCTCTTAAAATACTTTTGCCATCCCAGCACTCCTGAGGGGCACAGTACTCCCAGATCAAACACAGAGAGTCAATTCATATGTGTCCAGTTTCAGTGGGAGAGAATGGAAGGACCCACGTTCCTCAGTGCTTGAGTCAGAATCTGGGGGAAAGAGAGCAAAGCCCTGCAGGTGGTTCTGATGGAGCCCCCAGGAGGCTGGTCCCCGTGAGGACTCACCGGCCTCTAGTTCAAGCACAATCTGGGCTCACGCTTCTGCCCGAACTGAATTTTCTGCCCTGCCCCCTGCCCTTCTAATCCTAAACCTAGCCTCAACCCTCTAAGGGTTCGAGACCCTTCAAAAGACCCACTCGTAGTTTTCTCATCTGAGAAATCACCCCTGCCTCACGCAGCACAGGTCATCTCTTTGATGTGTCATTCTTGCCCTTCAATCAGTATTTGATCATCTGAGTGTCTGTTTCCCCCCCAGAGACAGTGGGCTCCTGGAGAACAGGTGCCACGTTTTAGGTGTCTCTGAAGCCTGGCACCTAGCACAGGGGAGATCTATCGTGAAAGCTTACAGATCAAATGCATGGATGGATACCTCGAAGAATACACGTCTGCAGCCTTCAGTCTCTCTGCCATTTCTTGATTTGTTTCCAAACCTCTGTGGGGCCCTGGCCTCGGCCCCTTGCCCTGGAGTCTCCTCTTCTTCGGGGCAGCTACTGCTCCCTCCTCCATCCTCCGCGTCAGGGCTACATTCCTCAGGAGAGGTTGGATAAAACAGTCTTTCCGTCTCTGCAGGTTCAGGGTCACACATGAGTGTGGCACGCCATGGTAGCTATTCAGTAACTGCTCACGTGTTCAGAGCATTTCAACATTCCCCGACCAGCACATTCTTTATCTTATCATCAGCTCCCTGACATCCTGGGAAAGCATCATTATTCTCTGTTCTGCACAAGCAACTGAGAGACTTGAGGGTGAAGTGACCTGACTGAAGTTGTCCATTAGCAGAGGTGGAGGAGAAAGAATTAGCACCAGGACCCCGACCGACTCAAAGCTTGGGGTTTTTTCCACTTTATCACATTTGATCTTTTCCCATCAGGTTCCATTTTCTTTCTGGTTTTTGGGATTTGTCCAGTATTTATCTATTAGTGCCTGACCCCTGCCTCTTCTGATTCTCTTGAAAGGACCCCGCTTTCCCTGACAGGAAAATCCAACAGGAACTGTTATTTCTGAGATGTCCGACATCTGACCTCTCAAGGCTCACATTTCCCAGTTCGATTCCGGAAGCCAGGCTGACCCAGAGGACTTTGGAGCCTCCTGCAGAGGCTTGGAGCAAGACTGATTGGCAAACACCGTTTGGTATCCATCTTCTTAAAATAGAATCCTAGAATATACTTTGTTCTATTTTTTACAGTTTTTTCTCCTCCTCTTCGCCTGTCTATTCTTTGAAGCATTTTCAAGCTCATCACAGATATAGGCAATTAAATGTGTTCACTAAGTCATCCTTTGCTTCATCATAATGAAAATGAATGCATAGTTTTCTTTCTGCAAAAGTTTGCTAAAATCCCTGGCTCGAGCATGATCAACCTGTCGTCTGGTCATCTTGTCTTAGTCATGGGCTTTGTGACTCCAGAGAAGGCACATAATCTTTCAGTTCTTTCACGGATCACATTCTTTCTCAGTTATTTACTTACATGATTGCCTCCCCTACCAGACTGTGAACAACCAGCAGGCGGAGCAACATTTTGTTCCAGTTTGTATTCTCAACACTTAGTACAGTTTCCAGCAGATGTTGGTTGAATTCAGTGGGGCACTGAACGCCACCGAGAGGATGGGAAAGCATTAACTGCAGAAAAGGGACATCAAGAAGTCCTGCTCATCTACCTGATGCTTCCCTTCATGTTTTTTGTTTGTTTGTTTGTTTGTTTTGCGGTACGCGGGCCTCTCACTGCCATGGCCTCTCCTGTTGTGGAGCACAGGCTCCAGACGCGCAGGCTCAGCGGCCATGGCTCACGGGCCCAGCCGCTCCGCGGCATGTGGGATCTTCCCGGACCGGGGCACGAACCTGTGTCCCCTGCATCGGCAGGTGGACTCTCAACCACTGCGCCACCAGGAAAGCCTGCTTCCCTTCATGTTTGAGAGGAACAGTAGCAGGGTCAAAGGGGGAAGAAGGTGTGATGTTTGTGTGTGTGTGTGTGTGTGTGTACAGCAGTGCACATGTGGCGTTTGTTCTGAATGGAGGACACAGTTGTTGGCATAGAACAAGAGAAGGAGCCATGAGTGACAAAAACCCTGACCAAAGAGCGGATCATTTCAAATCATATCTGACATGACCAGAGGATGCTATCTCAAATTCCCTAGTCAAATGCCCATGATCTTAGTGCCACGGTGCGGCAAGAGCTGGGACTCAAGAGTTCTTCTAACTCGTTAGGTGACCTAACGAAAGTTACCTCTAATTTAGGGTGACATTTAAATTTCCAAGAGGACAGAGGACAGTGAAATTTGCTAGCTGGGCTTTGGAGGACACAGAAATGCACACAGGTTGTTGAGTATATCATGCTGTTTTCTGGGGAATTAGAGGCATACTAGGACGTGTTTGTTTGGGTACTGCTTTATATCACCATTGCTGAGGGGAAAGCTAAAAACTGCCAGAAAACAAAAATATTAGTACAAAGGATTATTGGGCTGGTGACAAGGAACACCCAGAAGATAGGAATTGTTTCCAACAGAAAGACTGTGAAATATATATGAAGGTAAGGAATGGCATAGAGTAAACACATGCCAAGAGTATAATTGGGACCAAAACATTATGGAAAAGGCAATCCTGCTCAATAATTTATTTATTTATTCTTATTTTTTTCTTTTAAAATGTTTATTTGGTTGATTTTGTTATTTTTCTAATTTTTTAATTTGGATGCTTTGTTTACTAATTTGTTTTTTACAGTTTTTTATTTATTTTACTTTTTTTTACAGCAGGTTCTTATTACTTATCTATTTTATACATATCAGTGTATGTCAATCCCAATCTCCCAGTTCATCCCACCACCACCACCACCCCCCACTTTCTCCCCTTGATGTCCATACGTTTGTTCTCTACATCTGTGTCTCTATTTCTGCCCTGCAAACCAGTTCATCTGTACCATTTTTCTAGGTTCCACATATATGCGTTAATATACGATATTTGTTTTTCTCTTTCTGACTTACTTCACTCTGTACGACAGTCTCTAAGTCCATCCATGTCTCTACAAATGATCCAATTTCGTTCCTTTTTATGGCTGAGCAATACTCCATTGTATATATATACCACGTCTTCTTTATCCATTCATTTGTTAATGGGCATTTAGGTTGCTTCCATGACCTGGCTATTATAAACAGTGCTGCAATGAACACTGGGGTTCATGTGTCTTTATGAATTATGGTTTTCTCTGGGTATATGCCCAGTAGTGGGATTGCCGGGTAATACGGTAATTCTATTTTTAGTTTTTTAAGGAACCTCCATACTGTTCTCCATAGTGGCTGTATCAATTTACATTCCAACCAACAGTGCAAGAGGGTTCCCTTTTCTCCACACCTTCTCCAGCATTTGTTGTTTGTAGATTTTCTGATGATGCCCACTCTAACTGGTGTGAGGTGATACCTCATTGTAGTTTTGATTTGCATTTCTCTAATAATTAGTAATGTTGAGCAGCTTTTCATGTGCCTCTTGCCCATCTGTATGTCTTCTTTGGAGAGATGCCTATTTAAGTTTTCTGCCCATTCTTTGATTAGGTTGTTTGGGTTTTTTTGATATTGAGCTGCATGAGCTGTTTATATATTTTGGAGATTAATCCTTTGTCCGTTGATTCATTTGAAAATATTTTCTCCCATTCTGAGGGTGGTCTTTTCATCTTGCTTATGGTTTCCTTTGCTGTGAAAAAGCTTTTAAGTTTCATTAGGTCCCATTTATTTATTTTTGTTTTTATTTCCATTACTCTAGAAG
The DNA here is from genome assembly GCF_963924675.1 of Phocoena phocoena. Classification (NCBI taxonomy): domain Eukaryota; kingdom Metazoa; phylum Chordata; class Mammalia; order Artiodactyla; family Phocoenidae; genus Phocoena; species Phocoena phocoena. The sequence goes on along the minus strand of NC_089232.1, from coordinate 77,826,686 downwards.
GTGGGTCAAAAAAGATCTTGCTGTGATTTATGTCAAAGAGTGTTCTTCCTATGTCTTCCTCTAAGAGTTTTATAGTGTCTGGTCTTACATTTAGGTCTTTAATCCATTTTGAGTTTATTTTTTGTGTATGGTGTTAGGGAGTGTTCTAATTTCATTCTTTTACATGTAGATGTCCAGTTTTCCCAGCACCACTTATTGAAGAGACTGTCTTTTCTCCATTGTATATCCTTGCCTCCTTTGTCATAGATTAGTTGACCACAGATGTGTGGGTTTATCTCTGGGCTTTCTATCCAGTTCCACTGATCTATATTTCTGTTTTTGTGCCAGTACCATACTGTCTTGATTACTGTAGCTTTGTAGTATAGTCTGAAGACAGGGAGTCTGATTCCTCCAGTTCCATTTTTTTCCCCTCAAGATTGCTTTGGCTATTCAGGGTCTTTTGTGTCTCCGTACAAATTTTAAGATTTTTTGTTCTAGTTCTGTGAAAAATGCCATTGGTAATTTCATAGGGATTGCATTGAATCTGAGGATTGCTTTGGGTTGTATAGTCATTTTCACAATATTGATTCTTCCAATCCAAGAACATGGTATATCTCTCCATCTGTTTGTGTGATCTTTGATTTCTTTCATCAGTATCTTATAGTTTTCTGAGTACAGGTCTTTTACCACCTTAGGTAGGTTTATTCCTAGGTATTTTATTCTTTTTGTTGCAGTGGTGAATGGGATTGTTTCCTTAATTTGTCTTTCTGATCTTTCATTGTTAGTGTATAGGAATGCAAGAGATTTCTGTGCATTAATTTTTATCCTGAAACGTAACCAGATTCATTGATTAGCTCTAGTAGTTTTCTGGTGCCATCCTTAGGATTATCTATGTATAGTATCATATCATCTGCAAACAGTGACAGTTTCACTTCTTCTCCAATTTGGATTTCTTTCATTTCTTTTTCTTCTCTGATTGCCATGGCTAGGACTTCCAAAACTATGTTGAATAAGAGTGGCAAGAGTGGACATCCTTGTCTTGTTCCTGATCTTAGAGGAAATGCTTTTAGTTTTTCACCATTGAGAATGATGTTTGCTGTAGGTTTGTCGTATATGGGCTTTATTATGTTGAGGTAAGTTCCCTCTATGCCTACTTTCTGGAGAGTTTTTATCATACATGGGTGTTGAATTTTGTTGAAAGCTTTTTCTGCATCTATTGAGATGATCATGTGGTTTTATTCTTCTATTTGTTAATATGGTGTATCACATTGATTGATTTGCACATATTGAAGAATCCTTGCATTCCTGGGATAAATCCCACTTGATTATGGTGTATGATCTTTTTAATGTATTGTTGGATTCTGTTTGCTAGTATTTTGTTCAGGATTTTTGCATCTATATTCATCAGTGATATTGGTCTGTAATTTTCTTTTTTTGTAGTATCTCTGGTTTTGGTATCAGGGTGATGCGTGGCCTCATAGAGTTTGAGAGTGTTCCTTCCTCTGCAATTTTTTGGAAGAGTTTGAGAAGGATGGGCATTAGCTCTTCTCTAAACGTTTGACAGAATTCACCTGTGAAGCCATTTGGTCCTGGACTTTTGTTTGTTGGAGGATTTTTAATCAGTTTCAATTTCATTACTTGTGATTGGTCTGCTCATATTTTCTATTTCTTCCTGGTTCAGTCTCGAAAGGTTATACCTTTCTAAGAATTTGTCCATTTCTTCCAGGTTGTCCATTTTATTGACAAAAAATTGCTTGCATCTCTTAGGATGCTTTGTATTTCTGCAGTGTCCATCGTAACTTCTCCTTTTTCATTTCTAATTTTATTGATTTGAGTCACCTCCCTCTTTTTCTTGATGAGTCTGGCTAAAGGTTTATGAATTTTGTTTATCTACTCAAAGAACCAGCTTTTAGTTTTATTGATCTTTGTTCTTTTTTCGCTAGTTCCTTTAGGTGTAAAGTTAGATTGTTTATTTGCAATTTTTCTTGTTTCTTGATATAGGATTGTATTGCTATAAACTTCCCTCTTAGAACTGCTTTTGCTGCATCCCATAGGTTTTGCATCGTCGTGTTTTCATTGTCATTTGTCTCTAGGTGTTTTTCAATTTTCTCTTTGATTTCTTCAGTGAGCTCTTGATTATTTAGTAGTGTATTATTTAGCCTCCATGTGTTTATGCTTCTTATGTTTTCTTCCCTATAATTTATTTCTAATCTCATTTCAATTTTCTTAAATTTACTGTGGCTTGATTTGTGAAACAAGATGTGATCTGTCCTGGAGAATGTTCCGTGTGCACCTGAGAAGAAAGTGTAATCTGCTGTTTTTGGATGGAATATCCTATAAATATCAATTAAATCTGTCTGGTCTATTGTGTCATTTAAAGCTTATGTTTCGTTATTAATTTTCTGTCTGGCCTGTCCATTGGTGTAAGTGAGGTGTTAAAGTCCCCCACTATTATTGTGTTACTGCCAATTTCCTCTTTTATAGCTGTTAGCATTTGCCTTATGTATTGGGGTGCTCCTATGTTGGGTGCATATATATTTATAACTGTTATATCTTCTTCTTGGATTGATCCCTTGATCATTATGCAGTGTCCTTCCTTGTCTCTTGTAACATTCTGTATTTTGAAGTCTATTTTATCTGATATGAGTATTGCTACTCCAGCTTTCTTTTGGTTTCCATTTGCATGGAATATCTTTTTCCATTCCCTCACTTTCAGTCTGTATGTGTCCCTAGGTCTGAAGTAGGTCTCTTGGAGACAGCATATATATGGGTCTTGTTTTGTATTTATTCAGCGCGGCCGTTTCTTTTGCTTGGAGCACTTAATCCATTCACATTTAAGGTGATTATCAATATGTGTGTTCCTATTACCATTTTCTTAATTGTTTTGGGTTTGTTTCTGTAGGTCCTTTTCTTCTCTTGTGCTTCCCACTTAGAGAAGTTCCTTTAGCATTTGTTGTAGAGCTGGTTTAATGGTGCTGAATTCTCTTAGCTTTTGCTTGTCTGTAAAGCTTTTGATTTCTCCATCAAATCTGAATGAAATCCTTGCCAGGTAGAGCAATCTTGCTTGTAGATTCTTTCCTTTCATCACTTTCAATATATCGTGACACTCCCTTCTGGCTTGTAGAGTTTCTGCTGAGAAATCAGCTGTTAACCTTATGAGAGTTTCCTTGTATGTTATTTGTTGTTTTTCCCTTGCTGTTTTTGATAATTTTTCTTTGTCTTTAATTTTTGTCAGTTTGGTTACTATGTGTCTTGGCATGTTTCTCCTGGGGTTTATCCTGCCTGGGAATCTCTGCGCTTCCTGGATTTGGGCGGATATTTCCTTTCCCATGTTAGGGAAGTTTTTGACTATAATCTCTTCAATATTTTCTTGGGTCCTTTCTCTCTCTCTTCTCCTTCTGGGATCCCTATAATGTGAATGCTGCTGTGTTTAATGTTGTCCCAGAGGTCTCTTAGGCTGTCTTCATTTCTTTTTACTCTTTTTTCTTTATTCTGTTCTGCAGCAGTGAATGCCACCATTCTGTCTTCCAGGTCACTTATCCGTTCTTCTGCCTCAGTTATTCTGCTATTGATTCCTTCTAGTGTATTTTTCATTTCAGTTATTGTATTGTTCATCTCTGTTTGTTTTTTCTTTAATTCTTCTATGTCTTTGTTAAACATTTCTTGCATCTTCTTGATCTTTGCCTCTATTCTTTTTCCACGGTCCTGGACCACCTTCACCATCATTATTCTGAATTCTTTTTCTGGAAAGTTGCCTATCTCCACTTCATTTAGTTGTTTTCTGGGGTTTTATCTTGTTCCTTCATCTGGTACATAGTCCTCTGCCTTTTCATTTTGTCTATCTTTCTGTGAGTGTGGTTTTTGTTCCACAGGCCTCAGAATTGTAGTTCTTCTTGCTTCTGCTGTCTGCCGTCTTGTGGATGAGTCTATCTCAGAGGTTTGTGCAAGATTCCTGATTGGAGGGACTCTGCTCAATAATTTAAAAGCACAAGATACACAACAAACGAATCCTAGGAGAGCACTCAACTCAGAAGATTGGCAAGTGTACTGGGAAGATAGGAAAGTATTTTTACCAATGGGGAGAGGCGAGTGGAATACACTTTATAAGAATAGGAATGCATCACACATCATGTTCTTTTGGCAGAGTAATTTCAACATGAAATTGATTTTCCAGATACTACAAATCATTAAATTTATATAAGAAAATATTTAGTCTGAAAAAGTACAGATTGTCAGCCATCTTTGAAATCTTTCTGTATTCCTAGGCTCTCCCACTAATAAGTTTCTTGGGATTCAGCAGCTCTCTGTTCACTGACTTTTAAATGCTTTTCCCATTGGAGGCTGGAAGATGCACACCTTCATCCTTATACAGGGATTTAGGGAACACTTCACAACTCAGCTACGTTTCACACTCTCAAAGCACTCCTGTTTTGATCATTTTCCCTTATGGAACAGGGTAAATAAAACAACAAAAAACAAAAACCATGCAATTCCTTTGAGCTTCACACCTTATAAGTGTCATAAAACTGCAAATGCTTTCTTGGAGCATCCAGGTAACTTTCCCGTAAAATCTCAGGTTTTGTTAGTTTTCCTTAAACTTCAGAAGCAGGTTCTTTCCTGACATGATCTTTGGATGTCTGAGATAACATAGAGGAGTCTGTTCTTGTGTTTACTTATCACCTGTTTCTGCACACAGAGCCCCTTTCATTTTCTTGATTGGGTCTCACCAGGATTTTACTCTGAGTAGATGCTCTGCTTCAAGGGTCATTATTTGACTCTGTTGTATACGAGGACCTGCAACAATAAATACTGTTCTACAACAGTGTCGCAAGGGGCATCTGTTTTGCACACATAACCTCCTTTCTCATAACATAAATGAACCATAAATATCAAAGCCAGAATAGATCTGATACCACCTATGGCCCAAATATACAGAGAAATTTGACCCAGGACATCCTTAATTTGGACACAAGCAAATATAATTCCTGGACAGAATGTCTAAAAGAAAATTTAACAGGGGTTACTTTTTTGTTTGCCTATAGAGTGAAGGAGCATTCAGTATTGAAATTCACTCATTACCAAGCTGTCAGCTGAGAGCTGCTCAGGGGCTGGCAAGACTGGCAAACTGTAGGAATTTGTATTCACAGGCACTGGCCTCCACATTTCCTGCACAGAGATCTCAGACTCTCTTTAAAACAGTGGGTGCCCTAACCCTTTAAGAGATTGGAATTCCATCATTTTATTTTATTTATTTTTGCAATTTATTTATTTTTGTGTATTTTTAAAAATTTTTTTATTGGAGTATAGGTGATTTACAATGTTGTGTTAGTTTCAGGTATACAGCAAAGTGAATCTGTTATATGTATACATATATCCACTTTTTTTTAGATTCTTTTCCCATATAGGCCATTACAGAATATTAAGTAGAATTCCCTGTGCTATACAGTAGGTCCTCATTAGTTATTTATTTTAAATATTGTAGTGTGTATGTGTCAATCTCAATCTTCCAATTTATCCCTCCCCCTTTACCCCCCCAGTAACCATAAGTTTATTTTCTACATCTGTAACTCATTTCTGTTTTGTAGATAAGTTCATTTGTAGCCTTTTTTTAGATTCCACATATAAGCGATATCACACGATATTTGTCTTTCTCTGTCTGACGTACTTCACTCAGTATGACAATCCCCATCATTTTAGAAAGACTATGGGCCATGGCATACACCTTCCCTATCCTCCCTTCTCATTGGATTCTGTTCTCCTTCCTCCTCTGAGGTCATCATATAAGATGGACTTCACATCTCATCTGACAAGTGCCAGTGACCACAGAACGGAAGCTGTCTCTGTCTGAGACCTCAGTGTGGAGAGGGTTGGTCCTAACGCTCACACTCAGCCTTTCTTGACTTCAGTTTTCCAGGTTCATAATCTCTTCTTTGAGCTTCCAGGAGTCCTGGGTTCTAATCACTGCCCTGACACTCAGTTACTGTGAGTGATCCTGGGCTATTTCTTTCTCTCTTGGCCATGATTTCTCCATCTGAATTTTAAGCAATCTTATTTGATGCTGTACTTGAAAGCAGCAAGCAAAACTCAAATGAAAGGATTTAATATTATGATGATGATTTTCCAACCACAGGGAAAAAGGTTTCCTATATTTGTTTCTGCTTAAGTGTTGACAGCCTGTGTCTACTGAGACACTAGTCTCCTTCATACCCGGTGAGGTTCTTCCCATCCTCTCTGGGCTGAGGTTCACATCCTATCCTCCAGCAAGAGAGTGCTGCAAGGCTATTCAAAATAAAGATTTACTTGTGCCTCACTTCAAATGAATCTCATCCTTGTCACCCACATAAAATAGTACAGCTCAGGCTATCACCAAGAGGAAATTCCAAGTCTGCTAAATGCCTTCCTGCTCATGACACAGGAGCACAAGCAAGGCTCCAAACAGGCCCTGGCTCCTGCCTCATTTTCTAGACCCACCTAGCCCAGCTTCCCCCATAGTCTCCCCTCCTGCTTCAGACACACAGGGACTTGTAGTTTTCCATTGTCCATGTTCAGAATGGCCTCTGAACTCGTATACACTGGTCTCCACTTCATCTGAAGAGCTTCCACTCATCCTTCAAAAACAGCACCCTCTCCCCCAAGAAACTTACATACCACTTTGCTACTTTTTTTTTTTTTTTTTTTTTGCGGTACGCAGGCCTCTCACCGTTGCGGCCTTCCCCGTCGCGGAGCACAGGCTCCGGACGCGCAGGCTCAGCGGCCATGGCTCACGGGCCCAGCCGCTCCGCGGCATGTGGGATCTTCCCGGACCGGGGCATCGGCAGGCGGACTCCCAACCACTGCGCAACCAGGGAAGCCCCCACTTTGCTACTTTAAAGAAGAGGTTCCGTTATTTTCTCCATCAGCATTTTTTTTTTTTTGCGGTACGCGGGCCTCTCACTGTTGTGGCCTCTCCCGTTGCGGAGCACAGGCTCCGGATGCGCAGGCTCAGCGGCCATGGCTCACGGGCCCAGCCGCTCCGCAGCATGTGGGATCCTCCAGGACCGGGGCATGAACCCGTGTCCCCTGCATCGGCAGGCGGACTCTCAACCACTGCGCCACCAGGGAAGCCCTCCATCAGCATTTTTGATATTCATTTTTCTCTCATTCTTCTCATTTAATTATTTTTAAATCTTTTTAAAACTTAAAGATGAGTGTACATAATATACACATATACTTTTAAGAATAACAGGAAAATGAACACCCAGATACCAATCATCTGGCTTGATTACCAACTGTTTGGAAACCTTTTGTGTGTCTTTCCCTAATTCCATTCCCTTCCCTTCTCCCAGAGGTCACCACTTTCCTGAATTTTTAAATTATCTTTTTTATTTCTATAGAGTTTGACCACATTTGTATGTACACTTAAACAACAAATTACGTAGTTTTGCCTGTATTTGAATGTTACTGAATCAAATAACATATTCTTCTGACTTGCTTTTTTCACTAAACATTATAGTTTTGAGATTCATCCATGTTAATGAATATCTTAAAGTCCACTAGTTCTTTCACTGTTGTATAGCATTCCATTGTATAAATCATTACAATATACGTACCTATTCTCCTGATGATATAGTATTTTTTTTGTTCTTATAAGATATGCGTATAGACATTTTTGAACATTTTTCCTGATACAGATTACAAGTGTCTTTAAAACATATACTTAGAAATGGCAATGTCGTGCCAAAGAATATGCACATTTCAATCCACTGGGCAATGCAAAATTATATTCAAAAATGATTATACCAATGTGTCCTTCCTTCAGTTCCATTTGTAGTATCCAGGGGTTTGGTGTTTGTTTGTTTTTTGCCTTTTTCTTAAACTTTTTGGACTTGTTTTGGATTGATTTATATCCCCCCCCCCCCCGCACACTTCAGTTTTCTTCCTCTAGTGTAGCAGTTGTACATACACTTACATACTTATCTACTATCCGTAATTAACTTAAATTCTAAACTTAGTCAATATTTTTAACTTCTTCTACATAACACCAGAATTTCACATTTACTCTGACCATCCCAATTCTAAATAGTATGTTACTGTTGTCCTAAATCTTAGTTCTTTCTTGTTTCTATAACCGTACAAAGTACGTATGTGATAATTATTTCATGCGGTATGTGTTTATATTTACCCATGTGGTTAACATTTTCTTTGTTTACTCTTCCTTCTTTATTCTCCAGCTTTCGTTCTGGAATTATTGTACTTCTTCCTGAAGAACTGGACATAGAATTCTAGGCCAGTTATTTTCTTCTTAGAACTTTGAAGATACTGTTCTGATATTCATTATTACTATTGAAAAGTCAGACTCAGTCTAATTGAGTTCCCTTATAAAGTATTCTGGATTTTCTTCATGCCCCCTTCCAAGGTGTTCTCTTTGTTTTTGTTGTTCGGACTGAACAATATCTGGGTGTGGAATCTTTTCTTTAATCCTACTTTAATTAGGTTTCTTGAATCTGAGACTTGTCACTTCTCATAGTTATGGAACATTCTTAGCCATTTTTTCCTTTAAATACTGCTTCTATTTCAGCCTTTCTCCCTTCTATTTTGGGGTCTCTAATCAGACATAAGTTACATCTTCTCACTCTACTGCCCATATATCTTAACTTTTCTTGTGTTTTTCCTGTTATCTGTCTCACTGGGACATGTTCTGGATAATTTCAGATAAATTTTTCAGTTCACAAATTTTCTCTTCAGTTCAATCTGCAGTTAAATTTATCTTATTTATATTTATAGATATAAATTTTATAATTAAAAAAATTTTAACATGCACATTTTTAAAATTTTAGCTCTAGATATTATATTTCTTTTTTTCTATTTTGTATCTGCCTGATCCATTTTGATAATATCTTATTTCTTCATTATACTTTTAATTCCTCTTTTATTTTAAAAATCATTAAAGATATTTGTTTTATATTGTTCCTCATAATTGAAATTGCTACAGCTTTTGCTGGTAAGAATCTACATTATTTATGCCAGCTCTAATGGTGGCATTTTTTCCTTGTCTATTAGTGAGTTTTGATTGTGAACTCATAATCTTTAGATCTTTATCTGGGAGTTTTTTGAGGTTTTGGTTTAAAATATATTTATCCACTTTGTTTGTTTTTTGGTTTTGGCCATGCCGCGCGGCATGTGGGATTTGTTCCCCGACTAGGGATCGAACCTGCATCCCCTGCACTGGAAGCATGGAGTCTTAACCACTGGATGGCCAGGGAGCATCTTATGTAGCTCAATATCAAAGAAACAAACAACCCAATCAAAAAATGGGTGGAAGACCTAACTAGACATTTCTCCAAAGAAGACATACAGATGGCCAACAAACACATAAAAAGATGCTCAACATCACTAATTATTAGAGAAATGCAAATCAAAACTATAATGAGGTATCACCTCACACCAGTCAGAATGACCATCATCAAAAAATCTATGAACACTAAATGCTGGAGAGGGCGTGGAGAAAAGGGAACCCTCACACATTGTTGGTGGGAATGTAAATTGATACAGCCACTATGGAGAACAGTATGGAGGTTCCTTAAAAAACTAAAAATGGAACTACTTTATGACCTAGCAATCCCACTACTGGGCATATACCCAGAGAAAACCATAATTCAAAAGACACATGCACCCCAATGTTCATTGCAGCACTATTTACAATAGCCAGGACATGGAAGCAACTTCAATGTCCATCAACAGAGGAATGGATAAAGAAGATGTGGTGCATATATACAATGGAATATTACTCAGCCATAAAAAGGAATGAAATTGGATCATTTGTAGAGACATGGATGGACCCAGAGACTGTCATACAGACTGAGGCAAATCAGAAAGAGAAAAACAAATATCGTGTATTAACTCATGTATGTGGAATCTGAAAAAATTGGTATAGATGATCTTATTTACAAAGCAGAAATAGAGATGTGGACATAAAGAACAAACGTATGGATACCTAGGAGGGAATGGGGGGTGGGATGAACTGGGAGACTGGGATTGACATATATGAACTACTGATACTATGTATCAAATAGATAACTAATGAGAACCTACTGTATATAGCACAGAGAACTCTATTCACTGCTCTGTGGTGACCTAAAAGGGAAAGAAATCCAAAAAAGAGGGGATATATGTATATGTATAGCTGATTCACTTTGCTGTACAGTAGAAACTAACACAATATTGTAAAGCAACTATACTCCAATAAAAATTTTAAAAAATATATATTTATCCAGAGAAAATTTTGCTTGTCCAGAGCAGTAGCAATCTAGACTATTAAAAGATAAAGCCTAGAGAGCTTTTTCTTATTTACAGAAATAAATTTAATTATGATCACAAACCTACAGGAGGGCAGGCTTAAGCTTAGGTATTATGAGAGATGTGTTTTAATTTTTTTTCTTTCTCTCTTTTTCCTTCCCTCCTTCCTTCCTTCTTTCCTCCCTTCCTTCCTTCCTTCCTTTCTTCCTTCCTTCCTCCCTCCCTCCCTTCCTTCCTCCCTCCATCCTTTCCTTCCTCCCTTCCTTCCTTCCTTCCTTCCTTCTTTCCTCCCTTCCTTCCTTCCTTCCTTCCTTCTTTCCTCCCTTCCTTCCTTCCTTTCTTCCTTCCTTCCTTCCTTCTTTCCTCCCTTCCTTCCCTCCTTCCTTTTCTTCCTTCCTTCCTCCCTCCCTTCCTTCCTTCCTCCCTCCATCCTTTCCTTCCTCCCTTCCTTCCTTCCTTCCTTCCTTCCTTCTTTCCTCCCTTCCTCCCTTCCTTCCTTCCTTCCTTCCTTCCTTCCTTCTTTCCTCCCTTCCTTCCTTCCTTCCTTCCTTCCTTCTTTCCTCCCTTCCTCCCTTCTTTCCTTCCTTCCTTCTTTCCTCCCTTCCTTCCTTCCTTCCTTCCTTTCTTCCTTCCTCCCTCCCTTCCTTCCTTCCTCCCTCCATCCTTTCCTTCCTCCCTTCCTTCCTTCCTTCCTTCCTTCCTTCCTTCTTTCCTCCCTTCCTCCCTTCCTTCCTTCCTTCCTTTCCTCCCTTCCTTCCTTCCTTCCTTTCTTCCTTCCTTCCTCCCTCCCTTCCTTCCTTCCTCCCTCCATCCTTTCCTTCCTCCCTTCCTTCCTTCCTCCCTTCCTTCCTTCCTTCCTTCCTTCTTTCCTCCCTTCCTTCCTTCCTTCCTTTCTTCCTTCCTTCCTCCCTCCCTTCCTTCCTTCCTCCCTCCATCCTTTCCTTCCTCCCTTCCTTCCTTCCTCCCTTCCTTCCTCCCTCCCTTCCTTCCTTCCTCCCTCCATCCCTTCCTTCCTTCCTTCCTCCCTTCCTCCCTTCCTTCCTTCCTCCCTTCCTTCCTTCCTTCATCGGAACATGGCCTCACTGTATACTTTTATAGGGTGGACTTCATCTCCTTATTGTGTCTTTCTCAAAATGTTGCTCCTCAATGTGGTCTGGATTTTGTGGGTCTCTTTGATTTAGTCAACTCTGCTGAAGGCCCAGATTTCTCTCCTGTGTCATATAACCCAAGTTTGCTCATTAAAACTCAAGTTCTGAGCACTCAGAAATCATCATACATCCCCAGAGCATTCTGGATCCTGTTCTGACTTAGCCTGTGGATTCATGCTTCTGCTTCCTTGTCATTTCTGGCTTCTGGGGAGTTTCCTTTTCTTCCACCTCAGCCACGTGCCTCAAAATAATCTTTAATATTTTAACTGCATTTCAATGGCAGATTGAAGATTTTAAAATAAATATCTAGTCTATCATATTGTCAGAAATGGAATCCCCACCCTGATAATTCTTCAGTCTTAACACTGTGACAACAATTGTCACGGTCAGTTTAGTTCTCTGACTTTTTCTGAGAGCTTCTTAAAGGTAAAAGCGATGATCCCTTCATCTCTAATTCCAGTTCTTGACACAAAGTAGGGGGCTCAGTGAAAGTTGGTTGGATGAATGAAATAATACATTTTAAAACGAATAATGCAATAACCAGAGATTTCTGGATACCAAACAGAATCAGCTTATTAAACTTGGTTACCCATATTCCAGGATGATTGGTTATAAATTGGATTTTTAAAGCGATCATGGTCTTCTCAGAAATTGAGCCAGTAGCAGATTCATAAGGTCTGAAACCAAGTTGAGAGTTAATTAGCTTGAATGCTGAATACGCTGAGGGACTGTGGCAGTACGTGCGGGGAGGGCTGAGCCCAAGGGGCAACAAGGTAGACAGGCAGGGAGGGCTGGCCAAGCAGCTGCTTCCAACCTGCTGGAGTGGTTCTCACAGGGCCTGGGAGCCTCCAGGGAGACGGCACTGAGTGTAAATCAGAGCAAAGGGGAGCCCTTGTGGGTCCTGCCCATGCTTGTCAGCATCGTCCGAAGGGGAGAAGTGTAACCCTTTTGCTGCCAGTAGCCTCCTCTTCTGCACAGACCCACCAGCAGACTCCAAGCTGGCAGACACTACTGATCTGTCCATTGTAGAGCAGCTATGGCTGAGACTCTCCTGGTGGCATTAACCCAAGAACTACTGGACACAAAAGGATCCCAATGTAACACAGGGAAAGCCCCCTCCATCTGATTTCACAATTGTAATAATCAGAAACAGCCCTCTATACTTGCACGGCCCCTTCTGTTATTCCCACTGTATGGCTACATGATTAGGGACCGAAGCCACGTGTTCACTCTCAGCCCTGTCACTGCTGGGATCCCTTTTGAAGAAATCTGGGACCAGTCACCCCCTGACCGGGGACCTCGGTTTACTCATCCATACGGTGGGGAGGGCACAGAATGCTCTTTGAGGGCCTTGCTAGCCTATGGCGTCTAGAATTCTAGGACTGAGAACTTTTTACTTCCTGATTTTATTATAGGCCACAATTTATCTCCTACTTTGGAAACTGATAAATAGTTTCCAGTAAGACCTTCAGAATCCCCACTCCCCCCAGTAAAAATAATGTAGGTGCATTTCTACAGTCTCTTTTTAAGCAGTTTGCCTATGGACGTGAGGAGAGCTTTCATGACTGGTGATAAGTATTCCAGGAGCCAGACATTTGAAAAATCACATCAAAATGAAGCTGTACTCATTCTTCCTGTGGATTGATCAAGCTTGCCTAGTTCCTTCGACCTTGAGGCTTGCCTCGGGAATCCTGCATTTTCGCATGATTGTTTTTGGAGACCCAGCCAGAACGGATTCTTCCATAAAATCTCAATAGAGAACCGTTCCACTGATTCTGAGACTCAGGAACGCACTAGGCCTGAACACCTGTTATATTTAGCTTCCCCCCAATAATTCAGATTGTCCTCAATCCCCTTCCCTCACCCAATTAAACAGAGTTTTAGGGTCACAGGGATTGATTTCCTAGGACTCAGTGTCCCTGCTGTCACACAGACACACTGACGGCAGCCTTCCCTGCCTTCCCCAATTCCAGATTGCCCAGTTTTTTCAACACACCTTTAATGAGCGCACACCCAAGTGTTCAGGTGGGCACCAAGGGATACAAAGCTTCAAGAACAGGGTCTGAAGTGCCTAGTAGGGAGGGGGAGGCAGGTTGTTTTATGACTTTCAAGGCTCCAGGCACTTCTGCTTTCATGGGCCCCTCCCCCTGTTAAAAACTTTTTAAAATTTATGTTTTTTGACTGCATTGGTATCAAGATGAATACAGTCTGGGCAGAATTCATTATTGCATGTTCATTATTATTGGGTTCAGTTTTTCTCCTGATTTTAAAAGAAATGAAAACATTATGATCTGCCCCTAAAAACAGCATGGGCCCCAGGCACCACTCCTAATGGGAAAGTCAGCCCTGGACACGGGAAGAAGGGTTGTATAAACAGAGGTGGCAAGTAAGCAGGCAGAGGCGGTGCAGTGGGAAGCCCACTGATCTCTGGGACCCCCGGGGCAGGGCCTTCTAACTCAACAAGGCGTGGGCCCTTCCCGGAGCCGGACAGTTCAATGTGAGGCCTGAATAAATGTTGAGGCTGAGGAGAGAGATAGGAAGGTCTTTGGGGAAGAGCAGATGATGTGAGAGATGAAGAAGTAAGAAATGGGGACGTGTGTCCAGGGAGCTGGAAGCTGCTGGAGCACAAGATACCAAACGGGTGGTCAGGGCTGGGGCTGGAGAAGCAGAGGGCTCAGATGGTGACAAATCTCACGGGTCCATTTAGTAGCATGAACTTTGTCCTGGACGAACAGCTGGACTTCAAAAGGAGAACAGCATGATCAGATGTCAGATGGGAAAGCCCTGGAATTACACGTACAAATTGAACTAGGCAAGGACGCGAGGGGTGTGTGCGTGCGTGTGTGTGTGTACGCCTGAGCACGCTCATTCCAGGAGCAGCTAGAGGGCACATTCTGCTCCACTGGGGCCTCTCTGAAAGCCAGCAGACTTTCTTGGATGTTCTACTGGTCTGAAAGGCACAGCCTCTGACAAAGTCAGTTTTAGGAGGAGAGGCTGCACAGTAAAGCCTCTGAAAATTCTTGTGAAAAAAATACAAAGTTAAAAATTTTTGTCCTGTGATATCACATGTGACAATGTTTGGTACTGTTTTCGATAGAGACAGAGAGAGAACAGTTCCTCGTGGAAACCCTCATCTTTCCCACCCTAGAAATAGCGCACTGTTCCCAGAGCCGGCTCTGCTCCCCTCGCCCCCATGAGACTTCGTGCAAACCATTCCTTCGCCCCACACACCTTCCCCTTCTTGGATTGCTTGCCGAACACCTGCTGCCTTTAAGACGTAGTTCAAGCGCCTCCCAAGCAGGTTTCCTGCTTTGCGCTCCTGCCCCCAAGGTCCCTGCCTCCCTCCTTTGGCCTGGGACCAGGCGTGTCTTCTCCATCAGTGCACCCTCACTGGGTACCCCATGTGTGAACACGGCTGGAGCTCCACCACAAAGGCAGGTCTCTGAGGGCAGGGACTAGGTTTAAGTGTCTCTTCAAGGTTTGGGCCACTGCCCAGCACACAAGAGCTGCGCTAACCTCGGATCAATTAGACCTTTTAATCGTGAAACTTTGAAGCTCACTTCACTTTAGTAAGGTGGCATCATGACTCTTGCTTTTCAGCAAAGTGTCCCCAATCTGAAAAACACCCATGAAGCAGGGTTTTTGAACTTTAAGCCAAAGTACTGACATTTCTTGTACAGAACTGCCTCTGCTTTAATCCCTCACTTCGTCGGCATTAGGTTGTAAGTCTCAGACTATAGGGGCCAAAGTCACCACTGTGGGTTTATTTATTTATTTACTATTTAATAAAATAGTTTCAAGCTCCCAATTCGTGTTGATGCATTCTATGAGAGAGGCTTTCCTAACGGGACAAAATGGAATCACGCGTGTGTTTAGAGTTCAGTTTTCCCACTTAAAGTTTTCTGCTTTCCACAGAGGAAGACATTTAGGAAGGAGCTGAAAGTGTGGGATTCACAGGTTGAATCTGGGTGACGAGGGGTCCTGGGTCTGCAGAAGAAATAAAGATGATGGAGGACTCCCTGGCCCCTCAAGATCAAGTTTCTTCTGTTTGCTGAGGATGGAGGAAGAGGGCAAATGGCTTGAAAAGTCGTCACTGTGTGCCTGAGTCTGCCCGCGGGCTGCTGCCCCAGAGGCTCATTGCTCTCGCTGGCCGGCTGTGTCCCCGGACCCGGAGCAGAGAGACCCAGGCCGGGTTCAGAGCGGGGGCAGGCTGGACATGGGCACTGCTGCCCTTACTGAGCATGCACCGTGTACCAGGCACCGTGTGAGGGCTTTTCAGACACGGACTCTCTCATTCAGTCCCCACAGTTCCTTCCTTCCAGAAGTGCTTAATAAACTGCCTCTGGGTATCACGATACCCACTGGAGACACAGGGATTTTTCAAATGTTTCAAACAGCAAAGTTCCAGGTCCTCACTGCGTCTGCATTGTGTTTGGGAAAGTACACAGCAATAATTCAATGTATAAACAAACAAACTGAGTGTCAATAGCGCAACAGGAAAGTAAACAGGGCAGAGAGCTGGAGGGCAGTATTTCATATGAAAGAAGGCCTCTGACGAGATGAGGCTTGGCAGAGAGCTGGGTGACGTGAAATGGGGAACAGTGTTTGAAGGCCTGGAGGCAACACTGTGTAGAGCAGGCTTGAAAAATTATAAGCATCCTGCAAATTACTATTATTCCCACGTTACGGGGAAGCCATCCCAGGCATCGTATGGCAGAGAGAGTTGTCCAAGATCACAGAACTAGTGAATGGTACTGCTGTCATTTGAACCTGAGTCTCTCTGACTCCAAAGCCTTTGTTCTTTCCATCCCACAGCCATGTTTCAAGGCAGCTCTTGGTGGTTGAAAAGGAAGAGTCGTACGACCCCTGAGCTTCTCGTCCTGCCTCAAGCCCCACCCCAGGAAGTTTCCTGGCACTTCCTCCCTCCACACATCAAGCAGTGGCTACGGCACAGTGACCACAATCACGATGCGCCTGCCTGTAGCGGGCAGCGAGGGAAACCCCGTGCCTGAGCTCCCACAATCTCACTGCAGACAGCTAAGTGGGAGGGACG
This sequence comes from Phocoena phocoena, assembly GCF_963924675.1. Classification (NCBI taxonomy): domain Eukaryota; kingdom Metazoa; phylum Chordata; class Mammalia; order Artiodactyla; family Phocoenidae; genus Phocoena; species Phocoena phocoena. Next base: position 77,810,231 of record NC_089232.1, on the reverse strand, counting down.
CAAGTCAAGCCTGGGGAAGGTCAGAGAAGCAGACAGGCTCTCTCAACCGGGGGAGCCTGGGAAAGAGCCTGGAGGAGACAGAATACAGGCTGGGCTCGGTGAGTGAGCACAGCAGATACGCTTCTGGTTGGTGCCTGTTCAGCTCGCTCGTCACCCTCCCCTGGGGTAGCTGAGGTCATGTGATGGCCACTCATCCCTCCCCTCTTCTCATTCCCTGCTGGTAGAATGCTGTCTGTCGCCCTGACCCGACCTTGGCCACATGGTTTGCACTGGTTAATGGAAGGTGGGTGGAAGCGACAGGTGCCTGTTTTGATCTGAAGCTTTAAGAGTCAGGGCAAGGCGCCACCAGTGTCTCCATCCTGCCACTTTACCATGAGGAGAGAAACGCCCTAGTGCTGCTGGTCCCAGAATGAGCGGACATTGTAGGGGCAGACCTTAGCCCAACCCATCCTCTAGGGCCAAGCTCAGCCAACCCCGGCTGAACTGGGAGATGCCAGCAGTGTCACAGCTGACCTATCCACCTGCGACTGTGACATAACCATGTGTTTTAATAAGCCAGTGAGATTACTGGGGTTGTACGTGACCCAAACAGGTAAACCCAGGCAAGCATCTTGGAGCACCTCTGGTCCAGTGGCTTTCGACTGACCTCCCATCAGTGTTGTCTGGGAAAGTTTTAAAACACTCTTGAGCTCAGCTCTCCAGGACTCTGCTTGAATGGTCCAGGGCTGGGCCAGACGGCAGTACTTTGGATAGATTCCCAGGTGGTTCCAGTGTGCAGCCAGGCCTGAGACGCTCCGCTCGGCCAACTTCCGGCTGCTGTACCATCTCAGCGAAAGAGAAATTACCGATGGGAGTCCTCGGAGAGCAGCAAAGCCTAGCCTGGAAGCTAAGCCTTTCTGACTCTCGCTCTCTCCCTTACTGAATGGGAAGCTTCCCTGACCTCTTCTGGCATCGGCATTCTCCACCGCCCCATGGCCTTTGAGCCCAGAGCACAACAAATACAGATCCCACCTGGCTGGAAAAAAAAAAAAAAAAAAAAAAAGGCAGCTGGGCACAGGACGTGAGACGTCAGCGCAGTGAGGCTTTCTGGGGACAAATCAAACCATGGGGGCTCAGGAATTGTAAGCGTTATCAGCTTTTCCCAATGTCCTTTGTGCTGGATTTAGTAAGTCGCCTCTTCCCCCCTGCTCCCCACTTCCCACTCCCTGCCCCCACGTGGGCCTGGACCCTGGACTATTCAGGGGGTGCCGGCTGAGTCGGGCTGAGACCTGGCCACCACCTTCCCACGGTCCACACCACTCAGTCCGGCATTTCACATTTAGCACACCCTGAAGGTAGAGTTTTCCAATGTAGTGTTAGGGAATTTCCCAGATCATCATATTTTTTTTGTCGTGGACCAAAGGCCTTTCAAATCTGACATGCTACTAAAACAAGGTCACGTGAGTATGGGCACACCAGTTTAACTGGGGGTAAAACAATGATCCTCCCTTTCCCAGCCTCTTGCAGTGGAGTTGTCCCTGGTTACTGTTCTGCCTCCGTCTCCACAGAGACTACTCTGGGCCCAGTAACCATGGTGATAGGAGAAGATGTGAGCAGATGGGAGCTCTACTTCCAGAATTTAAAGTCCTCATGTTGGGGGAAGTGTGCAGGAATGAGGGGCGGGAGAAAGAAGGGTAAGGGAGGGAGGAGAAGTTACAGTATTTTAACCCAGGAATCGATTGCCGTGCTGGGGACAAACCATAAGGCGTGATTTTTTTGTTGCCGAGCCAAGCTCTTCTCCTTGACCTCAATAATGATTTATTCCCCCCCTCTTCCCCTTGCTGTCAGATCCTTCTAGACAATAGCATTCCTAGGGAACTGGAGACAAAAGATTTCTGTACCATGCAGAGTGGGAGGCATTTTTTAACCACATTCAAACGTATTGCATGAATATATGTTTCATGATGTATCATTCACTTAAGAAAACAAGGGTCTGAAATCGTGTCAATTTAGATTCAGTCTGATGATGGAGTGTTGAGAGGACCACAGCCCAGGAGGTATGAAATCTAGGTTGCAAGGCAGGTTCAGTTACTCACACCCCCCTCACCCACCGGGCAGCCTTGGGCCGGTGCCTTCTCCCGGAGACTGGGTTTGTATCTCCAAGGTGCTCTGAAGACATCTGTTGACTTTGAAGTTACGTGAAAAAAAATCTTACTGGATGTTAAACTGAGACTTTTGGTGTCAGTTCCTGCTGAGATCCCCACAGGCTGACACCAATAAAATACGTGACAAACAACTATGCAGGGCATGTGTAAAATTGCAAAACGTGCTTTTCAGTCCTTAGCCACAAAGAAGGTTGAAGAGTAGACAGGGAAGGTTTTTTGGAGAGAGTTTCAGTTTGCTGAGGATCTCTCCCAGCTCCTGGGAGAGAGGACAGTGGGTCACTCTGCCCGCCTCCCACCTGACATCCCAGGAGGAAGCATCAGTAAACCCTCTTGGAGAGCTTGACCCATGACCCTCTGGAATCGGGGGGACATAGAGACGTGTACCTGACCCAGAAAGGGGGTCATGGCTGAGTGCTACAGCCTGCGGTGGGAGCACAGTTAGAAAGACGGCGAGTTCTGGAAATAATTGGAGGAGAAGAAAAGTGGAGAGGAGGAGAGAAGTTTTAGATTGCACAAGGAGTCTGGGATTTTGTACTGTAGACCGAAATAGACTTTCTATTTGGTTTATTTATTGAGGGAGTCTGGAGAAGCTGACAGCAGCCTGAGACTTCATCCAGGGGATGTGGTGGGAGGGGACATCCACTGAGAGCATTTCATGAGGAACAACGAGAGAAAATGAAGTGGCTTTCTGTTTGTGCCCTACTGTGCTCAGTAAACTGGTTATGGGTTTTTATGGGCTGAATTGTGTCCCCCCAAATTCATGTATTGAAGTCCTCACTGCCAGTACCTCAAATGCAACTGCATTTGGAGACAGGGTCTTTAAAGAGGTAATTAAGTTAAAATGAGGTTATATGGATGGAACCTAATCCAATATGATCGGTCTCCTTATAGGAAAAGGCAGTTAGGACACAGGCACACGGAGAGAAAAGGCCATGTGAAGACACAGGGGGAAGGCGGTCGTCTACAAGCCAAGGAGAGAGGCCTCGGGAGAAACCAACCCTGCTGACACCTTGATCTCAGATTTCTAGCCTTCAGAACTGTGAGAAAACATGTTATTTAAGCAGCCGGGTCTGTGACACTTGTTATGGCAGCCCTAGCAAACTAAGATATTGGCTGTGATTATTTGGGAACTTCATTGGCCTGAAAAGATGACAGGCCACACCCCCAAGCGTCTCTGCAAAGATATGAATTCTCGAATCTGAAAAAGGACCGGAAGTTTTGCCGCTTTGCTATCTCCTCCCCAACTCACTCTGGAATTAGCACTGACTTCAGTCATCTCTCATTTACCTGAATCATGGCACCTGGGAGGAACAGGTGGGCTGTTCCTCCACCTTGGGTCAGATACACAGAAGTTCATGGGATTTCTCCCGGTTCTCGGGACTGGAAGTCAACGCTGAGGCAGGTTCACTTGTAGGTGAGTTACGAGACTGCCTGTGCTGTGGTAGCTCAGGGTGGAGGGACAGGCCTGCTGCCGCCAAGTTTGATCAGAACCCAAACCGAACTGAATCTAAACCCAAATCCCTTCCCCACATGCTCCCCAGTTCTGAAAATGTTTTCTCGTCATGCCTCCCATGACATCCAGAGCTAGAAGGGGCCACAGAGCCCGCGCTGGCCATCACCACGAACATCTAGTACAGGATTCCCATTCATTCATTTACTCACTCATCTACCAAACTAGAATAAACTATTAAAAAGGGGGCAAGATATGCAAATAGGTGGGATTTCTATCTTTCCAGGAGCCCTCCCAAATGATTCATTTCTAGGTACAAGGACTGCTTCTAAAGGGAAAGAAGCTTCCAGGAAAAATCATCTGCATTCCCAGGTGGCTGCTGATGACGCATGGTCTAGGGGATTGCAGTGCTGTCTCCCGCTCCTGTTCTGCTCTAAGACCTCGCCAAACTGAGTCCAATATCAGGATGTCCACTGAGGACCAGCCCCACAGCCGTGGTTGTAGTAGAACAGAATGCCCCTCTCTCCATGTGGCTGGCTGGTCTTCAGGACATAAAGCTCACTGCATGGACACACCCGATGGCTTGTCATTTCTTGCACTGTGGGATCCTCGGGTTGACTTCCTGCCACCTCTGATTGCCGAGACTAGAACACAGATCTGCTGCTGCCTAAACTGACCCCAGGAAGACAGGTGTTGCCTGAGCTCCTCCTTCGAGATGGGCTAGAAAGTTGGACAGATGGAGATGGAGTGGTAGCTTCCTTTCTGTGGCCAGAGCTGCCTGTGCATCCCTCCAAAGGACTGGTCTCCAGACATGAAGATGTTGTTGGTCCAGGTTGGAGTGTCAGGCTCCAGGGTGGTTCTTGGGAAGGAGGAATTCTGGGCAGCAGTTCTGGGACCAATCATTGACCTGATGCCTTGCTCATGAGGATGGGGGCTCCGTCAGAGCAGGACCCATCTGGGGTGGAGGTGATCTCTTCAGAGAGCCCTGGTCCTCCTCTAGCACCGGCGCTGGCTGGGGTGAATTCAGCTAAAGACCTTGCAGCAGCTATGCCAACAGGCCCTTCTGTCTCTAGGTTTCTTACCTAATCTCAGAGCTTCTGGGTCCTTTCTCAGACGTATCACCTACTCTGTGCTGTTCAACACCTTCCCCTTCCCTCTCTCACTACACTTTGTTCCTTTGCCTCCTGAGATGACTGATCTGTGGGAAACAGTCTCCCACACCTCTTAGGACTCTACCAAATATCCTAGATCCTGAAGTGTCAAAGTCTGATTACCCCTGAGGACACAGCTTCCCCACCTGCTTCCTTCCGTGGCAGCTCTGGCAGTGGGATTGCACCTGTGGTGGATGCTCTTGGTGCCTTGTCTAGACCCCCTTATTCATACTGGGCAACAGTCTCCAAAGTGCTATACGTGTGAGTGGCCAACTGCTCACAGCTGCCCCAAATGGGGCCACCTTGTGCTGGGGGGTAATGGTTAACTGGCACAGGGTACAAAAGGCTGGCCTCTGGCCTCACATTGGAGCCAATTCGATGGTGCAATCTGTGCTCCAGAGCTCCCTAGCTCCGGAGACTAGCTCCAAGTCCAGGCAAGACCGCATCCTTGCTTGGCTTTCTTGCCAGCTTTATCCTGCTTCCCTCACTCCCTTTCTCCTGAGAGTACCCCCTCAATAAATCACTTTCATGAGAATCCCTGCCTCAGGCTCTGCTTCTCAGGAACTTGACCTAAGACAGCATCCTCCCTGCTCCTGGGGGCCGCAGTCTGTCACACAGTCTACTGCATCTTCTGGAGCTGCTGCCCCTCAGATTCTTCAACATACAATTGACTACTCACAGCCTCCCGTGCTTCTGTCTGCCCACTTCTCCTCTACCCCTCATCCTCCTGTCCATCAAAATTGCCAGTGCCCTGACCTCTGTCCTCTGCCGTCAAATCCCTTCTGTCCTTCCTTCCTTTCTTCTTCAGCGTGGGCTTTAGGGTCTATCTCTTCAATCTTCTTTGCAAACACCCTTCAGTCCTGTCCTGCTATTGTTGTTGTTGTTGCATTTTCCTCGGGCGTCCCTAACTCTGTACCTGTGAAACTGTCTGAGCCTCACAGGGACCTCTGGGGAAAGTCACATAGCCATGCAGACTGCTGCCCAATCATGTTCATGGTCTCCAACGTGAGGCTGCCAAGAAATCCTTCTGTTCCTGAGTCAAGTTTGTTTCCCATCGTAGCTATTTAAAATCTTCTTGACGGTTCTCAAACTGCCCACCCACCACTTCCCACTCCTTCCCTGAAGATAACCTGATCGTCTACTTTGCAGAGAAAATAGGTGGCGAGAATACATCTTCCTCTACTTCCTGACTTCACACCTACCGACTGCTTATATCCATTCCCATCCTTAAAAACTCCTTCTCTATAGCCCAAAAGAAAGCCCTGCTCTTCTCGTCTTGTCTCAGCTCTGACTCCTTCCCTCTTGCACGTCCTCCCCGGTGACTGTCCTCTCCTTGCCTTGCCTTTCGGTCTTTCCCTCCCTGGATCTTCCTCTGTCGCTTGAGTTGCTTCCATCTTGTGTCCACCTCTGAACCCCGCCCCGTCTCTCTCTCTTGCCTTTCACAATCAGGATGAAAGCGTCATCTATGCATCTGGAGTTTACCCCCAACCCTCCTCTGAAGCTGTGTTCACTGAGGCCCCCAAACATCTCCATGAAGCTAAACCTACCGCCACTTACCGGGATCTCCTGTCATATCTCTGTGGCTTTTACCCTCAAGCCCACCCCCTCCTACCTCGACCCTCTCTTCTGTTCTGTGAGTTCCCAGCCAGGCTCAAGCCACTTGGGCCACTTCTTCTCAGGCTCTTACACAACCTCCTCATTCTTCTCTGACCTTAAAATGTCCCCTCTCTTTTGCCCTAACCCTCTTCTCTTTGTCCCAACATGTATTCCCAGGGGCATTGCTTCCACAGCCTCACTGAAGATTTCTGAGTCCCCAACACTGATGGCTCACATGGGGCTTGCCATTCATTCATCTAACCATCTACCAGATATTGCTATTCAGAAATCCCACATACCCCTCAATCCCAGCATATTAAAAAGGGAACGCATCATGGTTTACCCAGGACATCTTTCTCCTTCTGGGTTCCCAATCTCGGTGGGCACAGTGCGTTCAATGGTGTTCTCCCCAGACATATGTCACTCTGAACCTGTGAATGGGACCTTATTTGGAGAAGAGTTTTTGCAGATGTAAGTTACTTAAAAAATCTCAAGATGACATCATCCTGGACTAGGGTAGGCCCAACATCCAATGATAAGTGTCCTTGTAAGTGAAGGGAAGGGGAGGAGGCCACGGGAAGGGAAAATGCAGGCAGAGATGGAGTGAGGCAACCACAAGGCAGGGATGCTGGGGGCTGCCGGCAGCCACCGACACTTAGAACAGAGGCAGCAAACAGACACTCCTTCAGGGGCTCCAGAAGGAACCAACCCTGATATCACCTTGACGGTGGACTCTGGCCTCCAGAACTGTAAGAAAATACATTCCTGCTGTTTTAAGCCACCCATGTTGTGATGAGTCCTAGGAAGCTGAGACAGTGGGTGGTGCCACCTCCCACCTGGCTGCCGGGACCCACAGGCTGTGCATCGCTCTGACTCCTGATCAGGCTCCACCAAGTCTCGTGGGATCTTCTGCTTTTTCTCACTTTATTACCTCTCTCCCTCTGGGCTCTCTTGGTTCCCTACCCGAGTACTGAGTACCAAGCTTAAGGACCTAGATGTGGATTCTGGAGTTAGAGATCCTGGGTGGTCTCTGTTACCTCCAGCGATTTATTTAACGTGGTCATATTTAGTTGCCTTACCTTTAAACTGGGTAAATAATTGTACTGGTATAGGTTGTTAAGAGGTTAAAATAGGTAATAGGTGCTAAAGAGTTTCGATGGTTCTTTTAGCCCTGTAAGCGGTCAAATGCTTTAGCTGATGTCACTACCAGCCACTGTCTATGGATTAGGACAGGAGCCAGTGTCAGACCTCTCATCCTCCTGGTAGTCACGCACTGACGTGTGGGCCACATTCAGCTGGAGGAATGCATCTGAAGAGCAAATATTTCCCCGTCTCTCTCCCACCTCTGTTTCTTCCATTGCATCCCACTGTTTGGGGGTAAATTCCACGCTTCTCCATGTGGGGTGCAGGTGCTTCACGATCCGGCTGCTGCTTCTCTCTCGAGGGTCACGTCTCACGCTGGTGTCCTGTGCTTCAGCCGCTGTGAGCCCTCAGCTGCCCGCACCGCGCCCTCTTACCTGGAGGCGCTCTCCTATCCTCTCCCCTTCACTCTCCCTCCCGTGCGTGTACGGAGAAGCCAGGGAGGGCTCCTCCTAAGAAAGCAGAAGTGAAACTGGGCCAGCACGCTCCCCTGACTCTCCTGCACCGGGAGAGACACCCCTCCACGGGTTAGGCCATTCTGAGCCCACACTTCCAGCGCCCCAATCACACGATGCAATGATTGCCTAGTTACACACCTGGTTTTCCCACACCCCGTAAGCTCCTTGAAGGTGGGGGTGCTTCTCGCTCACAGATCTTTTCTAACGGCTAGCTCACCACCTGGCATACACTGAGACACCTGGGGACTACCTGTTAAAAGAATTCATCTCTTGAACACTTTCTTTAAGTCCGGCTCAGTGCTAGGTCCTCAAACACTGGACTGATAAGGTAACGTTACTGCTAAAACACATCCATCTGAAATCTCAGTGACTTCGTGCAGGGGAAGGTTGTTTTCTGCTCTTATGAAAAAGTCACTGGTGGGAGACTAGGGATGTGGGTGGGAGAGCTCCGGTTCACGAAATTTTCAGGGAACCAGGCTGATGGATGTTCTGCCATCTCTAAAACCTGGTTTCCAAGGCCTCTCTGGCCACCAGCCTCTGGTTGGCAGGTGGGAAAGGGACAGGACAGAGGATGATGACGTGAGAGGGCTTTACGGGCCAGGCTTCAACATGTGACCTTGCTCCCACCCTTATTCTGAGGCTGGAACTCGGTGTCACGGCCCTGCGGCAACGTAAAGGGGGCTGGAAAGCGTACCCCGGCTGGGCAGCCACTGGGGTGCTGGAGGGAAGCCAGCATCCCTGTCGTACATCCATGGTTCCATTTAACCCTCGCTGTAACCCTGCAAGGAAGGTAAAACTGAGGCCAAGAGATGTGAAAGGACTCATTCCAAGTCTCTCAATACTGAGACCCAGGTGCTTGTAACTCAGTCCACGGTGCTTCCTCCATGCCTTCGTGTCTCCACTGGGCACACAGTTTACCACGGCTGCGGGACATTCTCTCCTGCTCTGGTCTCCTGGCCCTGTCCTCTGGTCCCCCGGTGACTAATCCAGCCTCTGGTCAACTTTGGCCATGGTGAACATCAAGCCATCCTGGCTTTTGCTGGAACTTTCTCCAGGGTTCTGGGACCCAGCCGCATGACCATCGGTCAACTCACGCCTCAACTCACTCAGGACTGCCCTGCCCCTCGGTTTCCCTGGAAGGGAATGGCAGTAGCTATTGTGATAGGACCTTGGGAGTTCACTGCTGTTCTGAGTCAGTACCTAACCTGGAGCTATGGCTGCCCACCTTATGAAAACGAACTTCTGAAATGAGAGAAAGCCTAGCTCAGTTGCTAAGTCTTCTCCCGCATGCAGAGCTGCGCTTGCACGTGAAGGGGACCTTGGAACCCACGTCCTCTGCTTGTTTCTGGCAGAAATGGCTACTGACGCTGACATTCCCAGTACGGCATTCGAGGCCTTCGTGATGTGGACTCTGAGGTGGAAACTTCGGGTTCAATTTCCACCTCGCCTTCCCTTCCCCTCCTCGTGGCCTGAGTGGATAATTCATCAGTCCTCCCACGCTGGGCCCTTCCACGTAGCCCTGTCCTTGCACACCTGCGCCCTCAGCAGCCCAGGCCCGGTCTCCCCTGGCGCCCGTGCTTCTAAGGCGCCTTCCCTGCCCCTCCTCTACGTCCCGTCCTTTGTCCTTCTGCTCTACAGCATTCTTTTGTTTTTTTTTGCGGTACGCGGGCCTCTCACTGTTGTGGCCTCTCCCGTTGCGGAGCACAGGCTCCGGACGCGCAGGCTCAGCGGCCATGGCTCACGGGCCCAGCCGCTCCGCGGCATGTGGGATCCTCCCGGACCGGGGCACGGACCCGTGTCCCCTGCATCGGCAGGAGGACTCCCAACCACTGTGCCACCAGGGAAGCCCTGCTTGACAGCATTCTTCACAGCTCACAGCCTCACCTTCGTCTGTCTGAACATCTATCTCCCTCTGGATCGTGAGCCCCTGTACAGAGGCTGATTCGTTCTGGTTTGAATCTTCTCTGCTCAATCCAACAGTTACACTGTTAAATAAGTAAGTAAAGATACTGCGATGGAATCAGAGACTCCACAGTTGGAAGGAACGTAGACGCCATCAGTTAAACCTTCTCATTTATCATTTGGGGAAAATGCGTTGGGCTCAGAGAATGTAAGTCACGTCAAGTTGAAGTTCGGCTTGGCTGAAGTGTGCCTAGCTGGCTGGCAGTGCCTTCGGGACTGTCAGCCAACAGGCTTGACAGAGAAAACCACGGCACCTCAGAATGGCTCCTTAATTGAGCCTTTCAAAGACTGTGCTCTCCTTTTCTTGTCCCCAGTGTTCTGGGGACGTCTGTCAGTGCGATGTTGCCCGTGGATACCACTGAGATCTTGCCAAGGACAGAGCCCCGTGTCAGGGGCCAGGCTTGTTGCTTTGTCCCCTTGCTGTGGATGTGGTCATGGATGATGGCACTGCAGAGACAGGTGGGCCCTGCAAACCCATTCTTCAGGCTGGACACCGCCTCTCCTCCATGGGGGGCGCTCTGCTGCCGGAAGAGCAGTGGGGACCCCGCACTGGTCCCGTGAAGAACTCAGGGAGCAGATGGACCCAGCAGACGTGGCGCCATGGGCCTCGGAAGAAGCCCTTCTCCAGTGTCCAGCGATTGGTGCCTGTCCCCGAGTCCAGGCTGCCTCTTGTCCGGGCGAGCATGGGTGGGGAGAGAGGGCGATGGACGTGGCTTGGAGGATTGATGCAAACGGTAAGTAAAAACAACTGCGAAGGAACTGGATCCCGTCCCCACGTGGCTTCATCATCACATTTTTTCCTGCCATTTGATTCTGGCTCCATCTCATCTGTTTGTTTTTGATGCTTCATCGAGACCAGCTCCTCCTGAGAAATGGGAAATGACACTGTGCCTACAGCTGAGGTTTGGACAATCTCGACTCATACTAAACTTGGATTTTCAAACGATTTCATCAGAGGAAAATCAGTGAACAAAGAAAGAGGATGCTAAGATCTTCAAATACCCTCTGCTGTCAGCTGGTGAAACGGCAGGCTGGTGTACACACAAATTACATCTTGAAGATCTCTCTCTCATGCTTCTACCAAAAGGATGACTTTTGCCCAAACAACGGGGCTTACTTTTCTTTGGCTAACATTGCTGCCAGGTGGAGACCCTCCTTCTCCTGAGGTGCCCCCTTCTCTGCCTCCTTTCTGCCCTAAGTCGGGCGTCACGATCTTGCTGCAAAGCTGCCATCTGCCAGCCTGGCTCAGCTCTGCCCCCCGCAGCCTCCAATTAAACCCAGCACCAGGCCACAGCCGCACTCATCCTCTAGATGGTCCGACCATGTCACTCTCCCACGTAAAGCCCCTCGATGATCATCCATTGCTTTCAGCTAATGCTGGGCTCCTTACCAGGGCACACACAGGCTCCATCTCCCGCCTGCTTCTCCAGTCTGCTCCCTGCCTCTGCTCTAGCTGCCTCTTCACTGCAAATCGAAGTCCCAGCTCCGCCAAATGCCTCCAGCACCCCAGACTCCAGGCTCTCCTGTATGAGCCGAGGTCTTTTTCCCACAGCTCCCTCTGCCTGGAACCCGGTCCTCCTCTTCTCCTCCCTCGCTTCCGGCCCCTGTGTCACCTCCTCCAGGGGACTCTCCTGGCCAGCCAGTTCCCCATCGGAATTAGCGTGAGCCACTCTCCCCTGTGTAGACCATTCATCTCACTTCTTGCAGGGCTCTGCCACCCCTTCTATGCGCTTGTCTTGTCTGCCCGCCAGTCAGAGGTTCCTGAAGGCTGGTCAGCTCCATCTCCCGGAGGCTTGGCACAGATTAAGGTTTTGGTGAGTGCTTGTGGAATTTGTCAAAGAATGAGCACGGGCCTCAGATGAGACGCTCCGTTCAGGGCTCTCCCTGGCCCCTGCCCGCCTTTGCCTCATGTAGAGACAGCTGCAGGGCCCTCAGGCCAGAGCCCCTGGGTCAGAGAAACAACTGTCTTGTGTTCTCTCCAGAAATGAAGACTGCAACATCCTCGTGGCCTGGAGCTCAGGGTTGTGGGGGTGGGGGAGGTGGGGAGGCTGCATGGGGTAATGGTGGAGGCGGGGCCCTGTGGGCGGGGACGTGGGAACGGCCAGAGTGAGCCCTGAGGGACCGCCCAGCCCAGAGCCCCAGGCCAGCCGTCCCCCCACCCCCGAGACAGGCTGCAGCCCCCTTCCCACGTGTTACTTCTTCCCCGTAGCCGGTTATGTGTCAGGCCCTTCTCATCCCATGGGAACCAGCACCTGAACATATTTACCAAACGTCAGCCTTGGTTATATTTTGCATATCATCCACCTCCAAGGACGTTCAAATGACCTTCTAGCAGGGAAGCGCTATGTCTTGGAGAGTGGTGCCACCTGGTGGCCACAGTGAGTTAGCATCCGAATTCTCAGTCCGGAGGAAGCCCAGTACCAGGCCCACCGCCCAGGCTGTGTGACAGCAGGGTCTCTGCGGCCCTGGTTGAGGCTCAGAATAAGCCCTGCTGTGCCCGAGTCATCTGTGCAATGGTGGCAGGGCTGAGTGTGTGTGGCCACAGTAGAAGGAGAAGCCCAAGGCTTCATGTGAGCAGTGACTGGGCAAGGATCCTGAAATTTCATCCTCCTGCAATCTGAGAACTGAAGGGTGGTTTAGAGACCAGTCAAGTCCCAACCGCTCCTTTCTCAGATGGGCAAACAGAAGTCCAGGGAGGGGAAGCCTTGTGATAAATTAGTTAAAGAGGGAGGACAAGAACACAGGTTTCTGGGCTCCCTGATTGACAATCACCCATTCTAGTACCTCAGGACAGCTCACTGTGATGTCTCATATTTCTCTGAGTTTCTATCTTACAGGAAAAGAAAGAGTCAACCTCTACTCCAATATGAAACTTCTTCCTCTTTTCCAAATGTCTACCAACTGGGTCCAACCTTATGGGAAGGAAGACCTCCTTCCTCCAGGAAGTCTTCCCTGAGCAACTGGAAATCTCCCTTCTGAAGCCCCACAGGCAGCCAGTCATTCAGCCCATACGTACAGAGGGCCTGACGTAGACACTGGGATTCAGTGTTCACAAGACAAAGTCCTGTGCTCAAGGGGCTTACATTCCAGTGGGGCGAGACAAGCGATGGATAGATGGATGGACAGTAGATAGATAGACAGATAGATACATACATACATACATAGTTACACAGATACACAGATAGATACATAGAAGATGGATAAATAATTTCAGGTACTAGTAAATGCTTTGAAGATAATAAATAAAGCAACATGATAAGGAAGGACTTTGAATGGCTTTAGCAAGAGTGACCAAGGGAAGGTGTTCTGGAGAGGCTCAGCTGCAACGCAGGACGAGGAGGGAACAGAATTCCAAGCAAGAGGAACAGGAAGTGCAAAGGCACTGAGTCTGGGATAAGACTACCTGGTCCGGTCTGGGCACAGAGAAGATCAGAGAGGGGGATACTAGTAGACCAGGGGGAGAGTAGAGGGTGATGATACCAGGGAAGTGCGCAGAGACTAGACCTCGGGGTGACTTGGGTTTGTACGCTGCTCGCAATGGAAATCACGAGAGGGTTTAAGCAAGAGAGTGCCGCGATCTTATTTACACCACAGGCAACTCCCTCGTGTGTTAGCACCTGAGGACTCCGGCTCTGACACCTCCTCATAACCTGCAAGAAGTCCTTCCTCACCTGCCAAGTTGGAGTAGGTGCCCCTCCCCGTCTGGGCCCTGGAGTTAACATCTTCATGTCGCTGTCACTGTACCTCCCACCTTGTTTAGAATGAATGATTTATGTGTCTTTCTACTTTACTAGGAAGTAAATTCCTGATGTAGGGAGACAGGGGTAAAGAGTCCAGATCTGGAAGGCGGCTTTGGTGCAAAGACTCGCTCTACCCTTCAGTGGCAGCCTGGCTTAGGTGATTTAATCACTGCCTATGCCTCAGTTTCCTCGTCTTCAAAATGAGAATAATAAATAGCACATACTGCATGGAACTGTCGTTATAATTAAACAATATGTGTGAAATACCTCATAACAATGGCAGGTGCCAGGTAACCACTCTGTAAATCGTAGATATGGTTCCTGGGTGTTTTCTCAGGGCTCACACAAAGAAGGTCGGGCCCAGCATCTCTTAGGGCCTCTGGCAGAGGTGAGCATTACTTGTGGGGTGACGGGCCTTTGGAGGGAGGGGGTCCAGTCAGAGGTTCAAGAAGTGAGGTGCAAGGACTAGGCTGGCAGAAGTAAGAATGAAGAACAAAGGATGATTTTGTTGATCTGATTATTCTGTTAGCCAGCACGGGTGAGTGAGACAAACGCCCTGTCATCTTTCAGCCCCTCGGGCTATCCACCTGCAACATGGCAACAGTGTCCTCTGTACTGATTGTCTCAGAGGGCTGCCGAGGGGCCTCACGTTATAATAAGAGGAAAGGATTGGCAACCTGTCAGGTACCTCTACCTGTTCATCTCTGAGGCCACATTGTGCCACGCTCTGTGCCCACCTCGCCTCTCTCTCTGATTTCCCTGGGGGCTGAGTATACTGTAACCAGCTTAGCTTGCAAGCCCAAGCCTACTACCTACATCACCTTGGACACATCAAATTCTGAACCATTTAGAGAGGAAATACATCCCTTTCTAGTAGCCTGGATCCTGAATTCCGTTCTGAAAGTCTCTGCCTATGCCTTGGAGTTTAGGTGCCACTTATGTGTAGTGGACACTAAATCTAGTTGATTCACCACCTAAGTCTCTAACCAACGTCTTCCTCCCTCTCTACCGCTGCTGCCACCTCCATAATTTGAGAACCCCTGGTCTCTTGATCTTCAACGTAGTCCTCTGCAGGTCATCTTTCACATGGCTGCCGAAAGGATCTTTGCAAAACGAAAATGTTCAGTTCTACTTTACTCGTCTCAAAGATTCCTCATCATTCACAGGAGAAAGATGAAGCCGGAGAGTCATGGCTCTCTCTGACCTGCACTCACATTCACCTCTCTGACTCCCTCCATTTCACACCTGATGCTCCAGCCTCCCTCCCACAAACAGCTTCCTTGTTCTGTGAACACACTCTTCATCTTACTGCTTAGGAGGTGAGGAGATGGTCATGAACATCTGTTCACTACTCACCATATACCAGGTCTGTGCACGACGTTTCGTGCATATATTCTTGAAATAAGCATTATTATTTTAACTGTATTAATTAGACAAGCTTAGAGAAGTTAACTAAGGCTCTAAGAGGGTCAGTAACTCAGTCAATCCACATAGCTAGAAAGGTCTGGAGTCAGGCTTCAAACACACACATCTTCTCTGGGAACCTCTGCAACCTTTGGAATCTGACGAGTAGCTAGTGTCTTCTGACATCGGAGACAGGAGAGAAGCACTGCTACACATCACTGCCTCAGTAGTTCTCTCCGTGGTCACGGTGGGCTTCCACTTCCACAGCACGTGGTCCATACCCCTCTCTTGATGCCAACCACTTCCCGCATGTATTATCTGTCATTTGAGCCTCATGTGTCCAGCCTGAACTCAATCAGGAAAACAGCCACTGCAAGTGTGACAGGAATCAGGGCTTCTATGAACGTGAGCGGAGCTGAGGGAGAGAGGTCTGGAAGGCTGCAGGCAGAGGATGGGAGAAAGTCAGGAACGACTTCAGCCTGAAGCGGTGAGGTAAGTGGAGACACCAGCGCTCCCTGGGGCATCTGAGGAGCCGCCAGGTCTAGTGACCAGAGTGGCACCAAAGTGGAAGCCCGTGGACAGGCTCGCAAAGCCACGTGTCTCAACATCGCAACCTCTCCATAGGATGGAGACACTCCACGTCCACACTGCAAATCTCGTGGGCATTCCTGTCACTGGTAATTCTGGCACACCTACTTCCTGGCCTTGGAAGAAAGAGGTAGGCGAGTTGAGTCAACAGTAAACTTTTTTTTTTTTTGTGGTACGTGGGCCTCTCATTGCTGTGGCCTCTCCCGTTGCGGAGCACAGGCTCCGGACACGCAGGCTCAGCGGCCACGGCTCACGGGCCCAGCCCCTCCGCGGCATGTGGGATCTTCCCGGACCAGGGCACGAACCCGTGTCCCCTGCATCGGCAGGCGGACTCTCAACCACTGCGCCACCAGGGAAGCCCAACAGTAAACTTTTAAGCTCACTTCTCAGCAGACATAGGGGGTGAGGATGGTTACCTTCATTTTATGGGCAGGCTGAGAGGGTCATTTGCAAGGTGATCTAGGGAGCAAGCGTTGAATCCAGGATTCATATACAAGTTGACTCTAAAATCCCACGTTCTTCTTTTTAGTTTTGCTTGTTTATTGTGTATTAATTTTTAACCAAATGGCATCATGCATGGCTGGCAGCTGGCCTTATTCATGAGCAAATTTATTGCCCTAAATGACCATGCTGGTGTCTGAATCCTACCATCACCTCTGTCTTCCTTGTTCATGAGAGGCTTAGTTTCCCCGTGTGGGACTAGTCTTCTGGGGGCACAGGTGCGAGTTTTCTGCTCTAGGTGGCAACACTACGAAGACAGAATTATGATGTTATCCTTTGGGCCCTGTCCCCTGAATGGAGGTAATGTTCAGAAGCCAATTGAAAACTGACATTCACATTATAGTTTAGTCGATCAAGTTCTCCCTTACAAAGTTCACATTAAAACTTGCTTATAGTTTTTTCAAAGCATAATTTTCCAGGTTCGTGTTGGGAGGTAGCAGGCAGGGCACAGTGGTCGAGAGCTTCGATTCCTAGCTCTTCAAGGGAAGACCGGTGGTCTTAGATAAGTTGACTCCCTGTGCCCAGCGTCCCCTTCTTAGGACGAGTATGATGGTGGTGCCTACCTCCCGGGTTACTGGGACCGCTTAGAAGAGCACATGGACCACCACAACCATGTTAGCGACGGGTGTCACTGTTCTTACTACTCCGAAGAGATGTTTGAAACCTTATTAAGAAAGAGAAGAACATTGTACTGGGGACTAGGGACAAAGGAGGTATTGAAATAGAGTCCCGCATTTAATTTTTAAGTGAAAACAAAACAAACATAAAAAATGAGCAAAGCAAAGAGTAAGCACAGTATTTACAAGGTTCTGATGAAAAAGCTATGCCCATCCTACCCGGTTCACTTGTTAGAAGAGTTGATTATCTTGACAATCAAGTGAGCTTGAAAACGGAGTAAAGCCCCTGTCTTCAGCAGCCCTTGCCCAGGTAGCTCCTGGTTGTAAATTATATGGGCTGGTGTCTCTACCCTCACAGTCCCACACACAGCTGCCGCTTCTCACCACCTCCTTCGCTGTCCGTCTGGTCCAGCCAGCGTCATCTTGCACCTGGATCGTTTACATCTGACTCAGCCTCCCACCGGCTCTTCCTGCCTCCACCCTTGCCTGGTCCCAGGCCCTCCTGCATCTGGGATCTGAGTAAAAGACCCGCTCCTCGGGGCTTCCCTGGTGGCGCAGTGGTTGAGAGTCCGCCTGCCGATGCAGGGGACACGGGATCGTGCCCCGGTCTGGGAAGATCCCACATGCCGCGGAGCGGCTGGGCCCGTGAGCCATGGCCACTGAGCCTGCGCGTCCTGAGCCTGTGCTCTGCAACGGGAGAGGCTGCGGCAGTGAGAGGCCCACGTTCCGCAAAAAAAAAAATAAGACCCGCTCCCCAATACGGTGCCCTGTAACCCTCTTGCACTGTTGGTGGGATACAGCCACCATGGAGAACAGTATGGAGGTTCCTTAAAAAACTAAAAATAGAACTACCATACGACATAGCAATCCCACTACTGGGCATATACCCTGAGAAGACGATAATTCAAAAAGAGTCATGTACCACAATGCTCATTGCAGCTCTATTTACAATAGCCAGATCATGGAAGCAACCTAAGTGTCCATCAACAGATGAATGGATAAAGAAGATGTGGCACATATATACAATGGAATATTACTCAGCCATAAAAAGAAACAAAATTGAGTTATTTGTAGTGAGGTGGATGGACCTAGAGTCTGTCATACAGAGTGAAGTAAGTCAGAAAGAGAAAAACAAATACTGTATGCTAACACATATATATGGAATCTAAAAAAAAAAAAAAAATAGCCTGAAGAACCTCAGAGCAGGACAGGAATAAAGACGCAGACGTAGAGAATGGACTTGAGGACACGGGGAGGGGGAAGGGTAAGCTGGGACGAAGTGAGAGAGTGGCATGGACATGTATACACTACCAAATGTAAAATAGATAGCTAGTGGGAAGCAGCCGCATAGCACAGGGAGATCAGCTTGGTGCTTTGTGACCACCTAGAGGGGTGGGATAGGCAGGGTGGGAGGGAGACGCAAGAGGGAGGGGCTATGGGGATATATGTATACGTATAGCCGATTCACTTTGTTATACAGCAGAAACTAACACACCATTGTGAAGTAGTTATACTCCAATAAAGATGTTAAAAAAGTATATATATATACATAATAGTTCCCTGTGCTGTACAGCAAGTCCTTGTTGTTTATCTATTTTGAATATAGTAGTGTGTGTCCGTTAATTCCAAACTTCTCCTGGAGTCAAACGGAGCTTTCCAGAAAGCTGGAAAGCTCCATTTGACTCCAGGAGAAGTTTGGAATTTACGTGATGTCTGAGATGAGGCTTACCTAGGGGTAGTAAGTGGGTTGGGAGTTCCACATACAGGCCTGCGCTGTCTTGCTCTGTGCTGGGGAGCTCTCAGTGGGAGGGGGCAGCACCCGTAATTGTTAGGGTGTCTCAGGCACTGAGCCATAGGCAGAGTCTTCATCCATCACTGAATAGATCAGTAAGCAGGAGCTTCCAGAGTAAAAACAGTCAGAGAAACTCCAGCAATCCCACCCTTCTCACACCCCCAAGAAGATCCTTGCTGCCTGTGTCCTCGCTCAGGTCCTGCCTCCTGTTTGGAAGCCCCTTCCCTCTTCATTCTGACTTGCCAAATTTTACTCATTTTTCAAAACCCCATGTTCCCTATGAAGTCCTCTTTCTTCAGCCCAACCCTCTAGTGCCCGTCCTTCTCCAAATGTCAGGGACATCAGAAGCAAACACATATCCAAGCCCAATGTTATCAACTTTCTATGAGCTAACCTCTGACTTTGTAAGATGTCTGAGCCCCAGTCAGTTGTGACTAGTGCATGAGTCAAAGACAGTTATGATCCTTAAGACAGGGAGGTGACCCTCAGGCAGGCTTGTTATAAAATGCTCTGAGATGGGGGGACCTTGAAGATGGCGGAAGAGTAAGACGCGGAGATCGCCTTACTCCCCACGGATACACCAGAAATACATCCACACGTGGAACAATTCCTACAGAACTCCTACTGAAGGCTGGCAGAAGACCTCAGACATCCCAAAAGGCAAGAAACTCCCCACGTAACTGGGTAGGGCAAAAGAAAAAACAGAGACAAAAGAATAAGGACGGCACCTGCACCAGTGGGAGGGAGCTGTGAAGGAGGAAAAGTTTCCACACACTAGGAAGCCCCTCCGCGGGCGGAGACTGCGGGAGGCAGAGGGGGGAGTTTCGGGACCGCGGAGTAGTGCACAGCGACGGGTGCGGAGGGCAAAGCGGGGAGATTCCTGCACAGACGATCGGTGCTGACCGGCACTCACCAGCCCGAGTGGCTTGCTGCTCACCCACCGGGGCGGGCGGGGCTGCGAGCTGAGGCTCGGGTTTTGGTTTTGGACGGAGCTCAGGGAGAGGACTGGTTGGCGGCTTGAACATAGCCTGAAGGGGTTAGTGCACCACGACGAGCCGGGAGGGAGTTCGGGGAAAAGCCTGCACCGGCCGAAGAGGCAAGAGACTTTTTCTTCCCTCTTTGTTTCCTGGTGCGCGAGGAGAGGGGTTTAAGAGCGCTGCTTAAAGGAACTCCAGAGACGGGCGCGAGCCGCGGCTAAAACCGCGGAGCCCAGAGACGGGCGGGAGCCCCCGACTCGGGCGCGAGCCGTGGCGGGAAGCGCGAGCCCCAGAGACGGGCGCGAGCCGCGGCTAAAACCGCGGGCCCAAGAGCCGGGCGGGAGACGCTAAGGCTGCTGCTGCCGCCACCAAGGGGCCTGTGTGCGAGCACGGGTCACTCTCCACACCCCTCTTCCGCGGAGCCTGTGCAGCCCGCCACTGCCAGGTTCCCAGGATCCAGGGACAACTTCCCCGGGACAGCGCACGGCGGGCCTCAGGCTGGTGCAACGTCACGCCGGCCTCTGCCGCAACGTCACGCTGCCTCTGCCGCCGCAGGCCGGCCCCGCACGCAGTGCCCCTCCTTCCCCCATCCCCCAACCCCCGGCCTGAGTGAGCCGGAGGCCCCGAATCAGCGGCTCCTTTAACCCCGTCCTGTCTGAGCGAAAAAACAGACGCCCTCCAGCGACCTACGCGCAGAGGCAGGGCCAAATCCAAAGCTGAGCTCCTGTGAGCTGTGAAAACAAAGAAGAGAAAGGGAAATCTCTCCCAGCAGCCTCAGAAGCAGCGGATTAAAGCTCCACAATCAACTTGATATACCCTGCATCTGTGGAATACCTGAATAGACAAGGAATGATCCCAAATTGAAGAGGTGGAATTTAGGAGCGAAATCTATGATTTTTTTCCCTTTTCCTCTTTTTGTGAAGGTGTACGTGTATGCTCCTGTGTGACATCTAGTCTGTATACTCTAGCTTCCACCATTTGTCCTAGGGCTCTATCCGTCCATGACTTTTTTTTAAAAATTCTTTTTCTTAATAATTAAGTTTAATTGTAATAACTTTATTATACTTTACCTTCGTTCTTTCTTTCTTTCCTTCCTTCCCTCCCTCCTTTAGACAAAGAATCACCCCAAATTGAGGAGGTGGTCTCAGGGAGCAGGATTTATGATTTTTCCCCCTTTACCTCTTTTTGTGAAGGTGTATGTGTATGCTTCTGTGTAAGATTTTCTCTGTATAGCTTTGCTTCCAACATTTGTCCTAAGGTTCTATCCGTCCCTTTTTTTTCTTTTGTAAATATTTTTTAATTCAATAACTATATTATACTTTATTTTATTTTTACTGTATCATCTTTCTTTCTGTCTTTTTTTCCTTCTTTCCCTCCTTCCTTCCTTCCTCCCTCCCTCCCTCCTTTCTTTCCTTCTTTGCTTCTTCCTTCCTTCCTTTCCTCCTTTCCTTCTTTCTTTCCACATACTTCTACTAATTCTCTCTACTTTTTCTCCCTTTTATTCTGAGCCGTGTGGATGAAAGGCTCTTGGTGCTCCAGCCAGGAGTCAGGGCTCTGCCTCTGAGGTAGGAGAGCCAACTTCAGGTCACTGGTCAACAAGAGACCTCCCAGCTCCACATAATATTAAACAGCGGAAATCTCCCAGAGACCTCCGTCTTAACACCAGCACCCAGCTTCACTCAACGACCAGCAAGCCACAGTGCTGGACAACCTATGCCAAACAACTAGCAAAACAGGAACACAACCCCACCCATTAGCAGAGAGGCTGCCTAAAATCATAATAAGGCCACAGACACCCCAAAACACACCACCAGACGTGAACCTGCCCACTAGAGAGACAAGATCCAGCCTCATCCAGCACAACACAGGCACTAGTCCCCTCCACCAGGAAGCCTACACAACCCACTGAAACAACCTTAGCCACTGGAGACAGACATCAAAAACAACGGGAACTACGAACCTGCAGCCTGCAAAAAGGAGACCCCAAACACAGTAAGATAAGCAAAATGAGAAGACAGAAAAACACACAGCAGATGAAGGAGCAAGATAAAAACCCACCAGACCTAACAAATGAAGAGGAAATAGGCAATCTACCTGAAAAAGAATTCAGAATAATGATAGTAAGGATGATCCGAAATCTTGGAAGTAGAATGGACAAAATGCAAGAAACAGTTAACAAGGACCTACAAGAACTAAAGATGAAACAAGCAACGATGAACAATGCAATAAATGAAATTAAAATCACTCTAGATAGGATCAATAGCAGAATAACTGAGGCAGAAGAACGGATAAGTGACCTGGAAGATAAAGTAGTGGAAATAACTACTGCAGAGCAGAATAAAGAAAAAAGAATGAAAAGAACTGAGGATAGTCTCAGAGACCTCTGGGACAACATGAAACGCACCAACATTCGAATTATAGGGGTTCCAGAAGAAGAAGAAAGAAAGAAAGGGACTGAGAAAATATTTGAAGAGATTATAGTTGAAAACTTCCCTAATATGGGAAAGGAAATAGTTAATCAAGTCCAGGAAGCACAGAGGGTCCCATACAGGATAAATACAAGGAGAAACACGCCAAGACACATATTAATCAAACTGTCAAAAATTAAATACAAAGAAAGCATATTAAAAGCAGCAAGGGAAAAACAACAAATAACACACAAGGGAATCCCCATAAGGTTAACAGCTGATCTCTCAGCAGAAACCCTACAAGCCAGAAGGGAGTGGCAGGACATACTGAAAGTGATGAAGGAGAATAGCCTGAAACCAAGACTACTCTACCCAGCAAGGATCTCATTCACATTTGATGGAGAAATTAAAACCTTTACAGACAAGCAAAAGCTGAGAGAGTTCAGCACCACCAAACCAGCTTTACAACAAATGCTAAAGGAACTTCTCTAGACACGAAACACAAGAGAAGGAAATGACCTATAGTAGCGAACCCAAAACAATATATAAAATGGAAATAGGAACATACATATCAATAATTACCTTAAATGTGAATGGACTAAATGCTCCCACCAAAAGACACAGATTGGCTGAATGGATACAAAAACAAGACCCTTATATATGCTGTCTACAAGAGACCCACTTCAGAACTAGAGACACATACAGACTGAAAGTAAGGGGATGGAAAAAGATATTCCATGCAAATGGAAACCAAAAGAAAGCTGGAGTAGCAATTCTCATATCAGACAAAATAGACTTTAAAATAAGGACTATTAAAAGGGACAAAGAAGGATACTACATAATGATCAAGGGATCGATCCAAGAAGAAGATATAACAATTGTAAATATTTATGCACCCAACATAGGAGCACCTCAATACATAAGGCAAATACTAACAGCCATAAAAGGGGAGATCAACAGTAACACATTCATAGTAGGGGACTTTAACACCCCACTTTCACCCATGGACAGATCATCCAAAATGAAAATAAATAAGGAAACACAAGCTTTAAATGATACATTAAACAAGATGGACTTAATTGATATTTATAGGACACTCCATCCAAAAACAACAGAATACACATTTTTCTCAAGTGCTCATGGAACATTCTCCAGGATAGATCATATCTTGGGTCACAAATCAAGCCTTGGTAAATTTAAGAAAACTGAAATTGTATCAAGTATCTTTTCCGACCACAACGCCATGAGACTAGATATCAATTACAGGAAAAGATCTGTAAAAAATACAAACACATGGAGGCTAAACAATACACTACTTAATAATGAAGTGATCACTGAAGAAATCAAAGAGGAAATAAAAAAATACCTAGAAACAAATGACAATGGAGACACAACGACCCAAAACCTATGGGATGCAGCAAAAGCAGTTCTAAGGGGGAAGTTTATAGCAATACAAGCCCACCTTAAGAAGCAGGAAACATCTCGAATAAACAACCTAACCTTGCACCTCAAGCAATTAGAGAAGGAAGAACAAAAAAACCCCAAAGCTAGCAGAAGGAAAGAAATCATAAAAATCAGATCAGAAATAAATGAAAAAGAAATGAAGGAAACAATAGCAAAGATCAATAAAACTAAAAGCTGGTTCTTTGAGAAGATAAACAAAATAGATAAACCACTAGCCAGACTCATCAAGAAAAAAAGGGAGAAGACTCAAATCAATAGAATTAGAAATGAAAAAGGAGAAGTAACAACTGACACTGCAGAAATAAAAAAAATCATGAGAGATTACTACAAGCAACTCTATGCCAATAAAATGGACAATCTGGAAGAAATGGACAAATTCTTAGAAATGCACAACCTGCCAAGACTGAATCAGGAAGAAATAGAAAATATGAACAGACCAATCACAAGCACTGAAATTGAAACTGTGATTAAAAACCTTCCAACAAACAAAAGCCCAGGACCAGATGGCTTCACAGGTGAATTCTATCAAACGTTTAGAGAAGAGCTAACACCTATCCTTCTCAAACTCTTCCAAAATATAGCAGAGGGAGGAACACTCCCAAATTCCTTCTACGAAGCCACCATCACCTTGATACCAAAACCAGACAAGGATGTCACAAAGAAAGAAAACTACAGGCCAATATCACTGATGAACATAGATGCAAAAATCCTCAACAAAATACTAGCAAACAGAATCCAACAGCACATTAAAAGGATCATACACCATGATCAAGTGGGGTTTATTCCAGGAATGCAAGGATTCTTCAATATACGCAAATCTATCAATGTGATAAACCATATTAACAAATTGAAGGAGAAAAACCATATGATCATCTCAATAGATGCAGAGAAAGCTTTCGACAAAATTCAACACCCATTTATGATAAAAACCCTCCAGAAAGTAGGCATAGAGGGAACTTTCCTAAACATAATAAAAGCCATATATGACAAGCCCACAGCAAACATCATCCTCAATGGTGAAAAACTGAAAGCATTTCCACTAAGATCAGGAACAAGACAAGGTTGCCCACTCTCACCACTCTTATTCAACATAGTTTTGGAAGTTTTAGCCACAGCAATCAGAGAAGAAAAGGAAATAAAAGGAATCCAAATCGGAAAAGAAGAAGTAAAGCTGTCACTATTTGCAGATGACATGATACTATACATAGAGAATCCTAAAGATGCTACCAGAAAACTACTAGAGCTAATCAATGAATTTGGTAAAGTAGCAGGATACAAAATTAATGCACAGAAATCTCTGGCATTCCTATATACTAATGATGAAAAATCTGAAAGTGAAATCAAGAAAACACTCCCATTTACCATTGCAACAAAAAGAATAAAATATCTAGGAATAAACCTACCTAAGGATACGAAAGACCTGTATGCAGAAAATTATAAGACACTGATGAAAGAAATTAAAGATGATACAAATAGATGGAGAGATATACCATGTTCTTGGATGGGAAGAATCAACATTGTGAAAATGACTCTACTACCCAAAGCAATCTACAGATTCAGTGCAATCCCTATCAAACTACCACTGGCATTTTTCACAGAACTAGAACAAAAAATTTCGCAATTTGTATGGAAACACAAAAGACCCCGAATAGCCAAAGCAATCTTTAGAACGAAAAAAGGAGCTGGAGGAATAAGGCTCCCTGACTTCAGACTATATTACAAAGCAACAGTAATCAAGACAGTATGGTACTGGCACAAAAACAGAAAGATAGATCAGTGGAACAGGATAGAAAGCCCAGAGATAAACCCACGCACATATGGACACCTTATCTTTGATAAAGGAGGCAGGAATGTACAGTGGAGAAAGGACAGCCTCTTCAATAAATGGTGCTGGGAAAACTGGACAGGTACATGTAAAAGTATGAGATTAGATCACTCCCTAACACCATACACAAAAATAAGCTCAAAATGGATTAAAGACCTAAATGTAAGGCCAGAAACTATCAAACTCTTAGAAGAAAACATAGGAAGAACACTCTATGACATAAATCACAGCAAGATCCTTTCTGACCCACCTCCTAGAGTAATGGAAATAAAAACAAAAATAAACAAATGGGACCTAATGAAACTTCAAAGCTTTTGCACAGCAAAGGAAACCAGAACCAAGACCAAAAGACAACCCTCAGAATGGGAGAAAACATTTGCAAATGAAGCAACTGACAAAGGATTAATCTCCAAAATTTACAAGCAGCTCATGCAGCTCAATAACAAAAAAACAAACAACCCCATCCAAAAATGGGCAGAAGACCTAAATAGACATTTCTCCAAAGAAGATATACAGAATGCCAACAAACACATGAAAGAATGCTCAACATCATTAATCATTAGAGAAATGCAAATCAAAACTACAATGAGATATCATCTCACACCAGTCAGAATGGCCATCATCAAAAAATCAAGAAACAATAAATGCTGGAGAGGGTGTGGAGAAAAGGGGACACTCTTGCACTGCTGGTGGGAATGTGAATTGGTTCAGCCACTGTGGAGAACAGTATGGAGGTTCCTTAAAAAACTACAAATAGAATTACCATATGACCCAGCAATCCCACTACTTGGCATATACCCTGAGAAAACCAAAATTCAAAGAGAGTCATGTACCAAAATGTTCATTGCAGCTCTATTTACAATAGCCAGGACATGGAAACAACCTAAGCGCCCATCATCGGATGAATGGATAAAGAAGATGTGGCACATATACACAATGGAATATTACTCAGCCTTAAAAAGAAATGAAATTGAGCTATTTGTAATGAGATGGATAGACCTAGAATCTGTCATACAGAGTGAAGTAAGTCAGAAAGAAAAAGACAAATACCGTATGCTAACACATATATATGGAATTTAAGGGAAAAAAATGTCATGAAGAACCTAGGGGTAAGATAGGAATAAAGACGCAGACCTACTGGAGAACGGACTTAAGGATATGGGGAGGGGGAAGGGTGAGTTTTGACAGGGCGAGAGAGAGTCATGGACATATACACACTAACAAACATAGTAAGGTAGATAGCTGGGGGGAAGCAGCCGCAAGGCACAGGGATATTAGCTCGGTGCTTTGTGACAGCCTGGAAGGGTGGGATGGGGAGAGTGGGAGGGAGGGAGACGCAAGAGGGAAGACATATGGGAACATATGTATATGTATAGCTGATTCACTTTGTTGTAAAGCAGAAACTAACACACCATTGTAAAGCAATTATACCCCAATAAAGATGTTTAAAAAAAAAAAAAATGCTCTGAGATGACATTAAAAGGTCAGGCAATTACCATTTTTCCTTATTACCACAGGTTGGAAATACACGTAATACATTTTAGCTCTTAATTACATTTAACTTTACAAAACTAAAAGTCTTCCAGTGAGTATTAACTTGGAATCAGACATTAAACATTCAACGGTGGACTAGATGTACACTCTCTGACCCTAACCAAACAGAGAATTTAATTTTTTTCAAGTGTGGGAATTGAATTAGCTATCACACTTAGGCCCGTGAGGCCACCTGTGATGTGTAACTGACACTGCCAGGTGTCCTGTTGGTGGTTCGAATCAATTAGTGATCTCTATTGAAGCTGAATATAATTAATTACACAACTTTGAAATGTTCAAGTCTAATTTCACTAAAATTACATCGTGAAAACTGGGTCATTTGCAGGATTTCTGGCAGAAGGGAAACAAGCGTGAAGAATTAATGTTAAAATCATGGCATATTTTCATACAACAAAACTGGACACCTAAAAAAAGAAAACAAAAACTGGACACCTTTAGCTTACTGTTGTCGGGGATGAAAGTGCCCTGGGGTTGCACACGTATAAATGATCAGCCTACTCTGGGACACGGATGAATTGTTGAACAGGCATTACTGTTAAAGAAACCTGTGTGTTATTGATCTAAATGATCAGCCTACTCTGGGACCACGTGCACAGGTATTAGCTGCTCAAAACGAAGAAGCTGGTTGTCCATTTATTAGGATGAAGCCATTATAATCCACCTCTGGAAAGTAGTGGGTTACCTGGCGTCTTAGCTGTAAAAGAGGCCTGAGCATCAGGGATGATTCCAGGAGGCCAGATCTGACATGTACAAAACCTTGGGACATAAAATAGTTGGGAATTAAAGTTCACTCTTGTCTGAAGTGCCCCCGCTAGTCTCCCTAGAATGTAGTCTTAGGTTACAGCTGAGACAAAACACCAAGGAAATCCAGTAGAGTTTTCCAGCATCTATGTCAGTAATCTTTTGCCACAATAATGCTGTGTAACAAACCACCCCAAAGGTCAATGTCCTAAAATGACACCCACCTATTATTACTCAGGAATCTAGAGATTGGCGGAGTGGTTTGGTTCTGCTGGTCATGCTGAGATTGATTGGGTAGTTCCGGTTTGAACTAAGGCTCACTCCGGACAGTGGCAGGTTATTGGCAAATTACTGGCTAATCTAGGATGGCCTTGGCCCAACTGCCTGTGTTCTACTAGCATGTTCTCATGATGGTCTCAGAGGCACGGGGTGGAGTTGGGGGACAATCTGTAAGGCCTCTTGGACCCAAGTACATAAATGACACAGCACCACTTCTCCAACATTCTACTGACCAGAGCAAGACAAAGCCCAGCGCAGATTCAAGGGGGTGGGGAATTAGAATCTACCTCTAGATGGCAGGACCTGCAAAGGTGTAACGCAAAGGAAGAGGAAATCGGAGCCCTTCCCCAGTCAATATATCACATCGTCCAAAAACGGATGAACATATTGATGTTTGCATTCAGAAAATGTACAGTAGATTCTTGTTATTCACAGCAGAGCTATGTTCTATACATTTACCATCAACACTGAATTAGAGAACGCTGAAGGACTGCTCCGAGGGGAAACATGGGGTTAGGGTCCTATGAGCCTCAGATCACAGTATTTTCAACACTTCAAATGCCACCTGTGTTATATAGGTTTGTTTGCCAGCCTCCTTGTGAAATGCGCCGGTCTTATCAATATTAAAAACATACCCTTCTGAGCTTCCCTGGTGGCGCAGTGGTTGAGAGTCCGCCTGCCAATGCAGGGGACACGGGTCCGTGCCCCGGTCTGGGAAGATCCCACATGCCGTGGAGCGGCTGGGCCCGTGAGCCATGGCCGCTGAGCCTGCGCGTCCGGAGCCTGTGCTCCGCAACGGGAGAGGCCACAACAGTGAGAGGCCCGTGTACCGGAAAAACAAACAAACAAAAAAAACATACCCTTCTACAAAACCTTTTTCTTGTGTAACGCTTTGTAGATTTACCCTGCAGCCTCTGATCTTCAGGATTTACCTTGCCCAGGGGTGTGATCTCTAATGCAGCACGCTTTCTTGGCCCACTGAGGTGTGGAAAGAAAATATCAGAGCTTCTAATTACGTATTTTACTCTCATGTCTTACTTAAAAAGAGACGGTGCAATGTCACCACAACAACGGAGCCACTCTAGTTTCCCACCTGGCAAAATGCAATAGCCCTTTTCTTAGGCTCTGCCTCTGCCCTTGCCCCCTGCCCCACAATACCAGTCTCTGCTCAGTGGCCGGAAGGATACTTTTAAAATGTCAGATCGAGTCACACCTCTCTCCAAATCTTCCGATGAATTTCCATCTCACCAAAAGCCGAAGTACTTGAGGCCCATCATGACTTTCCTCTCTAATTTCTTCTCCTCTAACCCTCCACAGCTTACTCCACTCCAGCCATGTAGACCTCCTCTGCGCCACAAACGTGTAGGCACACTCCTGCCTCAGGACCTTTGCACTGGCTGTTCCCTCCGACCAGAATGCCTGAAACCCAGACACCAACATGCCCCTCACCTCCTTCAATTCGTGTTTAACTCTCATCTTCTCAACCTGCCCCATTACTCCTCACCCTCAAATCCCCTTACACATTTTGTTTTCTTTCCCATAGCACTTACTGCCTTCTCACATACTGTATAATTTTCTTACTGATTTAGTTTATCAATTATTATGTGACTACAGGAGGGATGGTATTTTTGTCTTTCTTATTCATAGAAATATCCCAAATGCCCCGGACAGTGCCTGTCACATAACAGAATCTCAATATACTCAATATACATTGGAAAGAGGGATTGAAGGAATGGTTGTTATTTCATATAAAGTGCATAATATACTACTGGTGCTATAATATAAAATACATTAAAAATAAATTGGGGTAGATACTCATATTTTTTTTTCCCTCCTTATTGGAGGGCTGGAGAAAGACATTTAATGAACATTGGCCTAGACATATGATATATAATAAATTTGAGGTCATTTGAATGTATTTCCTACTGTGTCCAGGCGATGGCGCCCATTCCCAACAAGTCGCCAATAGCCGCACAAGGGCAGAGTACCTCATATTCTGGGTGCTTGCAGAGTCCTTGTACTCTGTCATGTGAGTTATCAGTGGCCCTGGTACCATCGTGAGACACAGCCATGCTGATACTTGCATAGCATGCCCCTGAAATTCCTAGCCGGTGGGGAAGGAGTTGAGAGTACTGCTTTGCAGACAGCTGCCCCATGTCTGGGGCCTGGGGCTCTGGCCCATGATGCCAGAAGCTTGGCAGGGTCAGGGTGTGCTTGTGGGAGCCCTCAGAGCCCCAGCTGCTCTTCAGCCCCCTTCCGTTGGAGACCTATTGCCAGCGCAATGCCACCAACCTCTTCCCACTGCAATGCCAGGACTCTCCCTGCAGACAAGACCCATCCTCCTTGCAACGGCTGCTGCTCGCAAAGAGCAGGTTATATACCAGTCACTGGGAGGGACCCCTTGTGACCATAGCTGAATCCCCTCAACAGCCTGGAAGGAAGGGGTTTAGAATTCCATTTAACCAAAGGAGGAACCAAAGGCTTTGAATGATTCACAGCAAGTGGTGGGAAGGGATTCAAGTAAAGCAAACAGAAGTCTCTGTGCGGCTCTTTCTCTGCACACGGAAGTCCAAGGGACTGAGAACTCGGAAGTGGGTGAGTTCTGGTTGACCATCGAGTTAGAGAGAGGGACACACAAGCATGTGCGCGCACACATGCACACACACACGGGCACACACACGCTCTGTTACAAGCAGATTGTGATATATGCTGACACAAAGGAATGAATAAATTGTAGAGGTGACTTGCTCCAGAGCTTACATGCTTCCATATTGTTTTGCTATTACAGAGCAGTGCTCGTTCCCAGCAACTCATGAGGGATTTTTCTACAGCAGTGTTTCTCAAACTTTACTTAGGGTCTTGTTAGAGAGGCAGATTCTGCTTCGGTAGGTCTGGAGTGGGGCCTGGGATTCTGAATTTCTAGAGGCCTGTCAGGTGGTGTGGATGCTGCTTCGGAGACCCGGCTGAGCAGCAGAGGCCTGGAGGAAGGCTTAGGCCCAGGGCCTGCTTTTAATGGCCCAGGAGCTAAGCATGGAAAAAAAAAAAAAAAAAAAAAGACAGAAGACTAGGCACCGGATCATAGGTGGCCCTCAAAACCTAAGATATTTTCTATTTGACCCTTTACCAAAAAAAGTCTGCAGGCCGGGGGACTAAAGTAATCCTGCTGTCCACTTTCCGAACTCCATCGGAAGAACAAGTTCTCTTAACGGTGGTTTGG
This sequence comes from Phocoena phocoena, assembly GCF_963924675.1. Lineage (NCBI taxonomy): Eukaryota > Metazoa > Chordata > Mammalia > Artiodactyla > Phocoenidae > Phocoena > Phocoena phocoena. The sequence goes on along the minus strand of NC_089232.1, from coordinate 77,779,223 downwards.
AAGAAAAAGCCAGTCTGACTCAGCTTCGCTCCGTCTCCCCAGCCTTCTGCCTGACTGTGGAAATCCTATATTCTGGGAGCGGCATGCTGGGAATCTATGCTGTGCGGGGATGGGCCCGAGGTGGTCCAGCTGATACAGTGATGATGTAAATGGGGGCTGAAGTGAGCCCACTTTCCGGCACATCTAAGGCAAACTCTCCAAACCACTTTATCAGTAATCAGAGTGATAATTTGGCCTCTGCTACCTTCTTCTTTTGAATCTTAGGGGTTCTGAGACTAAGGGTGGAGGGTACTTTTTTGAGCCCCTGAAGCCAACCTTCTCCAGTTTCCTCCATGCGTTTCCTCTGCATGTTTGTCTCCTTGCTGAACTCGGGGCAGGCGCTGTGCCTGCAGCCAGGGCTGGCATTTTGCACCTGGCTGATGGACTCACGTGAGGCCTGGGGTCCACATCCCTGTGCTGCCAATGACTCTGTGTCAGTCAATGCCACGACTCACTGTCATATCAGAGGCCTCATTACAAGTCAGAGTTGGCCCCTGGGCTTGCCATGTCAGCGAGCTCCTCTGGAGAGCAGCCATTAGCCACTTTGCAGCAATGGCCCAAATCACAGAAAAGTGGGCCTGATTTGACAAAAGCAGCAACCATATATTTTTTGCTCTTGGAGGTGTAACCATGGTAATGAGATCAGATGAAAAACTGTTCCTTAATGCTGGCGACACTCAAATGCACGTGGCAGTTTAGGGTAGTGGAAATGGGGTTTAATTTTAGAATCCGAGCATTTCTTCAGGGAACAAAGGACGTTAGAACAGGGCCTGTCAAAGACCGTCTGCAGCTTCTGCTCCTTTCAGGAGCGCACATTCTGTTGTGGGCAGTTTTTAATCCATCAGTTGTGGCATTTGCTTTGTTTGTGACATTCTTCTACCTGCTTCAGCTAGTGTTACAAGGCGGTGCCTTCTGTTGGGGCCATTTCCAGGAGCAATAAAAGAACTGAACTCAGGAAGGTGTAGCTGCTCTAATCATTCTGTATTCAAAGCAGCTCTCAAAATCCTCATCACAATCCTTACATGATAGGTGTCCTTATTATTCCCATTTTACAGATAGGGAGATTGAGGTACAGAGGTGATGTGACATTCGATAGGAGACGTGGCTGGGACCCTGCACTCTTTCATCACGTCCTGGGAGACCAAGTTTCCCCGGCAGGTCTGTGGGGAGAACTTAGGAATATTTAAGGCAGTGCTATTTTTCAGGCAACCTGAAAGGCCAGTCTCTGCTCCCTGGAAACACAAAGCTGTCGGTTGCTATTTCTGAGTGCAGACGTATGTCCTCCCAGAGTTCCAGGGCTGGAGGAGAGGCGATAAGAGGGAAACTTTAACACCTGGCAGAGATAGGGAGTACGTATAAAACCAGTCTCACTTCTCTGAAAGCAATTTTCCAATATGTATCAAGGGGCTTCAAATGTCTGTATGTGTCAATCCACTACTTGAATTTTTATGAATCAGCCTAAAAGAATAAGCAAAGTCCAGGAAGATTTTTTTTCTAACAATAGGGACATCACAGTTTTATTTATACAGGAAATTTTCAAAATAGCCTACATAGTCAAGAACTGGGAATCTATCAAGTAAATAAATCTATGAAGTAGAATAATATACAGCTAAAGAACTTATCTTTAAGAAAATTTTGGTGATGTGGGGAAATATCTGTGATATAAGGCAGTATGGAAAAATCAGGAAATAAAATTGTATGCAGAATGAACTCATAAATTTTTGTATAGCTATTTTATATACATGATTGAGGAAACAGACTATTTCAGAGAGATGAAATTAGGGGGGCATTTTAATTTTCCTCTCTATATTTTCCTAATCTTTACTAATCTCTTGTAAAACAACAGTTTGGTTAACAGAGGAAACAATAATAATAATAAAAGAACAGCTTCTGTTTATTAAGTGTTTATAATTTGGTTGGATATATGAGGAACCGATTTACCTATATTTAAAGTACTCTTTCTTACAAAGTCTGGCAAGATAGGTTTTATCAAAAAGGAAACAGACTGAGAAATTAATTGACTTACCTAAGATTTGCTAAATGAATGAATTACTAAAGCCAACAAGTTACAAGCATTCATGACATGCTCAAGAAACGAGGTGCAGTCCATTTAGCTGCAGGGGAGGGTCGGGGTAATCATGGGAGAAGGGGACTCAAAGCTGGATGGGGCCAGATCAAGGAAAGCCTTAGATGCCATGCTAAGGAGGGAGGTCCTACCCTATAGGCAACGTGGAACCAGCTGCACAGATTACAAAGAAAGGAAGGAAGGAAGGAAGGAAGGAAAGAAAAGAAAGGAAGGAAGGAAGGAAGAAAGAGAAAGAAAGAAAGAAGGAAAGAAAGAAAAGGAAGGAAGGAAGGAAAGAGTAAGGAAGGAAGGAAGGAAGAGAGAAAGAAAGGAAGAAAAAGAAAGAGGAAGGAAGGAAGGAGAGAAAATAATAGAGGGGTGCATTTGGGGGCACTGGGGAAGTCCCAACGAGTAGTGTTCAGACAGATTTACCAGCATTGCTGATCAATTCTAGCCTTGGTTAGGCACTGTATTTCCATACACTCCCTCCAACATAAACATAATTTTGGAGCATGTTCTCAGAGTTATCCTGGATGGAAAAGTAGAGGTAACACAGCCTTCTAGGGAAGCTGGAAACAGAGAAACACAGCAAAGGAATCATCGTTAAAGTTCTCTTTCTCTGCTCCTTTCTTTTGCCTCTTGTGTCGCAGGGTCTCCATGGTTCTGTGTGACTAATTTCATCATCTTCACCTCTGACTCTTGGGTTCGCTTCATACGGCAAATCCAGCTCACTTGTCACGTGCTTTCAGCCTAAGGGCTGCTGCTTCTCAAGGCTGCATGCGTGTGCATGTCTGCACCGTGCAGATATCTCTCCCTATTCCTGTGTCATTCAGCCTGTCACTCCTAATTCCCAGCATCCCCATCTGTTCAAGCCTCCTGATTGGAACATCAGTCGGGTCCGTGATCCTAACTGACCAGAACTGTTCCTTAGGTTGCATCTTTCAATCATTTTCTTTCCATCTAGATACGTGCTTTTATAAATATTTGTTCATATCGATGTTTTCACAACACATACTCCATGTCAGGCACGGCCTCAAGATTTAACTTGTATTAATGCCAATAATCCTTCGAAGTAGGAGCTATCCCATTTTACACCAAACCAAAGAAGGCTTCCATGATTTGTCTGCGATCCTGCCGTTAGTTAGGTGCAGGCAGGATTTGATTCCGTTTTGGTTTCTAAGTCAGTGTTCTCGATCATTACATCATGCTGACTCTCACCTTCAGAATGAATATATTTCGAAACCAGTGACACAGGAAATCGTTTTCAAAATGCAGTCACAGTGAGCTTATAGTTCTCTATCCATGGAGCGTCAACCCTCAAGCTTTTGATGTAAATTTCTGACTGATTCTAGGCAGATGTGTTGATGGCGATGCCACTGGCTACTAGATTTAATGCTGTTTCTCCCCCTTTTCTTCTCTGCTCTCCCATATTTCCCCTTTTCTTTTTTTGGTAAATTCTTTGCTGGTGAGTTCATTTGTGCCCATGGTTTCACCACTTATCCCCTTGTTGATGAATTCCTTTTCCAGCTTTGAACGTTCTCCCACGGTCCAAATCTAAACGTCCAGCACCGTACTAAACATTTCTTCCCACGTGTTGCACAGAGACCTCAAACTCGACAAACCCCAAACTCGCTCAGTGCCTCGCTTTGCTGTCTTGTCCCTGGGGCCGCCACCGTGGGGCTGCACACGCAGCCATCCCAGAGTCAGCCGTGACTGTGGCTTTTCCGGGCTCCAGCCTCCATCAGGCGTCCCCTTTCTGTTGATGCTTACCTCTTCCTTCCTGGAATCAACACTTTCCTGGCCCACACACCTTGCTCAGGTGATCCCTCTCCTGAGATGATTGTCCTGGTTGTGGGATATGGTTAGAAGCTCGGGGATCATGGGTTTCCTTCAAATATTGTACTCTGCCCCCCGCCCCCATTCCAGCCAATTTATTTCCTGGAAAACACCCCCTAGGCCAAGAGGATGGAGCTGAAAAGTGGAAAAAGAGGCTAAGACATTTCCGTAAAGGAGAGGCCTCCATAAACTTGCAGAACACAAACAGGGCAGTACAAGTGTGGAAAGCCATGCGCCTCAGCCAAGCTGCCCATCAGCCCCATGCGAGATCAGATCTTCTCTCAGGAATCTGGGCACGTACAACTCTTAGCCATCTTTCAAGTTCCAGATTAGACGTCCCTCCTTCATGGAATTGTAACTTTTTTTTTTTTTTTTTTTTGCTGTAACTTTTTGGTTCTCCGGACCACCTACTTTTTTTCATCCATTCTTTCACATGGCATTTAATACTTACTACTTTTGTCAGCCTTTGTGTGTCCTTATCTCTCCTGCTAGACTGGGAACTCTGGATCAAAGTCTGTTTTATCTTTCTTTTCAGTCCAGAATAAGCTTTGTCACAAAAGTACTCATTGCAGGTGGTTGAGTAAATGAATAAGTGGACAGAATCTGCCCAAAACAGTGTGTTAGATGGTATGAAAAAATGGCCATGGTAATTCCCTGCCTTGGAACCACGGCTCTTGGGTAGTTTTTCCTCACACTGACACTGGGTTTATCCATGTGATCTGCTTTGGCCTGTGGATAATAGTGAGTGTGACACAAGCACAGACTTAACAGACTTAGTTCTTGAGGTCTCCCTTTTCCTGCTGCCCCCGACCATCATGAGAGTGGCCCAAGCCATCCTGCTGGAGGCTGAGGTGCATGAGAGCACCCAGGGGAGGTCAGCTGAGCTGGCACAGACACGAAGAACCATCAGCTGACCCACAGAATAATAAAGATTCTTGTTTTAAACTACTTAGTTTTGGGGCGGCTTTTTCTATGCAGTGAGCGCTAATTGGATAGCCATGGATTGCTAACTTTCAAAGAACTGGAATGCAGTCAAATGAGCGGCACTGATATAACTAAACAGGTTTTGCTCCTGGTATAATAATAATAAAAAGCTTTCTAGTCAAAGGGACTTTTCAGTTAAATAGCCCTGGATTCAAATGGAAGTTCTGTCATTTACTAGCTGTGTGACACTGAGCATTACTTCACCTCTCAGGTGACGGTACCCGCCTTTCGGGATTGTTCAAAGAGTTGAATGGAATTATGTTCCTTAAGCAGCTAATACAGACTCCCACATAGTATGTGGTTGATACAGACTGGTTATTTCTCTTGGTTGGTCTAGGACTCGAAAATGCAGCTCTGACCCTCTTCCCTCAGGGAAACACTTCTGTTTCCATCTCTGTCTCTGTCTCTCTCTCTTCTTCCAGCACAGGCAATCCTTTGCTATTTAAATTTATTTACCAAACTGACTAATCCAGTTAGTACCAAATTCCCCCAAGTTAAGTCTCAGGTTGGCTTCTGGGGAGTTAATTACTTACAAAAGTGTACAAGTCAGCCCTGGAATTTCTAAACTGGTATGTGCTCTGCTCCATCAATACTTCCCATCCCTAAGACCAGCAAATAAATCAAATAGCGACCAGATTAGGAGGACAATCTGATTGCTCTCCACGTGGGGTCCCCTCCTTCTGCATCCTCCAAGTGTCCATGAAAACTCTTACATGAAAAGATTTTGGCCATCTATTCTTGACTCTTCCTTTGTTGGAATTCTCAGGCAATTGAGAACATTCCTGGGGTGCCGGCTGCAACACTTCACCAACTATTTATTATTTGTTGGCTAATTAGCCACAGTCTGTGCCCTTACACTGCTTCTCCTCCATGAAGAGGTAAGAATACGAGTGACTATGGTATCAGCAGGGATACGGTGATGGTTACACATTGAAATATTAAGTACACAATGTGTTCCAGGCACTAGGCTAAGTGTGTAATGTGTTTTAATGACCCAGGAAATTTTCAAATAGCGGCCACCTCATCTGAAATTGACCCCCTCTCCTACCCTCCTGTGTCTGAGACACCACCTCATCCCCTGCTTTTTTTTTTCTCTGTATCATTCATGATCCCCTAAATTTATATTATTCACCCGTTTGTTTCGTTCTTTACTGTCATCCTCTCCATGAGAATATAAGTTCCATGAGGGAAGGAGCTTAGTCTGCCTTGTCTGTTGCTGCCCAGAACGGTACCCGGCACACAGCGAGCTCTCACCGGTTAAATGGTGTGGGATGGGCATTAGAGCAAGGTGAGCAGTTTACTTGCTTCTCTCGCCAAATGGGATGAGAAGTTCTCCAGGACTGGTACCATTTCGTCTACGTAACGTAAGCTCACAGCACTGTGCCAGGGACACCACAGGGCCTCCATCAATATCTGATAATAGACAAGTTTTGAAACACTGCTGAAAACCAGTAATATCTGCTGCAGATAAGTTAGTTCTGATACGTGAGTTTTCCAGAATATTGAGGAAACTCAGCAATTATGTTCCTTTGAATGGACGTCTTTTGAGTAACAACTGCACTGAGAATTAAATAGATGTAAAATTGGCCTTTTCATTTGTTTATCTGCATCCCCCAAATAATTTGGGTTGGTACAACCTAGTTTTGCTAACTCAAGGTTATCACTGAAAATATAATTCTCAGGCATTCTCATATTATGCCGCGTTTAACAATTGCTGTGTCTTCCTTCTCCGGGGGACTCTAAGCTTTTGGAAAGCAAATTACGTCTGATTGATCTTTATGTCTTTAATGACCAGCTCAGTGTTTTGCTTGCAGTAGATGCTCATTAAATGTTAAGCTGAATCAATGAATATGTGGATGAGCGTTCCCACCGCCCTGTGCTATGACCAGTGACGCCCTCAAGGACAGCCCAGCCTGCTGGTTAGCTGACCAGCATGCGTGAGCTCTGTGCGGCTGGCTCTTTATAACTACTTTATAACTACTGATGATTTTTCTCCCCTTTCCCCTCATGACTCCGGTTATGCCGTATTTCTGATCAGTTTTCTTCTCTGCTGGGGGTAATGATGAAAATATTTAACAGTTTCCTACAACCATACCTTTTTCCTTTCTATCTGCTTCTTATCTCCTGTGGGTAGAGGAGAGGAGCCCAGGTTTGTTAGCACTGATGGCAGATTAAAGGAAGTTGCAGACTCTTGGACGCTACTCCCATTAAGAGGTGGGCCTGTATCCTCGCCTTGTAAATCTGGGTGGTCTTGATTACCGCTTAGACTGAAAGAACATGGTGGAACCCGGCTCTGTCAGCTTCCAGGAACAGGCCTGGTAGACTGGCAACGTCTGCTCCCCGTGGCTCAGGCACTCTCTCTGGGAGCCCTGAGCCATCAGGTGAGAAGTCCACCTACCCTGCGGGAGGGACACTAGGAAATTCTCCGAGATTGCATGAAGGAGGGGAGGGCCCACGCTGAGCCCGGCCCCTCAGCGGGCCCACCAAGGCCCCAGGCAGGAGAATGAAGCCATCCTGGATCCGCAGAGCAGGCCAGCCCCCAGTTGAATACCGCGAGAGACCAGCGGATGCCCCGGGAGCAGAACTGGTCTGTTACGTCTCATCAGGCTGCCTCATCCATAACCATCACGCAATATAATTAAACGACGATTGTCTTAAGTCACTAAGTACTGGGGTAGTTTATTATGCAATGACAGGAAAGCAAAACAGCGGTAACTATAAAGCAAGATTAAATGAGTCTCAAATGGTCACTTAAGTATAAAATGTTCTATACAAACTGCACGGAATTTGGGCCCTACACTGTGGTTCTTCAGCAACCATGACTGTTTCTTTCCTGAAAGTTGCGAGCTTGCGGGAGACCTGAGCTCCACAGACAAGAGAGCCTACTCTTAAAAATGAACAAAAACAGAGTCTTTGGCTACTAAAGTGTACATGAACCGAGCTGACAAGCTTTCACAGAATATCTACATTGCTCTTCCTGCATTGTTTTGAGGGTTCAGAGGCTAGATAACTTAAAGAAACGGTAACAGATGCATCCTATTGACTAAATACTGTCTTTCTAATGTGTACAGGTCTCATAGTACAAGGGATCAGACAGCTTCGGGGGGTACAGAACGAACAACATCTCCAGTTGCTTTGTATCTGTGGTGGTCTTGACATCCCCTAACATTGCTATCTGACCTGTACAAGAGCTGTGCGTGATTATCAGGGCAGCCTGTTACCTCACATTTTATCAACTTACAAAGGCCTAGAAGCATGAAGCGGCTATTATGGACTGAAGTGTGTCCCTCCAAATTCCCAGAATTTGTGAATAAGTTAGTTATGTGGTGAAAGAGGCTTTGCAGATGGAATTACCTCAAGGATTTTGACATGGGGAGATTATCCTGGGTCATCTGGATGGGCCTGGGCCTGGTTAAATCATAAGCGTCCTTACGAGAGGGAGGCAGCAGGGTCGGGTGAGAAAGGGGAGGTGATCCTGGAAGCGGTGATTAAAATGACACACTTTGAAGATGGGAAAAGGGGTCGCTAGCCAAAGAATGTGGGTGACTAGTAGATGCTAAAAATGGCCAGGAAACAGACTCCACCTGAGAGTCCCCAGGAGGGACTGCAGGTCTGCTGATGCCTTGATTTTAGCCTGTGTCACTGGCTGAATTATGTCCACCGCCGCCCCCCTCCCCAATTCAGAGTGTGACTCTATTTATGATAGAATCTTTAAAGAAGTAATTAGGTTAAATGAGGTCATTAGGGTGGGACCTAACCCAATATGACTGGTGTCCTTAAAAGAAGAGGAGTGAGCGTGCAGTAGACCGTATGAAGATACGGGGGGAAGACAGCCATCCACCGGCCAAGGAGAGAGGCCTCAGAAGATGCTGATATCTTGATCTTGGACTTCCAGCCTCCAGCGCTGTGAGACAGTACGTTTCTGTTGTGTGAGCCACCCAGTTTGTGGTCCTTGGTTGTGGCAGCCTGAGGAGACTAGTATAGCTGTCTACCACTAGTTACTTCAGGTCATTAGTGACAGAACTGAGACTGGACCCCAGGGGTTCTGGCTCCTGGAGCTCTTTCTGCTTCTTCAGGCCACGCTCCCTCCTGCTAGACGATAGCACAGTGGTTACACATCTCCTGGATTCTCATCTCAGCCTCCATCCACCACTAGCTATGCAGTCTCAAACGACAACAAACGGAGTTTTCTAGCAAAATCCCTTATTAGAGCCTTCTCCTGAAAATCGATATCTTAAAAAAATAAATAAAGGAAAGGGAAAAATGCGGCACACGATCACCAATGCGAACACTGCACCCGAGGGACAGTGTCTCTTTCCTCCCGTAAAGTGTTAACCTTTGCAGCAAAATCTCTCTACTCTATCAGCTATAGAATCTGTAAGTCCCACAGCGAGTCCCTGGTGTTCAAGAGTGTCCACCTGTCACACTCTCCTCGCACCAGATACACATGCTCTGGCCGGATAAAACCACCTTTACCCTTTCGAAGTGCCACCTCCTCGGGGAAAGGCCACCTCCTCTGCCTGCACTGTGCTTTCTTCTCTTCATTATGTTCAGAGTCAGAGCTGCAGGAGAGAGCAGGATGTTTCCTCTGACGGTTCCCTGGGCTTTCGTCTCTGGCTCCCAACTAACCTTTGAGCTCTTCAAAGGCAGGGCCACGTCCTCTACAATGAAGCTGGAAAAACTAAAGTGAGGGCCCTGATCTCAGGCTGACTCCATTCTGCCAGGTGGGGCTGAAGGAGGGGCTCCGGGTGCTCTGGGTCCCCTCCTGGCTGTTGTGTGTGGCCACCTTCATCCTGCCCTTGTCCTACCCTGGGCTGTCCATGGAGGCTTGGCTTCCCTCCATCGTGCCCGGTGTTGGGCTCCTCGAGTCCTCTGCTTAATTTATGTTTTCAGTTGGTCTTCCGTAGAGTCTAGCTTTTGTAGGGGCATTTAATTTTATTTTTATGCTTTGTTAAGAACATCTTCCAAAACAATAGTGTCATAACAAACCACCACTCCCCATCAGCCAACTTCAACAACTAGAAATATCCTGCCATCCTTGCTTATTACCCCCCAATTTAATTTAATTTAATTTAATTTAATTTAATTGGGGGGTGGGGTTGGAACATTTTAAAGCAAATTCTAGACATTATATTACCTCACCTTAAAATACTTCAGTAAATATCCTTAATATATAAAACAAACGCACAACAGCATCGGAACACATTAAATTCTTTTTGATGGGATAGGTCACTCCCTGCCCTGCCACTCACTGGACTGCATCATTAACCATCGTCTTGAAAAGAATCAATGATGAAGAACACCTTTATTCTTCCATGGCCAGTAGCAAAGAGCTGATAATTTAATCAATAACTTTGTTCCAGACTTTGAGAAAACAATTATTTAATACTTAATTTGAATGTTTAATTGGAAAGGGGTAGAGGATTAAGAGGAACAAACTATTAGGTATAAAATAAGTAATTTACAAGGATGTATTGTGTCACTACAACACAGGGAATAGAGCCAGTATTACGTAGCAACTATAAATGGCATGCAACCTTTAAAAATTGTGAAGTACTATATTGCCCTCCTGTAACTGATATAATAATGTACATCAACTATAATTCAATGAAAAATGAAAAAAATTACTTAATTTGAACTGGGTATTTTCCTGGACACATTCGTATATGCTACTTCATTTAAGGGTCACGGTCATCTTCTCAGTTCTTTGTTTGCATCCAACCCCATCTATAGTTGAAGGATCAGCCTCCAGAAGGCAAACTGTCTGCCTAAACTTCAAACGACTGAGTCGTGAGCACTTTGTGGATTCAAACCCGGATTGTTTTATTTCAAAACTCATGCTGTTGCTACTGTATTTGAACCACGCTTTAACACCATCTTCTCTTAACTATACAAATCAGTTTCATGAAACTAATGTGCATTGGGAACCAACTACATGCCAGGCGCTGAGGTGCTGAGTATGATAAAATGAACAGAGCATGCCCTGTACTGTCAAGAGGGGGGTAACAAAGACGTACAACTCTTCTCTGGGACTCAGGTTTCTCATCGGTAAAGCGACCGTAATGAAGCAAAATCAATATAACCACAGGCTTCTTGTGTTGATGAAAAGTAAGAGGAACACGTGAAAGCAAAGTTTTCTTGCTTGATTCAAGCTCTTACGGGAAGAGATGTGCGTTTTTCTGAGAAGTGGTACTTAGTATGTGTTTGAGGGCGTGGGGTCTGGAGCAGACTGCCCGGGCCACGTGCTGGCACAGCCAGTCAGTGCATGTGTGGCTTTGGGAAAATGATTTCGCCTCTTTGTGCTTAGGTTTCCCCAACTATAAAATGTGGTCAGTAACAAAAGCCAGTAGGAATTTGCATGGCTCTGCAACAAGGCAGTAAGGAGACTGGTGTGGGGGACAAATTCTCTCCTCTGCTGTGGCTCGCGGGATTCATCAACTAATGGCTTCAACATCCATCCTTCGTGTGTGATGCACTTTTTCCCAAGAGGGTCTTTACTTGAATTATATCTCTCTAGGTACTAGAAGGCGTCTTAGAGAAACCCTGTCTTTTTGTTTTTGTTTTTTGCGGCACGCGGGCCTCTCACTGTTGCGGCCTCTCCCGTTGCGGAGCACAGGCTCTCAACCACTGCGCCACCAGGGAAGCCCGAAACCCTGTCTTTTTACTGATGGGGAATGAAGTTCCCTAAAAGAACGAGACAGCACCAAGTGCGCAGAACATGCTGGGACCATTCCAGAACACATGCCAAGGCTCTTCCTACCCAAGAAGTGACGAACAGCTGGTGCTCGGTCTCTCGAGAACCGTGCAATTTTCTGAAGATTCTCAGTTATATTGAATAACTGGCAACTTCTTCATTGTAACTTCCTGGGGGCAAAGACTGAATTTCGGTGAAGCTTCTTCTGTGACACGAATTAATGAATAAAAATGGGAATTAACAGCCGCCTCTGGAGGATTAGTTATGCTTTACGGTGCAGATCTGTTTTCTATGAAGTACTCGAAGAAAGACCATGAAGTAAAAAAAGCATCCGCCTGCCACAGCTGTTTCAACTTTTTAGGCTGAGGTAACAGTAAGCAGCAAAAATAATCTGATTTTTAGAAACAAATCAACCACTTGTTCACTGTGTAATCTCGCGCTTGTGCGTCACATAAACGGCTGAACCTGTTTCTTAAACTGTAAAGTAGGAGCGATAACTGCTGCCTGCCTCACAGAACTGCTGCGGCATCAGAACAGAAAAATGAGTCTGAAATCTTACACTGGAGGAAATGATCATTAGTACAGTATGTAAAACACTGTAACTCAATGAGAAAGTTAGGCCAGCAAACAAGCGTAAAGCACAGAGCCGGATCGAATGGATATTCCACGGTGCCTGGTGCTCCACCGTTATTAGCCTTATCATTTCTGCATTCCACAAAAATCCATCACATCCGAGGAGGGGATCACGGACACCACCAATTTGTAGCCAAGTCACACAGAAGTGCGGGTAACCTGGGGATCCACGACTTGTGACGGGCATCTGACGTGGAACTGAGGCTTTAACTTGTCAGGTGGGGGCTAACTTCCCGGCAGTTCATGTCAGAATTCAGCTGACCTGTAAGACACCCAGCTGGTGTCCACAGAGAATTGGTAGACGGTGCTGAAAAACACCCGCATGGTATCACCAGAGTCTCCCCACCCACCTTGGATCTCACATCCTCCATACCCACTTCTGTGGCTCTCTAATCACGTAGCGTTCATTTTCCTTTACGGAGAAGACAATTGCAGAATAGAAGTCAAATTTTCTACTTTGTCTACATGATTCAACAGTATCAACAGTCACCACCAAGCGATGGATCTACCCCAAATTCGGCCGCTTTCCTGCTCCTAATGTAAAGCAAAAGTTCTTATGGGTAATCCTTAATCATTTTTTCTTATGGGTAATCCTTAATCATTTTTGGAAGCATTCCTCCTTCTCTTGGAGCATCTTCTGGATCCTATTCTTACAGATCTCCGTTTACCTCTCAGGTCTGTCTTGTGCTATGAACTTCTGACCCCCCATTCCCTAGTAATATGTCCTTTTAAAAGGAAGTAGAACTTAGGCTTACTTGTTCTTCTCACACTTAATGACATCTGAAGCTCAAGCTGAGGGATTCATCTGGCTTTGATATGAAGTTCAATAAACTCCTATTTACGGTTTGAACTAAAAATTTCATTAAAAGAGGAAAGCCATTATTTAATGGCTCCCGTGTATCTGAGTTTCTTTTACTAAAGTAGAGGTGCTTAAAAGTCAAGGGCTACACACTGAGAGGAAACATACAAAAACATCCCCTAGATGTGCTCCTGGGCCAACAAACATTGTGATAAAAATTGTGGCTGTCAAGTGAAAAGTTCTTAATGAAAGAACCTGGTCTCTCAGCTCTTGTAATCAAAATCTTTCCATCTTGATACATTCTTATTGCCAGCATGTCTCCTCTTCTAGTCTAATAAATAGACTTTTCTCCTATCACCTTTGCAATCAGCTTTCCTTAAGGCAGGAGGCAGAGGCGGAATTGGGACTGGCACTGCCTCAAAGCTCCCCTTTAAAATGTTTCCATTTCTAAAATCTCATGATTCCTCACTCAACCACTCACTCATCCACCAGTTAAGACACTAATTTATTCCTTAACTAAGGATATAGTAAATATCTACTGTATTCCAGACACTACCCAATGTGAACACAAAGAGGGATAAGAGTGTCCTTTTCTCAAGTAATTGGCATAATTTAGGGGAAGGCAGACAGACCAATCCTGATGCACAACGCAGGGCTATAAGTACCATGCTAGGGATGGACAAGGTGCTCAAGGAGCACAGAATAAGGAATGTCCAAGGGTGTCTCTGTAAGTCAGGAAGTCATCACAACTTAAGGTCTTCAAGGATAAGGAGTCTTAGGGATTGCGAATGGCATTACAAGCAAAGGAAAAACCATGTGTAAAAGTACAGTTCTGTGAGAGTGCATGAAAAGGCCCAGGCGCAGTGAAAAACTAAATAATATAGTCTTTGGGATACAGAGAATGAATCATTAGCATGGCTGTAATGAAAAAGATTGACAGTATCAAGGGTTGGCAAGGACATAACAAAAGTGGAATTCAAATTGCTGGTTGAAATGTAAAATGGTATGGATACTTTGAAAAGCAGTTTCATAGTTTCTTAAAAAGTTAAATTCACACATGCAATCTGATCTAGCAATTCCACTCTTAGATATCTACCCCCCCAAAATGAAAATATGTCCACCCAAAGATTTACATATATATATTCATAACATGTTTTCATAAGACTGATGAACTGGAAACAATCGCAAAGCCCATCAACTGGTGAACTGCTAAGTAGAATGTGGTATACCCACACAGTGAAATGCTACTTGGAAATAAAAAGGGACGGACGCTGGTACACGCTGCAAATGGATGAGCTTCGAAAACATTCTGGCAAGTGAAAGACGACAGACACACATATAATCATACAGATTGTACGATTCATGTGAATTTTGCAAAAAGGGCAAATCTATAGAGGCAGAATGAAGGGATGTGTCTGCCTAAGCAGAGCAACATACAGAAGGATTTAAGGATGGTCTTCAGAGCTCCAAGTCCTCTGGAAAGGCTGCCCCACTCCCAACTGCAATACCACCCTTCTGAAGTCTAAAGAGGAACCTGCTATGTATTAGTTTCCTATGGCTGCTGTAACACATTATCACAAACTTAGTCGCTTAAAATAATACACATTTATTTTCTCACAGTTGGAAGCCAGAAGGCTGAAATGAATCTGAACCAGCATCCCCAGGCCTGGTTTGTTTGGAAGCTCCGGGGGAGATCCCGTGTCCTTGCTTTTCCCAGCATCAGGAAGTTGTCTGTATTCCCCTCGTGACCCCTTCCTTGTATCACATCATCTGTCTTTCCTCCCTTTGCTTCTATTGTCACGTTGCCTTCTTTCTCTTCTGTTGTAAAATCTCCTCTTGTCTCTCTTAAAACGACACTTGTGATTACATTGGGCCCACCTGGGTAATCTGGGATAATCTCCCCATCTCAAAATCCTTTTAATCACATCTGCTAAGTCTTTTTTTTCGTATAAGGTAACATGCACAGGTTTCAGATTTAGGACCTGGATATCTTTGGAGACCATTTTTCAGCCAACCACATGTTGGCGCTGCTCCCGTTAGGACTTGAGGGAGCCCACACATCTCGTAAGCTTACCATCATCCACTAATGGTCACAGTCTGACAGGATGAACTGCCAAAGAGGATTCACCAGATGGAAAATGACACCTGTAGGCATCTATGGATTACTGCAGGTAGAGGATGCAATGGAGCAATGTCATCAATCTAAGAGTATGCCTCCCAGTCAGAAGCTGCCTCCGGAGAAGCCAAGAACAGCCTCCAATCGCCCTCCTTCTGTAGAGCCACACCAAAGGTGCTCAGTCAGGAACCACCGGTAAGAGCATGGAGGACCCTGAAACATGGGCGCTCAAAGTGTGGTCTTGGCCTGAGCCTGGCAGGCATATTCTCGCTATTTAAACAGCCCTAAAATCACAGACCTCTGGCAAGGGGTGGTCACACCAAAACCAGCTGCAAGCCCTCCATTTTGCTATTGTCAATAAACAGTGGTAACAAGCTAGTAAAAACTGTTCCAAGCCCACCTTGGACCCATGCTTACAGGGAATACAATTAATCAGTACATTTTACATACCATGAAGATAATAACAAACATCTCAGGCCAATTCCAGACCTACTAGAATGAATCCTCAGATCACAACCACCTGTCACCATGTGTAACACCCATATACAGCCTTAGAGATAAACCCCAAGATGAACCCTGGTGTTAGAAATGATTACCCATTTTCCTGTATAAGGCCATCCAGAAGTAATACAACATGACTGCCTTCCCAGATAAGAAGTTTAAGACACCCAGATCAGCCACCATTCTTGGGACTTTGATCCCACATGGTTTGCACATTCTGTAATCTCATTCAACTTCTCATCCTTTCCAAAACTTTTCTCTGCCCTCCTAGAGCTCATGTCATCAGCAAATTCACCTATATTCCAAATATCTTTTAGGGCTACTCACTTTCTTATTGTACCTGAAATGTGGATATATCCAAAGGATGTTAGGCCTACCCTCTCAAGTGGGTGCTGTTTTTTTCTCTTATCTCCATGAACGGAAGGGTCTAGAGGTGGGGTAGGTATGTTCTTAACATTTCATCGCCACTTTTGAAAAATCCTAGCTTCTGTTAAGTGTTTTCCATCTCACTCCAGGTGCAGTTTTCTTCCTCTGCTTGCTTCTATTCCCTGCTTCTATTCACTTGCTTCTAAATATTTCTCCCTTTCCACTGTCTTCTCATCTCCACAGACTCTCTATGTCATCTCTCCAGTCCCACGTTTTCCCAAGATCTCACACCTTCATTTTCCTATTTGATATTTCTGCTTAGATTTCTATCGGGCATCTCAAACTTAACTTGCCTAAAACAGAACGCTTGGTAGCCCTCCCTCCCTATAAAGCACTGTTCCTCCCTGAGACTTCCCCATCTCAGGAAGCGCTATCACCATTTAACAAATGCCTTGGGCTGAGAGCCCTGGAATCATCCTTGATTCCTATTCCTTACCTGCCAGATCCATAAGAATTTATTTATCTATGCAGTGGAGGTGATGATAGAACCTATTTCATCAACCCAGTGGAGGTGATGATAGAACCTATTTCATCAGGTGGTTGTAGGATTTATTTCCATCTACATCCCGTAAACACTGACTTTTCTTCATTTCTAGTTCTGCCCCTTCAGTCCTATCCATCATCATCTCTCACCTATGTTTCCTCAATGACATTCATAACAATCTTATTATAGTGGCTCCCTTTTTGACCTCTCAGAATCAATTCTCCACACTCTTGGCAAAACTAGTCTTCTAAAATTGAAATCAGAGCATGCATTCTCTGCTCAAAATCCTCCGATGGATTCACATTACATTCAGAATAAAATCCAAATACCTTTCCAAGGCCTACTAGTCACAATATGACCTGAGACTTGTCTAAATGTACCAGGTTCATCTCTTGACGCTTTTCCAGCACTTACCCTGCTGGTCTCCTGGCTGTACCTTGAATATATCGTGTATGTTCCTGGGACCTTTGCATCTGCTGTTCTCTCTTCCTGGGATATTCTCGCTCCAGAGGTTTGCATGACTGGATCTCTCATTTCATTCAGATTTCTATTCAATGGCATCTGCTTAGAGAAGACTTCCTCAGTCTTCCCATTGAGAAGAGCCTGCCGCCAACAATCTTAATATACTGACTGTTATATTTTCTTCATAGCACCTTCATAGCACCTATCAAGATTTTACTTATTACATATGCATTTGCATACTTGATATTTTGCATTACTTTCTCTAGATTGTAAGTCCTACCTTCAGTATCCAGAAATCTTCCTGGCACATGGTAGATGCTCAATCACTATTTCTCAAAGGAAACAATAACAATATGAATCTTTGAGAGGTCTTCATATATTCTGGGTACAAATCCCATGCTAGAGATGATAGAGTATGGAACATATTTTCCTAGACTGGGGTTTTTATTTCCACATTGATCACGTCATACTTTGAAATATAGAAATTCTTAATTTTAATGTGATCATATTATCCATTTTTGCCACCATGGATTTTGTTCTTTTTGGTGCCATTTAACAATCCTTTCTTTTATCAGGAACACCTTGCAATTTGAGTTTATATTTTGGAAGAGTCACCCTGGATGGTACCCCTACTTCTTCTAGCAGTCTGACTGTGTTAGACAGAGCAGGACAGGTGCTGGGTCACAGTGAAACGTTTTAATTGCTTCTAGTACGTCAGAGCCAACTGCCAGTATGTGGCCCTCACATACGCAGCACGCATGCACACATGTCAGAGGCAGTGGAATATAATGACAGTAGTTGAAATGGTTGGGTATTACCCTGTCCTGGGTGGTACCTAGATTTCAATCAATAAGCTTTACAACAAATTTATCTGATGGGTATTCTTATTACCACTATTCTATTAATGTAGGAACTGAAGGTGAGAAAAGTTAAAAGACTAGTCAGTGTCGTGTGGTAAGAAGAGAAAGAGCTGGGAAGTGAACCCAGTTATTGGCTGATAAGAGTCTAAGCTCTTAAACACCAAAATAAGACAGTGTCTTTGCAGGATTCAGGAGCTCAGGTCTTGACCTAGACATTTATCGTGGGTAAGTCACCTCTTGTCTCTCAGTTTTCTTATTTGGAAAATGGAGATACTGATCTCGGTTACACATCACAAGGTTTTTATGAGGATCAAACCAACATGATATGATGAATATGATTGGACTTTAAAATTTAAAACACACTAGATAAATGTTAGGTGATTGTTATTATTACAAAGGTACCAAGTATCCTTGCACAACTCGGGGGTTGTGAGCACCAACCCCCTGCACAGTCGAAAATCCAGGTACTGCTATCTCTGCCTCAAAAATAAAGGAATTGATAAATGACTTACCCAAGAGCAGGAAGCAGAAACAGTTTGTACAGAATCAGGACTGAAACTCTAGTTCTTTGGACTCCACATATCGTGATGGCTTGTAGAACACGAACTTCTCCCCACACTTAAAGATCTGAAATAACAATGAAAATACAGGTTTGGTATTTACTGAAAAAAATCTGCATGTAAGTGGACCCACACAGTTCAAACTGGTGATGTGCAAAGAGTCAACGGTATAACTACACAGTAAGGTGGCTAAATTATAACAAAGACACCAAAATCTATTGTTGTCTGACTCAAATTTGTTACCCTGGAAGCTTATGTACTTGTCCAATGATCCTACTTGTCTTTATTTAGTAAACATGTCCCTTTGAGTGTTAATTATCAGTAGGTAGATTGTAAGCTGTACATTGATTTACTTTAAAATTTAACAAACAGCTAAATGCTATTTAGAGTCAAGTCTGGCGATCGACTGAGGGAAAGCTAGCAAGAAGAAATAAATAACTTAAACACTGAAGTTATTTTTCTCGTGTGACGTTTAAATAGGCTCTGAAGTCTTTCTCTAGATGTAACCCAAACATTGAGTCACAAAAGAAATGTTGAAACGAGTACATGGCCTACACCCCTCCCCTAGAGATTGGCTTCGCCTGCGTCTGCATTACCCAGTGTCATGGGCCGTTTAGTTCAACTCCCTTTCATGGCAGAAATCTCCTGGACACAGTCAGCCAGACACGTCTTTACCTTGGTGAACGAGTCATTTCAAAAAATAGTCCGCTTCAGTGTTGGACAGCTCTGCTAGTTAGAATAGGCTCCCTGTCATTAAGGCAACATCTGTATTCTTGTAAGTTCCGCAACTGTGCTGAGGGAACAGAAGTGTCTTTTGGGAGTTCACACGGCACAGAATTGAGATCGTGGGCTTGACATGGATTCAAACCCCAACTCTCCCATTTTCTACAGTTGACCTTGGGCGACTTGCCGCTCTTCTGTAAGCCATAGTTTCTTCATCAACCCAGTGGAGGTGATGACAGAACCTATTTCATCAGGTGGTGCAAGTCTTCAAGGAGAGACTGCATACCCAGTCCTAGCTCAACAGCAATTTTACACGGTTTTGTAAAAAGGTCCCCCTTTTTAAGACCCTTTACTGCCCTCTGCTGGAAAATTGCCATAATAACTATCAAAATCCCTAGGACAACCAGCAACTAGCCTATTCCAAGGGACTGCCCTTGCTGTAAAGTGCTTGAAGCACCGTGTCCAGCCTGTGGTAACCTCCCTGTATACGTTAACAACTTTTATTGCTCTAGTTCTGGGCCTCCCCAGTCATGGGCAGCGAACTAGAAGAACTGTCTCTCTGTGGTCATGGCTCGGGCAGTACTCTTGTTGCAGATGGCCAAAGAGGCTTCCTGTCATCTTAGAAAGGTAAGAATAGCTGGGAAGAATGAATCACAATAACCACTGTTTATTTAAAATGAATAGAGGAATAACGACTTTTGCCTTCATTACCCAATGGGATTTTAAAATAAGGACTGTATCGACCTTAAACATTAAGTTATTGAAAAGTGAACAATAAAAGCACAGAAACATGAAACTGAAAATGCTTTTGGAAGGTGTTACTTAAATTGTAATGGGTTGTCAAGGGAAACTAATGAACCGGAATTATCAGATAATAGAAGCACTTTCTTTCACTACCACCTGTTGAAAGCACATTGCACATCAGGAACAATTTCAAGTGCTTTTCATACAAAGTATGCGCTATCTTGTTTGTGACTCATAACCTGTTCCTCCTCAGGTCTCCTCCTCAGTAAACCGCCAGGCTATTCACTAAAGCAGAAGTTGGGGGTCATCTCAGAATTGCCTCTTTCCTGTACCCTGATTATCTACTCTTTCATCAAGTCCTTGTCCGTCCTCTACCCAAAACATATGACAAATGTACTTATCTACCTCCTTCTCCAGTGCCAACTTCCTGGCCCAAGTCCCCATCTTCTCTTGCTAATCTGATATGATTTGCCTCCTAACTTGTCTTTCGACTTCTACTGTTCCTCCTCTGCAGTCCATACTCTTGAGAGAAGCTAGATTATTAAAAAAATGTTCCATTTCCCTACTTGATACCCTTACTTGATGCTTTCAACAACGTTGCCCTTAGAACAAAATCTAAAAGCTTCCAGGCCTACAAGGACATGCAAAATCTGACCCTGATCCTCTTCTCAACTCACCGCTTAACTCTTCTTGACCACCTTCTTCAGCTCCCTGCCCCTCCCAAGAACTGGCCAGCCCCAGGGCCTTGGTGTTCACCATCCTCCTTTCATGAATCTCTCTTTCCCCAGTGGTTCCTTCTCACGTCTAAGGTTTCAGATTCAATGCCATCTCTTCAGAGAGGCTTTTATGATCGCAGTATCTTAAGTCCACCTATATTTTCTATCAAAACACTCGTTTATTTTTTTCAGAGTATTGATAGCAATCTGTAATTATTTATATCATATATTTCTTGACTTTATTTTCTGCATCTTTCTCTCTGGAATGTAAACTCCAAGAAGGTAGCAATCTTGTGTGTGTATCTAGGTTCCTAACATGAGGCCTGGTACAAAGGATCCAACTTGTGTACATTTGTAGAATGAATAAATGGGTATTTCTTTTTTTTTTTAATATTTTAACATCTTTATTGGAGTATAATTGCTTTACAATAGTGTGCTAGTTTCTGCTGTATAACAAAGTGAATCAGTTATACATATGTTCCCATATCCCCTCCCGCTTGTGTCTCCCTCCCACACTCCCATCCCATCTCTCTAGGTGGTCACAAAGCACCAAGCAGATCTCCCTGTGCTATGCGGCTGCTTCCCACTAGCTATCTACTTTACATTTGATAGTGTATATGTGCACACGCCACTCTCTCACTTCGTCCCAGCTTACCTTTCCCCGTCCCTGTGTCCTCAAGTCCACTCTCTACTTCTGCGTCTTTATTCCTGTCCTGCCCTTATGTTCTTCAGAAACTTTTTTTTTTTTTTTAAATTCCATATGTATGTGTTAGTATACGGTATTTGTTTTTCTCTTTCAGACTTACTTCACTCTGTATGACAGATTCTAGGTCCATCCACCTCACTACAAATAACTCAATTGCGTTTCTTTTTATGGCTGAGTAATATTCCATTGTATATATGTGCCACATCTTCTTTATCCATTCATCTGTCGATGGACACTTAGGTTGCTTCCATGCCCTGGCTATTGTAAATAGAGCTGCAATGAACATTGGGGTGCATGACACTTTTTGAATTATGGTTTTCTCAGGGTAAATACCCAGTAGTGGAATTGCTGGGTCATAAGTTAGTTTTTTAAAATTTTTTATGGAACCTCCGTACTGTTCTCCATAGTGGCTGTATCAATTTACATTCCCACAACAGTGAAAGAGGGTTCTCTTTTCTCCACACCCTCTCCAGCATTTATTGTTTGTAGTTTGTTTTTTTTTTTTTTGCGGTACGCAGGCCTCTCACTGTTGTGGCCTCTCCCGTTGCGGAGCACAGGCTCCGGACGCGCAGGCCCAGCGGCCATGGCTCATGGGCCCAGCCCCTCCGCGGCATGTGGGATCCTCCCGGACCGGGGCACGAACCCGTGTCCCCTGCGTCGGCAGGCGGACTCTCAACCACCGCGCCACCAGGGAAGCCCATATTGTTTGTAGATTTTTTGATGATGGCCATTCTGACTGGTGTGAGGTGATACCTCATTGTAGTTTTGATTTGCATTTCTCTAATGATTAGTGATGCTGAGCATCCTTTCATGTGTTTGTTGGCAATCTGTATATCTTCTTTGGAGAAATGTCTGTTTAGGTCTTCTGCCCATTTTTGGATTGGGTTGTTTGTTTTTTTGTTATTGAGCTGCATGAGCTGCTTGTATATTTTGGAGATTAATCCTTTGTCAGTTGCTTTGTTTGCAAATATTTTCTCCCACTCTGAGGGTTGTGTTTTCGTCTTGTTTATGGTTTCCTTTGCTGTGCAAAAGCTTTGAAGTTTCATTAGGTCCCATTTGTTTATTTTTGTTTTTATTTCCATTTCCCTAGGAGGTGGGTCAAAAAGGATCTTGCTGTGATTTATGTCAGAGTGTTTTGCCTATGTTTTCCTCAAAGAGTTTTATAGTGTCTGGCCTGACATTTAGGTCTTTAATGCATTTTGAGTTTATTTTTGTGTATGGAGTTAGGGAGGTTCTAATTTCATTCTTTTACATATAGCTGTCCAGTTTTCCCAGCACCACTTATTGAAGAGGCTGTCTTTTCTCCATTGTATATTCTTGCCTCCTTTATCAAAAATAAGGTGACCATATGTGTATGGGTTTATCTCTGGGCTTTCTATCCTGTTCCATTGATCTGTATTTCTGTTTTTGTGCCAGTACCATACTGTCTTGATTACTGTAGCTTTGTAGTATAGTCTGAAGTCTGGGCGCCTGATTCCTTCAGCTCCATTTTTCTTTCTCAAGATTGCTTTCACTATTCGGGGTCTTTTGTGTTTCCACACAAACTGTGAAATTTTGGTTCTAGGTCTGTGAAAAATGCCATTGGTAGTCTGATAGGGATTGCATTGAATCTGTAGATTGCTTTGGGTAGCATACTCATTTTCACAGTGTTGATTCTTCCAATCCAAGAACATGGTATATCTTTCCATCTATTTGAGTCATCTTTAAGACATTTAATTTAAGACACTGCAGTGTCTTCTCTTATTGTGGAGCACAGGCTCTAGGTGTGTGGGCTTCAGTAGCTGTGGCACGCGGTCTCAGTAGTTGCGGCTCATGGGCTTAGTTGCTCCACAGCATGTGGGATCTTCCTGGAGCAGGGCTCGAACCCGTGTCCCCTGCGTTGGGAGGTGGATTCTTAACCACTGCACCACCAGGGAAGCCCTGGTTTGCTTTGATAAGTAGCTTTTTATTTCACCTATGCACTATTTTCTTTCAAAAGGTAGGCTGTGTTTTGGTGTTTTCCTTCATCCAGTGAGGAGTAAAGACTGGAGCACGTGCTGTGTGTCAGTCTGTTCTGTGCAGGACACTCAGCTCTGCCTGAAAGCATTGTTGTAGCTGGCATTCTTTGTGCTGTACCTGCTGTTCCAGTGGTGTATCCAAGGGTCTCCTCCTCTAGTACAAAAGAGGTCCCGGATGATATGAGCAAGCTTTATTCCTGGTATATAAGTTCAAAGTTGTTTTCTAATTCTCAGTACAAAAATTGATATTATGTCTGTGATCATAAGACTCTGGGAAGGAGTTGAATAATAATGCTTGACTCACATTCTCTTGGTTGCCTGTGCTAACTTGCAAAGATACAAAATAGCCACCAATTCTACCAGCAGTAAGGAGGAAAGCGGTTCTGGTGAATTCAAATGGTGTTACACTCTATTGTTAAATTAAAGCTCCAGATATGTATTTGTACTTCTTCATTCATAAGCACACACCTCCTGAATCATCAGTGGGAGGCCATTGATGGGAAATGTGAACGTAAATTAACCTTTAGCAGGAAGATGAATAACAGAATCTACTTCTTATGAGTAACACATGCCTTTTTGTTAACATTTAGGAGACTGTGTACAACTCTGAGTAAGAGGTAGGAAGGAAGTGTGTTTTAGGGCAGAGCTCTACGGAGTGCCATTTTCACATTTAAAACAGTTAATAATTCTGTGATATCAAATATTCAATCAACATTCAGTTTTATTTTGGTCACCAGGCTGTGCATTATATCCCCATGACATTTATTTTATACTGGAATTTTGTACATTCTGACCATCTTAACTCATTTCACCCACCCTCCCACTCCCCCAAATTTCTAATTGTCTCATAATTACTATAAATGTTCTATTTTGTTTATAGATCACTTTAATCTGGATCCAAAGAAGGTCCACACACTGCAGTTGGTTGACGTAATTTTTAATCCTTTTTACATCTATAGATTCACTACCCATCAGTATTTTTTTCCCTTCTAACTTAGTTGTTGATGAAATAAGGCCATTTGTCCCAGAGGGTTTCCCATTGATTGACTTTGTTCATTGTACCCTTTGGTCTGTTAAATGTAGGTCTCAGTTTCCTTGCTTTTCCATAAATCTGTGGTTGAGCCTAGAGGTTTGATATTGAGGTTTTAACTTTAATTTTTTGAAGACTCATAGATGCCAGGATGCTGAAGTTTTTTCTGTTCTCAGAACTGGCCTAGGGTCCTTGAGTAACGAAGGACCCGCCATACAAATACCACATGGTCCCTGATGTTCTTCAGTGGAGGGAAGTTAGCCTTTTCCTTTCAAAGATTAATCAGCACTTATAGATATTCTCTTTCTATGAATGAGATTGGGGTCATATGAGGGCTTTGGCTGCACCCAAGAAGGAAGTCATACTGTCCAGGAACTAGGGGTGCATGGTAACACAGTCCAAAATTATAAGTGTTCAAGCTATAACGTGGGTAAGAATGAAATTACAAAGAGAGTTCTGCATCTATGTTCAGTGACCCATGTTCTAGTTCTGGCTAAGAGGATGTGCTTCAGCTGAAGACACTGCAGATGAAACAAATGGTACAAACATAGCCATGGACTTGAGAAAGCATGGGACATTTATTGGGGAAAAGGAGTGTATTCTGTGAGCAAGGAGTTAAATACATAAGACCAGAGGGTGGAATTAGGGCTGGAGCCACATTACTGATGACCCTGAATGATGGGTTAAGGATGGGTTGTTTCCTACCGGAAAAGAGGGAGATTTGAGAAAGGGCTGGCTTTGGGTTGTCACTGATATATCTGTGTGTCACACGAAATCCCTCACCCTTTTGTAGAAGGCAGGCTCAACTTAAAATCGGCAGCCTCCACACTCTGGTGAGTCTGAAACCAGAGCAGTCTGAGTCTTTATTGATCTTCATTTGAGAGCCATATTCTCATCCCAAGCCTGGACTGGAGATCCAAGGGTCCCTGTTTTTTTGTTCTCTAGAAGTCTGCCTTAAAGGCCATGGGAGAAACAGAGGGGGGCCTGCAGAGTTTGCCTCCCAGAATCCACCTACTTTAAATAATTCCAACTGGCGTTTGAAATAAGAGCTTTCCTAAAGAGATTGGGGGAGAGGGGCTGGCAAAGAAGTAATTTTTTTAATCGTGTGTGAAAATGACAAAACAAATGATGTCATAACATCAGAGCCAAAGAGATGCATGTGCCCCCAGCATTAGGCAAGTGGCACGAGTGAAAGAGTCTCACCCTCTTTCAGAGAACAGCCAGAGAGGAAACCAGGTACTCTGATGGCTATTCTTGACCACTGGCCAAACTCAACTGGAATCCAGAGAGTGAGGGAGCCCACTGATGTAGCCCATAAAACTTAGCATCCTGGGACATAAAGCAGGGCAGAGAAATGTGGAAGGTGGGTCTGCAGTATCGAGTAGAAAATATTCAGATGACCTTTTAAAAACCTTTTTTTCATTTCTTTATACTAATATTCTGGCTGTTTCATCACTGGCATCCTTGCTTCAGTGTAGACTTGTAAAGCAGGTTTGCAAAGAGAAGTAAATAGTTGATATTCAACCCTTGATTGACAAAAATAGACTTTGAATTCCAAGGCAAATTCAAGTCTTTAAAATCAAAGCTTACAAGAGCCAGGCCTTTTTTTGAAGGAGAAAGTAGATTTTGTTTTTTTTTTTTAATGGCAAAGGTTAAGTGCTCTAGGATTCAGAACTTGTTTATCCCATAAGTTTAGATAGAAGAAAAAAACACCAAACATTGCAAGAGAAGGAATATTGTTGATGAGAAAAGGCAAATTTGAAGAACACAACTAGAATTTAAAGGCTGCTGTGAACCTGAAAAAGTCCCTGATATAAACCTAAGCACGAAGAAATACTGGCTGGTTTCTATTTTTGATTATCTAGCCAACAAGATGCCAACTTAGAGAAAAGCTGATAGCTATGGGCCAGATATCTTCCCCTCAATTCTTGGATAATAAGTAACCCCACCCCCCACCCTGCCAGGCCAAACTGACAAATAAAAATAAATTCCTAGGAATTAAATCAACCTGAGACACACCCTCAGTAAAGGAGAAGAAAGGAGGAAACTATTGAATTGGTTTAGTGGTTTCTCCTGAGACTCAATATTAAGCCAGAAATGACTGAATGTTTCTTGAATTGGTAAGATTAGGTTGTCTTCTACCAAAGTGGAATGGTGGTTCCTGAGATAAATTTAGTTATAGGGAAATAAAGCAAGTGATATCTTTACCAGTGAGAAATTTTAGCTGTGAAATTTGCACCTATTGCATTCATACCTTCTTAAATATTTCTTTTATCTGTGTGGTTCTCCTTCATGAGGCAGTTGGTGACTTTTCTCCAAACTTCCTTAGTACTTCGCTTATATTCCCACAATCAATCTTACCACATGGCATTAAAATTTAGGTGTTCTCAAATTATTCAACAGTAATATCTTTCAGGACAAGGACCCATTTTTCTTTCTTTTTTCTTTTCTTTCCTTTTCTTTTTCTGTTTCCTTATCCTTTTCCCCTTTTTTTCTTTTCTTTTTTTTTCTTCCTCCCTCCCTCCCTTCCTTTTCTTCTTTCCTTCCTTCCTTCCTTGTTTACTGAATACCTTCTCCTTCTAATATTTGGCATATTATATATGTGCACCACAGATATTTTTTCCAACTAGATGATAGTGTAATGGCTGATTGAGACCTTCTCTCTCGCTCTCTCTTTTTTTTTAGGAGTGACAACAGAATTTATTGCATTTTATTTTTCCATTAGTTTTCAACAAGTGTTTGTAACAAGTGTATTTAATTATTTGCATAAAATTTAATTTAAACTATCAGTAAGATAGTATTAATATTTAATGATCAATTTGAAAACAAATCATGGTAATTTTCACTGTAGATGACTGAATAATGTAAAACATTCATTTATTTATTTAACTAATATTAAATAATCAGTACGTGCCATAAACTATAGTATATTAAGAGGATATAAAACAGATAAAATAGGGATTCATCCTCTATGAGCTTATTATCTGGTATGTTGTGATCATTTTTTAAAATATCAAAAACAGATGAAGCCTACTTTGTAGTCTCTTAACGAGCAGTTATTTCCTAAAGATAGCTTTTTGATCTCTCAATTCTGAGTAAAGCAAATGTCAAATTTTATCCAGATTGTTTGTATAATAAGTATAAAATTGTTTTTGTATGGAGAGGGATTTTATTATTTTAATTAATTTTTTAAATTGGAGTATAGTTGACTCACAATGTTGTGTTAGTTTCTGCTGTACAGCAAAGTGAATCAGTTATACATATACATGTATCCACTCTTTTTTAGATGTATTCCCATATAGGTCATTACAAAGTATTGAGTAGAGCTCCCTGTGCTATACAGTAGGTTATTATTTATCTATTTTATATATAGTAGTGTGTATATGTCAACCCCAGTCTCCCAATTTGTCCCTCCCCCACTTTTTCCCCTTGGTAACCATAAGTTTGTTTTCTACTTCTGTGACTTGATTTCTGTTTTGTAAATAGCTTCATTTGTACCTTTTTTTTGGATTCCACATACAAGTGATATCATATGATATTTGTCTTTCTCTGACTTATCACTCAATATGACAATCTCTAGGTCCATCCATGCCTCTTAACCTTAACTCTCTGATCCCTGAGCTCCAAGAATGATACATAGTACCTGATTTGCAGGAGAATAAGGGCACTGAAATTAGATAGCTCCTGCCTCCATCAAGATTGGGCCAGTCCTGGTTGCTGGAGGGAAGTGGAGGTGGAGGTAAGGAGCGACTGCCAGCTAGGCTCTAGAGGGCCTTGGTAATGGCCTCAGGGCCGGGTGGCTATTATTTTTTCCATCAGTAACTTACAGTCTTGCTGAAAAAATACCCCTAATAGATAATAAAGGTAAATATTATCATTATTGTGAGTGTTTATTATTAAAACTCTAATCCATTAAGAAAATATATTATTAACTGGCGCAGAACTCCTCTGGGACTTTCAGCTAATAGTACCTGCTCGTTTTGCCTGTTATATTTCTGGAAAGCAGAAATTACATTAAGGTTACATATCCACATGGTACAGTAATAAAAACAATTGCGTTAGCCTTCAGCTTCTCACGATTATGGACTACCTAGTACGGGTCTGGCCCTTCCAATGTAAACAACCATAAAACTGAACAAAACAGACAAAGCAGTTATTCTCAGCATTGACCACGAGGCTCCATTCCACGAGAAAAGGGAAACTCATGAGGTAAAGCCCCATAATTTCCTGTCCCTCTGCCTAGTGAGAGGTCTCCAAGCAGAGCACGGAGCTGCCACTGATCTGAGGAGGTGGAGATTTGAGTCCAGGACAACTAAGATGGTTATAATTCTGGAACAGGGCACTGGAGAGGAGGCAGCTGTACAGAGTGGAGAGTAAAGTCAGAAGCCTGTTGCAGGGGCTCCTCACACGTCCTTAGCTAGGGGCTGCTTGGCTGCATGTGAAGGCAGGGAGATTTCATCATATTTACCAGAGAGTAGCAGCTGTAGAGGTGAGAGTAGAATGAATAGCCTAGTGCTCCAGCAGGGCTGGGAGAATGCTGAAGTTTTGGTCTAGCCAGAATGGACAAAATTACTTATGTCTAATAAACATCACAGGCATCTACCTGGGACACCATAAAGGCCATGTCTTAGGAGCAAAGACCCTGTTCATGAGGAAAGTTTTTTGCAGAATTTTATTTTAGACCCACCTTAAACAAAACTAAAATCAGGCCCTGATGAGATTCACAGGAGAGGCAGAGTTTGAATGTTGAGTCCTGCCAAGTTAGAGGAAGTTGGGAAAGATCTTGAGTGTTCCACACCTGGTCTAACAAAGCATAAAAACAAGTCTACCCAAATTCAGTGTAATCAGCCAGTGTTTGAGCTAGTTAGAACAAAATGCAACATTCAACAAACAAAATCACAGAACCCATACTACACATTATCAACAAAGTCCAGTACATAACCAAGAATTACCAAGTGTGCAAAGAAATAGGAAATTTTAACACGTAATTAAGGAAAAAAATCACTAAGCACCAATGCCGAAGTGCCCTAGATGTTGTATTTGGTGTATTTTATTTAAAACAGCTATTATAGGAATTTCAACGAACTAATGGGGAAAACTTAAAATAATAAAAGTAAAATATGGCTTTAATTAATTAAAATCATTAATAAAAATGAATAAAATATAAAAAAGATTAAAGATCTCATCAGAGAAATAAAAAGTTAAAAAGGAACCAAATGAATATTCTTGAATATAGGAGTATAGTAAAAGAAATTTAAAAAAAAAACCCTGGATGGGCTTAACAGATTGGAGAGTTAATGAATTTGGAGGTAGATCAGTAGAAATTACTTAATCTAAGAGAAAAGAAAATAGATCTTATAAAATGAATAGAACCTTGGGAACCATTGGGACAAAATAAACTGTCTATTATAAATGTACTAGGAGCCCTAAAAGGAGAAGAGTGAGAATAAATAGGGCAGAAAAAATATTGGAAGAAACAATGGCTGAAAATTTCTGCCATTTGACAAAATTATTTGACATATAGATCCATGAATCACAGTGAATTCAAAGCAGGAAAAATACAAATGAAACCACATATAGGTACGTCATAGTTAAACTGATGAGAGCCATAGATAAAAGAAAAATCTTGAAAGTATTTAGAGAAGACAAGACACATTACACACAGAGGAGCAATAATATAAATGATAGCCGACTTCTCATCAGGAACAACAGAAGAACGGAATCCAGAAGTCTGTGGAATGAGAGCTTTACTTTGCTGAAAGCCAAAACAGAACCTGTTAATCCAGAATCCTATACCCACTAAAATATCTTTCGACAATGAGAGTGAAAGCCATTTTCATAAACTGGAAGCTGAGAGAATGTTTTTGCCAGCAGAATCACACCACGATCAATGTTCAAGTATAGTCTTGAGGCCAAAGTGAAATGACCCCCATGCCAACTAGGATCTACAGTAGGGAATGAAGAGCACAGAACATGGTAATTAAATGGATCAGTATAAAATGTGATGTTTCATCCTTCTCATTTCCCCAAAGAACTAATGATGATTTCATGCACTGTAAGGTAAAAGATGGTGCAGATGGTAAATGATACTATGCTTTCTCTAAAGTTATTCTATTTGTGAGGATGGGAGGAGGAACTGAGAATGGGAAGCATCAGGTATGATGACAGAAGTGGCAACTGGGAAATGAAATGTCTGAAATTCCAAGTGGAAATGTGAAGCGTGAAGTGTACACTATGGATGCTAAACAGACTGATACATTAACAGTGTGTATTGTTAGCCCAGGGGCAAGACTAGGGTAGGCGAGAAGCAAATAGAGAAAATAAAATGGAATACTAAAAAGAATAAAGAACAAGATGTTTGCAGTGAGAAGAAAAAGACCAATAGAGAAACAAACGAAAAACAAAGCAAAATATAGATGTAAACCAGCCATATCAATAATTGCATATGTGTAAAACACTAGAGAGTCTTATAAAAAAGAGAGAGAATGTTAAATGGATTTAAAAAGCAATTCTCATCTATAGGAAACATATTTTAAATCTGAAAATACAAACAGGGTAAAAGTTAAAGGATGCAAAAAACAATCCCATGCGAACAGTAAGCATAAGAAAGTGGTTATATTTTAAAAAATAAAGTAGACTTTAAGACAGAGTATTAAAAAATGATCAAGAGGGGGCATTTCACACTGATTCAAACAGCAATTCATTTGGAAGAAACAGTAACATAAATATGTATGAATCTAAAAACAGCTTAAAAATTCCTGAATGCAAAAATTATAGAATTAAAATGAAGAAATAAGACAAAATTCATGATTATAGTTTTACATTTCAACATTCCTCTCTCGGTAATTGATAGAACAAATGGACAATCAGTAGGTATGCAGAGACTCTGAAAAATACTCTCAACTAAATTCACCTAATTGAATCTTTCCTTGTCAATTTAATTGAGGAATAACTTACATAAAATAAACTATTCATTTAAAGTACACAACTTGGGGAGTTTTGGCAATTTCATATGAGTGAAACCATTTCCACAATCAGAGAGAGAACACCTCCACCACCACTGGGAGTTTCATTGTGCTCCTCCGCAGGTCAGCTCTTCCTTTGTTCCAGTACCCAAAGAACCACTGATCTGCCTTTTGTTACTGTAGGGTAGATGATTTTCTATAAATGGTATTACCGTGTGTGTTTGTGTGTGTGTGTGTGTGTTTGTTTTTTGCACAGTTATAAGCATATGGATTTTTTCATGTATTTTGATGTGTTAAAAGTGTTATATCTACTATTACTTTGGTGCAGAAAATAGTGCATTTGGGGACAGACAGAACCTCTTGAATTGGGCTACTCTGTCATTTTGACACAACCCCAGTAGCCTTTTTAGCTTACTCACTTTCTGACATGACAAGTAGTCCAGGATCTTGTATTTTTTTTTTTTTCTTCCAGATTTGTTCTGGTTTCTTTTGGTGTGAAATGTTTTTTAGACACCAATATATGAACTGTGGTGCTCATTGTTACAAAGTTAGTTATTGTTTTTAGGCTCTACCACTTGACAGAGCTAGGAAATACATATTATTTTGTAAAAAGAAAATATAACAAGAGTTCACACTAATATTTATATTTTATGATTTTCAACAGAGCTCTCATTCAATGAGGAAAGGAACTCTTTTTTCAGCAAATAGTCCAGAACCAACTGGATGTTCATGTGGAAAAAAATAAATAAATAAACCTTGACCAGTGGGCCAAAAAATAGTAAGAGTTGAAAAGGATCATAAACCTAATTATAAAAATAAAAGTATAAAATGTCCAGAAAAAAATTGGGAAAAAATTCTTTGCACCTTTGAGGTAGGCAAAGATTTCTTAAGAGCACAAAAAGTGCTAATCACAAAAGAACAAAAATTGATAAATTGGACTTCATCAAAATTAAAACCTCCTGCTCTTTGAAAAGTCTTTAATAAAATGTAAAGTCAAACCAGAGACTTGGATAAAATATTCTTCACACAGATATCTGACAAAGGAATTATCTCTACAGTATATGAAGAACCTTAACAACTCGAAAATGAAGATAAACAATGCAATTCAAAGTAGACCAAAGACTTGAATGGACACTTCAAAATAGAAGATATACAGATGGTTAAGTGAATACATGGAAAGACAGTCTATAGCAGGATTTGGCAAAATTTTTCTGTAAAGGGCCAGAGAGTAAATGTTTTATATTTTGTAGGCTGTACACTTTTTGTTACAACTGCTAACTCTGCCATTGTCCAGCTATAGAGAAAACATCAGTGAATGAGCATGGCTGTGTACCAATAAAACTTCATTTATGATCACTGAAATTTGAATTTTTTGAAAATTTTTAAGTATCAAAAATATAATTAAAAAAATTTTAAACTATTTAAAATCATTCTTGGCTCACAAGCCATGCTAAGATGGGTGATGGGCTGGATTTGGCTCCCCAGTATAACCAGGTTTAAGGGCATGTGACCTGTGCAATGTCACAGGCTTCTGCACTTAGCAGGGTCTTTTGCTTTGTTTAATGTTTTGCTCTTGTCATCTTGGAATTCTTACTAACTTTAGAACAAGTGGCCTTGTGGTTTTCCTTTATGTTTAGATTTGCAAATTATGGAGCTGGTCCTGACCATGGACAGAGTCTGCAGATTCCTGCTCTATAAGTCATTCATGAGGCAAAAAACAAATGCAAATTAAAACCACAACGGGAAATCTCTTCACACACACTAGAATGGCTGAAATTTAAAAAGATTAACAATAGTGAGTGTGGACAAGATATAAAGAAATTAGAACTTTCACATATTGTTGGTGGGAATGTAAACTGGTATGATCACTTTGGAAACTGGCACTTTCTTAAAAGTTAAATGTACACTAACCATATAACCCAGTAGTCTCATTCCTGGATATTTACCAAGAGAAATAAAAACATAAGCCCAGGGCTTCCCTGGTGGCGCAGTGGTTGAGAATCTGCCTGCTAATGCAGGGGACACGGGTTCGAGCCCTGGTCTGGGAGGATCCCACATGCCGTGGAGCAACTAGGCCCGTGAGCCACAACTACTAAGCCTGCGCGTCTGTGCTCCGCAACAAGAGAGGCCGCGATAGTGAGAGGCGCGCGCACCGCGATGAAGAGTGGCCCCCACTTGCCACAACTAGAGAAAGCCCTCGCACAGAAACGAAGACCCAACACAGCAAAAATAAATAAATAAATTACTAAACTCCTACCCCCAACATCTTAAAAAACCAAAAACCCCCCCAAAAACCCATAAGCCCATAAAGTGACTTGTATAGAGATGGTCCTCAATAGGTAAATGGATAAACAAACTGTGGTACATTCATACAATGGAATACTTATTCAACAGCAGAAAAAGTGGGTACTTGATACCTACAGCAACATAAATAGATCTCAAGAACATGATGTTGCATGAAAGAAGCCAGACACAAAGCAATGCAATATTGTATGATTCTACTTCCTTGAAGCCCTGGAACAAGCAAACACAATCTACAGAGATGGACATCAGGGCAGTCAGGACTTGAGAAAGGGAGGAATGAGGGGAACACCCTCCAGGGTGATGGAGACGTTCTATCTCTTGATGAGGTAGTGGCTGCATCGTTTATACATCAGTCTTTTCTCAGCATCTGTGAACAACCCTCACTGTGCTGAGCGGCATCTGGGTGGTGACCCTGGGGGTATCGACATGTGCTTGGCATATCGCTCAGCACGAGATGTTCATTAACTGCTGTGGCTTTTGATTTCCTATATTGGTCATATTGAGCCTTCACGCTCCTTTCACTACGTTTCTTTCAGATACACCCATCTGCCCATCATTTCTCTTCTGATTTGTAATTTTTTACTTCTCATCTGCTATGAATTTGGATTTCAGTCAACATTATTTTAGCCCCAAGTGTAGACTCAGGCAATAGACCCCTCAGCAAGGAACTGAATGGTCCTTCAGAGTGGAATGAAGAGACTTTCACATATATTTTCCCTCGTTGGAGATCAGTTTAGCTTTCCTTCCATGACGTTTGTGGATAACACTCCTCTGAAAACTGAACAGCAGTTACTCTGCAAGTTACAGTTTACACCTTGATCCAAGAAGACACCAGACCGCTGGGATAGCGAAAGGAGACACTTCCTTTCCTGCCAGGTTGGAGAAGAGG
Source organism: Phocoena phocoena (assembly GCF_963924675.1). Classification (NCBI taxonomy): domain Eukaryota; kingdom Metazoa; phylum Chordata; class Mammalia; order Artiodactyla; family Phocoenidae; genus Phocoena; species Phocoena phocoena. The sequence goes on along the minus strand of NC_089232.1, from coordinate 77,744,690 downwards.
GTCATTTGCTCAGGAAAATGATGTTTATAGTTTGCAAGGTGAAGTTCAATCCAATGTCAGAGACTGGAGTGAGACGAGAATGTTTTCTTGGGAAAGAGCTATTCTTTCTTCAAAGGCTTACAAGGGCTAAGTGTTTTGCTAATGAGATGGAAACTGTGCATATGGCCCTCACAGGAGCTGAGTCATTTTATAGCTTGGAAGAGTTTTGTTGTAATCAAGTTACTGGTAAGTGTTAATCCACTTAGGGGACTGGAGGCCTTTGAAGGCCTTCCTGCCTCTAGGGACACTTCCAAATTAGCACCTGTTATGTGGGGGATCTGATTTTTATGCAAATAATCTGTCCAGTGGCACCTAGATTCCTGAGAAGTCAGACTCTTTACCTGAAGGAGCAGATATTCACTGCAGAGAAAAAGAGGGAGGGAGGGAGGGAAGGAAGGAAGGTAGGAAGGAAGGAAGGAAGGAAGGAAGGAAGGGACGGAAGAAGAAAAGAAAGAAGGAATCAAGAAATTGCTCATTGTTTAATATTCCAAGCATTTCATAGATGTGTTTAAATATTTACAGGGTATTTTAAGCCTCTCAGTAACCTTTTTTTTTTTTTTTTTTTTTTTTTTGCGGTACACAGGCCTCTCACCGCTGTGGCCTCGCCCGTTGCGGAGCACAGGCTCCGGACGCGCAGGCCCAGCAGCCATGGCTCATGGGCCCAGCCACTCCGCGGCACGTGGGATCTTCCCGTACCGGGGCACGAACCCGTGTTCCCTGCATTGGCAGGCGGACTCTCAACCACTGCGCTACCAGGGAAGCCCGTCTCAGTAACCTTTTGTTAAAGTATTGTTAACTTGTTTTAACAAACAAAAACAAAATACAAACAAAACCATGAAGGTCAGAGAGGCTACCTAACTTGCAAATGCTATAGAACTAATGAATTTGGGGGTCGGCTCAAAGCCCATGCTCCCCCTCTGCCCTTGGCTGCCTCGTGAAGGAAAGCTCTGGACCCCCTGCTTCCCCCCCATGATACCTGATCTACACATCAGACCCGGAAGACAGCGGGGTAACGAATGTTACAGTCTGAGCTGGATCTAAAAACCTAATTACCCGAGTCTGTATTTTTCTCCTGCTCATTTCAAATGGAACTCAGCGGCAGTGACATTTCCTATTTTCCTCTAGACACACTTTCATGAAATCTTTTTCTGGGTCTCACACATGAAAGAAAAGGGATGATGTGAGATTGGTGGAGGTGTTCATTATTCCAGCTTGTCTGCATTGACATAAGGTGGGCGGGCCGGTGTCTGCTCAATCACAGACTTCTAAGCCATCTCCTTTTTCTTCTTTAATAAAACTTGACAAACCCTGCATCAAGAGCTGACCACCCTTTCACCTCCACCACCAGAAGGCATCTTCCTGCCACTTCTGCCTATTCTCAAAGGATGGCCTCCACTGATGCACTGCACCCACTGCAAATATGTAACAGCAATGAATGAAACACCTGCTGCTTCTCCTTCGACAGGGTCAGAGACCCTGGGAAGCCTCAGCCCAAGCGACTTTCCCTTTAATTCTTAGAAAGAATCAGCAGTCTATAATGACATTTTCCTAACGGCCGGAGGACGTGCACAGCACGTGCCCGTTATCGGTGTGACAGCTCAATTCGGCTAGCTTCTGCTCCCACCTTTCCACACAACTGCTCTCCTTCAAGTCCTCCATGATCTTTCTCTTGCTGAATCCAATACACGTTTTCAGTCCTCGTCTTACTTACTCTCTGCTGATGGCTTCCTTCTCCGTGACCCTCACTTGCAAGGCCCTGCTGCAGAACCTCCTCCTAGGTTTTCTCCTGCATCCACCAGACTCTGTCCTATCCTCCACGCCAAGGCCCACATATGCTGATGTCCTCCAGGGCTCTTCCCTGAGACCTTTCTAACTACAGCCTCTACAGAAATTCTCAGCCAGTGCCTGTTTTTTGTCACAGCCTAAGTGCTGGTGAATTCCAAACTGACTTTTTTTTTTACCACTGGAGTTCCTCCCAACCCCGCTCTCAGATCCTTACCTTTAGTAACTGGTAGACGTACCAGTGGATGACTACACTTAACATGCTTATCTAATGCCTTGAACTTGTCAACCCGCTTCAAAACCACTGTCCTGCATGGTTTTCCCTCTCTCAGGGCATACCACTGCCAGCCATACTATTACCAAAGCCAGAACCTGGGAGTCAAGCCTGAGCCTCCTTCCTTCTCTCTCATTCCCTTCACTTAAAGGTTCTACCCCCTAAGTATGTTTAAAATATACCCCCTTCAAGACTCAATGTCTCCTAAATGCATCATCAAAATGTCATTTGAATGGGGTCTCTCTTTGACTATTAATATCCTCTCCAAGATGTTATCCATTTGGCCATCCTGGGGAATTACTTTATATGCAAATCAGCTGTTTAACTCTCCCATTAAACACTTTGATACTTCTTTATCACAGCAGAATAAAGTCCAAGCATAACAGAGCATATGGAATCCTTTATTGTCTGCCTCCTGCCTACCTCTCCAGCTCCATCTTTCCCTGCACTCTGCTTTTCACTTTATGAGGCTGACACTTCAGGTTGATCTCATCTTGCTGTTCGGAGTCCTATTAATAGCAGTCTTACTCAACGCTGTATGAGACAAATTGAATGGAGTTGGTCCCAGCCCCTGCCGGTCAGATTAATCAAAGTGGCTGAAGTAGTGATGAACTCATTGGAAAATTAACTGGAAACTAAGATAGTATAAAAATGAAAGAGGGATGGATCTGGTCATGAGACAAATATCTATACGTTTCTTGCATTTCTGCATGTCTTGTGAGCAATGATTCTGACATTTGTTGCGGACAACCTTTTCAAGTTTGTTTCTAGAGCAGTAATACACATTTACAGGGCAAAGGTCAGGCAGGCTTGCTTAGAGACCATTATAAAAGATTGGGGTCCCTAAGCCCCTGAAGAGGCACCACTGCCTGTGCAGGCACTGCTTGGCCCTTTTCACATCACTTTGTGGAAATCAGGACTTGGAAACTGGTCAAGAAAATTATGACGCCGGCTACCGCTATGGCTGTGAGTAATAAACCAGCCTTTGAATCTGACCCAGGAGTCTCATATCATCCAAAGCATCCACGAAGCTATAACAGGAGAACTTGTTAACTTGCAAGTAGGGCAAAATCTCAGACACTTAGCAGTTCTTGACAGTTTTAAAAAGTCTCATACCATTCATAGTTCTTGCCAAGAATATTAAGGAAACATTTGCTTGAAGGCTTTAGAGCACTACTTAGATGGAAAATTTTTAGTTCCAAGATCTGAGAGAGGAAGAAAATGAAGAGAGGTGAGACAAATGCTGGAGAATTTTTTCTCTGGAATCGTTTTTGATCCTTTTGCCTTAGTTCAACACCTGGGGGGGAAAACAAGATTAATTTCTGTTCAACATAGTAGTACCTCTAGTCTTTGAAGATCTCCTCCATGTATGTCCCAAGGCTTCTCTTCTCCTCATTAGTCATTCTAGTTCCTTCCACAGTTCTTTATGAGAAGTAATATTTGAGTCCATTCTCCGTCCCGGTTTGCCCTTCTCAGAGTAACTTCCAGTTTGTAAATATCCCATACAAAATGTGGCACTCAGAAAGGGGCAGTTCTTCCAGTGAAATAATCAATGCTTTGGTAAGTATAACAATGTGCTGATGGCGAAATGAATAAATATAGTAAATTTTACTATAAGCATTTAACAAAATATTATGCAACAATGAAAACAATACTATTAAATAATGTTTATCTATGTAGCTATCTATCTACCTGTCTATCTACCTAGATATTTATCTATCATCTATCTTTCTGTTTATCTATCTTCCTACCTATCTATTTATACTGAATTGAATAGTACTTTCCCAAAATTCATGTTTACCTGGAACTTCAGAAGGTGACCTTATTTGGAAAGAGAGTCTTTGTAGATATAATTAGTTAAATTCGGGTCAACCTGGATTAGAGTGGGCTCTAAATCCAAAGACCGGTGTCTTTGTAAAAAGGCCACATGAAGACTTATATACACAGGGAGATTGCCAGGTGATGACAAAGGCAGAGATTGGAGTGGTAATTCTACAAAGCCAAAAAATGCCGAGAATTGCTGGCCACCGCCAGATGCTAGGGAGAGGCAAGGAAAGACTCCCTAGAGACGTTGGGAAGCACACGGTCCTGCCAACATCTTGTTTTGGACTTCTAGCCTCCAGAGCTGTGAAAGAATAAATTTCATTGTTTTAAGCCACATAGTTTATGGTAATTTGTTGCAGCAGCGCTAGGAAACTAATACACTTTCTATCTTTATTAGTTTTAGATTGCTGCTGTAATAAATTACCACAAGCCAGTGACTTAAAATAACAAACATTTATTATATCACAGTTCTGGAGGTCAGAAGTCCAAATGGATTAGCAGGACTGTTTCTTCTGGAGGCTCTAGGGCAGAATCTGCTCCTTGGCTTTTCCAGCATCTAGCGGCTCCCTCATTCCTTAACGCATTGCCCGCTTTGCATCATTCTGTCATCACATCTCCTTCTCTGACTCAGAGCCTCTTATGAAGACCACTGTGATTACTTTGAGCCCATCCAATGTAATTCAGGATAATCTTTCCACATCAGCTTCTGCAAAGTTCCTTTTGCCATGTAAGGTTATATAGTCACAGGTGATGGGGATTTTAAACATGGACATCTTTTGGGGGCTATCTTTATCAAGCTATCTAATTAACTATTTATACACATGTTTATGAGAATAAAAACTAGGAAGGAAATACCCCAAAATGTCAAAGTGATTATTCCTGTATGATAAAGATTTTTAAAGTTATTTTTATTTATGTAGTCAGTATATAAAATGTATGTTGTGCCATTTTATGAGCTACACATAAAATAATGTTGGGCCAGAATTTTGAATACTAATTAAAATGTTGACCTGAATGCCACATAGAATAATGTACATTCTCTTTGCACTTCAAATTCTACTTGAATAAATATTAGGTTCAATCAGGGGCTTCAACTTTGGAAACTATCCCTGGGCTATGGGTTAGGAGACCAGCTTTCCAGTTAGAAAGTTCCACAGTTCCCTTTGATTCAATTCCATTGGATACAGTTTTATTTTTACTGGACTGCTGACTCATCCTTGGCTTGTTTTACAAGGGCATTGATGTCTGCTTGGTGTCAAACACTGTTCTTCCAGACACTGGGGTTGCAGAGATGAGGAACATATCATCCACCCCCCCTCCAGGAGCACACAGTCTAGTCAAGAGACATTTGGAGAACAAAGATTGTACTGCAACAGGTCCAGGCAGCTCAAGCTATTACGTGAGCAGAAAGGAGTTGGTGATAGACTGAGGGAGGTTCAGTGATGAATGAGTGATGTTAGTTTTATTTTAAATGAAAATAAAACTGAAAATTCTGGAAACCAAACACATTTCTACAGTCATAATGACAACTTTCTCCTAGAACTGCAAAAGCTTCAGGAGATCTCAAGTGGCACAATTCACTCGTTAGACACCCACAGTTAAGGGTAAACCCACTGCCTGGACTACTTCCTCAAAGCTGGGATTAGCCCAAGGCCCTCCTATTTCCAGACCTCTCCCTGACTTCTCACGGTGTCTACTGAGTAGGAAGCACTCAATTCCCAAGCTGCCTGCAAGGGAAGAACAGGTTGGTGGAAAGGTCAGTTATTCTGCCTGTTCAGTTGTGCCCCATGTGGGCCTGGCTCTCAGAGAAGCTATTGTGCAAGAGTGATGCATGGGATTCCAAACCAGCCTCAAATTGTAGGTCACCCGCTTCACTGAGCATCTCTCCACCCAGAGGGTTCCTCTCTACCTGCTGAAAGGGTGAGAAGCTCCCTGGTGCAGGTGCAGCTGGAAGGAAGGAAGTGACCCATGTAGTCTAAATCTCTGAATACACGCTATGAGTCAACTGAAAATTCAGAAAAACACATGCTACCCGTTTGGATCTTTTGTGCAGCCTGGTAGTTAAGCCAGGAGCCAGAATGCCGGGGTTCAAATCCTGGTTTGGGCATGTTCATTACTCTCTCTGTGCTTCGGTTCAAGCATGAAATAGAAGTAGCGTTGCTAAGATTGAATTATGCAACGCATGTGAAGTGATTAGCAGAATGCTTGGTGAAGAGTAAAACTCCAATATTTGCAAATCTGTTATCAACCTCCTAACATTCAATCCTTTATTTATTCAATCATACCTGAATACAGAGTCCTTCCTATGAGCAAGAGATAGTGCTTGACACATTTATGGGAAAGAGAAGGTTTTTAAGACTAGAGTCCACGCTTTTATGAACATAGAGTTTAGTAGGGAAGCAACATGTGCCCTAGAAACAGCGAAGGAGCAAAGTAGGGCATCTTACAATGAAAGATACTGAATCAGACAGGAGAAGTAACTTTCCCTTGCTTGAAGATTTCTTCCAATTATGCCTTCTCTTTGATTCTGGGATTGTACTTAAAGGCTGATATCATGGACAGTAGAAACTATAGGACTTCAGAGAACGGAAAGGCCAGTGTAGCGGGGGTAGGGGTGCAGCTGGGACATCCTAGGAGGAAGCGGTGCAGGCAGTGGGATTAATGGCCTTGAAGTGATCCTTATATCACTTCAGGATTGATTTTTGTGAGTACCTACTTTGTGAAGTACGTTGTTCTAGGCATCGCAGATAAGGAAACTAACACAACATTGTAAATCAACTATACTCCAATAAAAATTAATAAAAAAATGTATTCATATATTTATATATGGAGCTACAGAGAGAGAGAGAAGAGTTACGATATGATTTCCATTTTCTTTGTTGTTGTCTCTGCTGATCTCTGTGTGTGTGTGTGTGTGCGCGCGCGCGTGTGTGTGTGTGCAAGTGTGCATTTCCTTTAGAAAATCTGGAGAGTTTATATGTTCTTAGGTCTTATTGTGGTTACCACAATAATCATAAATAATATACAAAAATCTGTTGTTCCTGAGGTATCTACTTTTATTGGTATGTTGAAGTTTTGTTATGAAAAATGAGGAAATCAATACATTTCTCCTTAATTTCATAATTAAGGACATTAATTTCCTAATTTCTAAAAATTATTTTTTTATTTTTATTGTTATTGTTAATTATTGTTCTGTTGATTCCTAATTGCTATTAAATCATTACTGAGGAAAACCTAGTTTGGTAAATTTTTGTCTACATATTTTTTGAATTGGTTTCCTAATGTTTTGCTTAAATTTTTAAATCTATATGCATGAATAAATCTGAGTCTATAATTTTCCTTTTATATGCTGTCATTGTCAGATTTGGAATTATTACCTCTTTTCTAGACTCTCAACTGTAGGCCATTTGTTTCCCAAGGGACATTTAGCAGCATCTGGAGACTATTTTTATTGTCATGACCCGAGGGGCAGATGCTACTGGCATCTAATGGGTAGAGACCAGCAATCCTGCTCAACGCCCTACGCGGCACAGGGAAGCTCCCCACAGCAAAGATTAGTGCCAAGGTTGGGAAATCCTGCTCCAGAGCATTTCGAGGAAGATTGGAATGGTTAGGCCTTTAACGTTTGGTAGAATTTGCCTGTAAAAGCGTCTGCGTTTAGTTATATCATTCTTCTAAAGTAGTAAGATGGTTTTAATGTTTTATTGTAGAGGTAAGTGAATTGAGGTTCTGTGATATTAAGTTAATGTTAGAGTAGCATTTACAAATAAAATCATTGGATGTCATGCATTTACTTATTCATTTATCAAATAATGATTTTTTACCTATTATATGCATGCAAGGGTCTCTGTTAGGTACTGTGAGATGCACAAATGAAGATGCCCCTCTTTTTTTATGAGAGTCTGGTAAGGAGGATCAAGCATGTAGCCATATGACTGTAATCCAAAACAGGAGTTAAGAAGTAAGCACCATGAGAAAAACACAAATAAAACTCTATAGAGGAGAGAGAGAGAGAGAGAGCGAGAGCAAGAGCGAGAGCAAGAGAGAGAGAGAGAGAGAGAGGGAGGGAGGGAGAGGGAGAGAGATCCAGGCCAGGGAATCAGAGAAGAAATTTGATAAAGTATTTTCTATAGGCAGATTTAAAGGGACTAGATGGATCTAGGTTGGCATCAAAAGCCGATGTAGGGGACACGGGTTCGTGCCCCGGTCCGGGAAGATCCCACATGCCGCAGAGCGGCTGGGCCCGTGAGCCATGGCCGCTAAGCCTGTGCATCCGGGGCCTGTGCTCCACAACGGAAGCTGAAGTTTCATGATGGAGGGCCTCAAATAACAAACTAAAGGCTTAAATTTCAGCCTGTGGACCACAGTGAAGAGAGCTCCTGTAGTTATCTGTTTAGGGTAGTCGACTGATGTAAGTTGTGTTCTAGCAAAAAATACTTTGGAGGCCTTGCAGATATGTATGGGGGTAGGTTATCACTTCAAAAACTGAGAGCTTCTTCCAAGCCCCATTTTATTTTCATTCTTATTCCTTAACCCAGGGTCTGTCTCCGATGCTGATCTGGCGCTGTCGTGGCAGTTTGTCCGTGATGACTGCAATTTGTTCAGTCCCATCCGATATTCTCCTAATCTCCTACCTGCCACTGAGATTAATATGTTTGGTCACGTTTCACAAATGAGGAAGCCAAAATTCTGTGAGCTAGTGTGGACCCCTGCTGTTTCCCAGCCCACGTGGAGAGAGTGGAAATTGGATTTAGCTACCAAAAACCAGGGCTGGCAGCTGCTGAGCCCTGGGAGACCATACAACCTGCCAGGATCCTTGCTACCCTCCATCTCAGCACAGCCATACCCACTTTTTTTGTTGTTGTGTGTGAACTCAGCTATGCATGAAATTCAATAGTTTCCATAGATAAATCTGATCAGCATGACCGAATACAACCAAGACTCTGAGAGAACAAAATAGGAATGCATCTCTTTTATCAATAATCCTAAGCAAATTTTAAAAATATAACAACTTTTTCCAAAGTTACTTCAACTAAACAGCCTCACGTCACTGCTGTTCTCAGAGCAATGATTCAGCAATGAAACTCACGTCAGTAGAATTTGTTGACCAGTGAGGAAGAAATAAGAGTGTGAGATGGCAAAATCCATTTCTTCTTGATAAACCCCTTGAATTTCAACTTATCCAGGTTATGTAACCAGAGAAATATGACGAACTCTCCGGTTTCCAAGGAAAAGGAAACTCAAAACACCTCACTTTCACACGGCAAGCCCACAGGAACATATGAAGGCATATGAAGAATATGCGCATATATATATAAAACACATACATATATACACGTGTGTATATATATGCATGTGGATACACAACGTGCACATACTCACATAGTATTGTGAAACACACTGCAAACAAAACTCATATATATGTATATGTATATGTGCTTACATATGAAGGTAAGCACAGACTGCAAGTACAGCATAAATCCATAATATAGCCCTTTGAAATTCTAAAAGAAGACAAGGACAGAAGTTGTAACATTAAAAAAATAATTGTGTAATCACTTTGTGATTAACTGCAAAAAACATTAATGAAAAGATTAATATAACCCTGGATTAACAGATTGATATAAGATTTGTTAAGCTTATATGAAGAATTTGAGGCCATTTCTTCATCTGATGTTGGCAAAAGGAGTTATCTGCTTGAGAACGAATTGTGGAATCTTGACACGATTTTAGCGCAGTAACTCATTGTGCCAACGGAAGCTGAGGGACAGGTAGAAATAACGGAAGGGAGGAGGTGCAGGCTGGTGGCCACTACCTATGAGACCTGGCTTTCTAAGACCAGAACTTAGGAAAATTAAACTTTCAGAAAGAGTTTGCTCAATACTTTATAAAGTATTAAAGTTGCTAGCAGTAAAAGAAGACTATACAAAAGCAACAATGCATTTGATTGGCATATTACAGCTCTCAGGCTGATGAATAAATTTGAGAGGATGGTGGGCTCAGGAGAGTATAATCAACATTTTTCCATATTGAAAAGAAGCTGTTATATTCTCTACCATAAACTGGAGTTATAAAAAGAGTTCAGGTTTTATACAGCACGCAGAAGAGAGGAAGTGAAAATGGATGGCAGTCTTAATCTTCATTCTACTGTGTATCTGGAACTATTCAAGAAGACTTCATGTGCTATATCTCATGATGCTGTTGAGATCTAATTTCCATGCTCATCCTGAGTTCTCATTTAAAATAGAATTCAGTATACACTCAGATAGAAAATTTCAAATTTGCTATTTGCCTCCCAAACTCTTCAATGCAAAAATCGGTGAGATGCATTTTTTTTATAGCTTTCTGCTTAATGTTTTCTTTTTCTTTTCTTGAAACAAAGAGGCCTTCATTTAGAGCACCCTTTAGAGAAAGCTAGAGGTAAGAAACATAGGGAAAGCATATCTGCATATTGTATATATCCTTAGGAATTTTGAGTTTCAGTTTGAGGTACTGTGAAACTATTTTTGGACCAGGTTTTCAGAATAGGGGCAAAGGCCATCATAGTAACTTGTTTATTCTGACAGGATGCTCACTCCTTTCTACTCTCCATATGGTTCTGGGTCATTACAGTCTTCTGCTGAGAGAAGGATGAAATTAATGGCAAAGGATTTGGGAAGTTATTGGCATTTGGGAATTTATAAAATATTTATGAAAACCTGGGTGAGAATTGTCTGGGTGAGAATTGCTTTGGGGCATTGCCTAATCCCAAAGGATGGAGAAATTTGCCCAAATGCTAATCAAATTTCTTAGGATTCAACCAAACATTTGTTTTAATTCATGTTATTCCCAGGATTACGGGAGCCATGATGATTTAGTGAGAGAACAGGAGTCTAATGTAGTCCAATAATTATTTCACAAGAGACAAGCAAGGAGACTAAAATAATCCCAAAATACACCAGAGGAGAAATATTGAGCAAAACCATGAGAGAGACGATGTATCGGAAACCAATCAATCCACAGAGAGGCTGTTCTAGACACCAAGTGGGAGCAAACAAAGGAAACAGAAGACCCTGTCCAGCCTCTTAAGATTTTGACACAGAGGAGCAGCAGAAGGTATCCCGGGCATCGTATGCTCCAGAAGTTCTGGGAACCAAGGAAGAAATCCTAGGTAAGCTGGGAAAGTTTGCTGCAGGATGTAAAAACTGGAAATGGAGCAGTGGATTGATCAGAGAGAGGCAAGCAGATCCTAGAATGTTCCTACGAGAGTAAAGGGCAATTTTGGCTGGTGCCAATACCAGTTGGGGGGTATCTGGAAATACAAAAGTAACAACAGGTGTTGTGCATAAATTATGCATCAATTTGTGTCAGGCACTGCCATGTTTGTTCTCATATGTTACACAATCCTCACAACTCTATGAGAACACACGTTATTAATCTCATGACATTAAGAACATGAAGTTTTGCCTATAGAACTAGCCCAAGATCACAAATCTAGCTCTGATTTGCAGATATTAAGAGTATCAGGGGCTTCCCTGGTGGCGCAGCGGTTGAGAGTCCGCCTGCCGACGCAGGGGACACGGGTTCGTGCCCTGGTCCGGGAAGATCCCACATGCCGCGGAGCGGCTGGGCCCGTGAGCCATGGCCGCTGAGCCTGCACATCCGGACTCTCAACCACTGCACCACCAGGGAAGCCCCAGTAGGGTCAGCTTTAATGACCACGGATCTAGATGACAGCCACACAAAATGCTCTTTGATTAACAAAAAATAGCATATAGAGTTAACACTAGGATGGTGAATTATAACTTAAATAAGAAAATTCAGTTTCCTAGAATAATTGTTTCTCATGTTTTGAGAGAACAGTTGCAATTTCTTATAACATGTATGTTTTGCAATCTTTGTTACCTTAAGCTTTGTGGTAAATAGTTGCATTAACAAGCTTTATAGTCAGGCAGTTACAAATCTCTGAGGGTCTTATTTCTTCTCATTAATTGTTAGTAAATATAAGATAAAGATATGTAAGCAAAATAATCAGAGGCAATATTTAATCTTCATAAGACCTTTGCTCCAATAGGCTAATTTCTAACAACACTATTGGTTTATTGTATTCCTATGAACACAGAAGTGTAAACATTGTATTAGTTCCACCTATTTATTATTTACGGAGAAAGTAAATATCAACCGTCTTTTTATTTTCCATTCATGTAAAAAACTTCTCAACTCTGCAGTTGTTGCTTACATTTGCAATATCAAGATCAGTCAAAATTGGAAGTTTATAATTTTTGATTCTAGTCACAGAATCAGCTAGTGGTAAATCCACTGGGAAACATACAAAAGGAAGTTCATCACAGCAATATTACAATGCACGAAAAGAGCCCAGCTGTCTACTGTTAGAGCAATAGATAAATACACTGTGATAGTCTCACTTAATTAATGGTATAGGACAGCGAAAATGAGCGAATCAGTATGGCTGACTCTCAGAAACAATATACTGAAAGCAGTCTCAGAAGAATGCGTGCAATATGAATCTGGTTTTATAAAGTTCAGAAACATGCAAAACTCAGGAATATATTGTTCAAGAATGCATCCTGGGTTCCTTAAAAAAACTACAAATAGAACTACCATAGGACCCAGCAATCCCACTACTGGGCATATACCCTGAGAAAACCAAAATTCAAAAAGAGTCATGTACCAAAATGTTCACTGCAGCTCTATTTACAATAGCCCGGAGATGGAAACAACCTAAGCGCCCATCATCGGATGAATGGATAAAGAAGATGTGGCACATATATACAATGGAATATTACTCAGCCTGAAAAAGAAACGAAATTGAGCTATTTGTAATGAGGTGGATAGATCTAGAGTCTGTCATACAGAGTGAAGTAAGTCAGAAAGAGAAAGACAAATACCGTATGCTAACACATATATATGGAATTTAAGGAAAAAAAAATGTCATGAAGAACCTAGGGGTAAGACAGGAATAAAGACACAGACCTACTAGAGAACGGACTTGAGGATATGGGGAGGGGGAAGGCTGAGCTGTGACAAAGCGAGAGAGAGGCATGGACATATATGCACTACCCAACGTAAGGTAGATAGCTAGTGAGAAGTAGCCGCATAGCACAGGGAGATCAGCTCGGTGCTTTGTGACCGCCTGGACGGGTGGGACAGGGAGGGTGGGAGGGAGGGAGACGCAAGAGGGAAGAGATATGGGAATACATGTATATGTATAACTGATTCACTTTGTTATAAAGCAGAAACTAACACATCATTGTAAAGCAATTATACCCCAATAAAGATGTTAAAAAAAAAAAAGAATGCATCCTGGTGTGTACAGAGTATAAAGAAAAACACAACAATGATTTAGGTGTGTGGTTTTCTGTGTGGCAACAAGACAGGGAAGTTCATTCAGGAATGTCCAATGGACCTCCGGAAGATCTGACACACAGACCCTACCTCTGCTGGAAAAGTAAGAAGGAAGAAAATAAAGGGGGATGTTTGAATGAAGCAATGCTGACAGAGGTCACTATGCACTGTGTGTCTGCTATGTGCCTCTGCACTGCTGGATACATCTGAGTGGGTGAGAGGAAGCGGAAATAAATCAGGCCTGACTCTTGCCCTTGCGGAACTTAGTGAAACCATTCAGGAGGCAATATTCACCTCAAAAAATCAGCCAGGGCTTCAGGCAATCTGTGCTTTCTTCATTGTGCGGCTGGGTTCTTGTTACAGTTCCAATTAGTCAAGAAAAATCTGTTCTGTCCACCTGTCTAACACAACACTTTGAAAGTCCTTTCTCTAGAGTCACTGATCTTTAGAGTTGCAACCTAATGAAAACTCTTCCATCGTACCCCAGCTTGTAGCATATGCCAAGCTCTGTGCGGTAGCCCGCAAGGGCATTCAAACTCTGGCTTCTAAGTAAGCAAGCTCCTCCCCCCAGCTCCGCCAAATGACTACCCCAGACTATTCGCTCCTGCTTTTGCAAATCTTCAAATCTGGCAAGCCTGATCAGTCTTCTGGGTCTTTGTACATGCTGATCCGTCTGGGTGGAGTACACTACGGGTTACCTAATTAACACCACCCAGCTCCTTGATACTCGGTGCAGGGAGCCTTTCCTTCCCCTTAACCTGGGATAGATACCCCTCACCTGCACCCTCAAGACCTTTAGACTTACCTCTATCAACAACACATACTTACCACAATGTTAAGTAATCACCTGTTGTTTTTCTGTTTCCCTGATAATTCTAAGAGCTCCCTGACGTACAGGAATTTCAGGGTTTTATGTAAAGGGTAATATGAGGAACCAATAAAACCAAATAGGCCATGAAGCAGTATTTGCAGATAAAAAAAACGAGTGATTCATCTAAATATTAGAGGGGTATATAGGGCAAGATGTACATCTTATTGGAGGAAGCAAGAGTTGAACTGGCCTTTGAAGGGTAGACTTGGATCTGCAGAAAAAAAGGGCAGTAACATTCCCAAAGGGGAAGCACATAAGCAAAAGTACAGAGGGAAGAATTTGGAAGTTATCTCAGCAACAATGGAAGCATAGGAATGATTAAACAAGAAGTTCATATTATCATGGGGAATAACTTTGGAAAAGAAAATTGGGCTAAATTAGGACAATAGTTGGGTATAAATCCTGCATGAAATGGGAAGGATAGTGAAGAACACAGATCATCTGAATGATCTGATGAAACTCTGAAGTCAATTCTGAGTTAACAAGGCAAAATCATTCAAAATTCAAACTGCAAACGTCAAAGCTAAGCTTGTCTTTCTGCCCCGATCACAAATACATACTAAGTTCTAAACAGTACCTGCCATAGTCCTCCTCAAGGAAGATGCCTGGCAAATTGGAGGGAATAGGAGAGACTGACTCATTCCAATTACTCTTCTGAAAATGAAAGAGGTAAAGGAAGTAAACCCACTTAAGTGCTCAGGGAAATTGTGAAGTGCCTGTCAGATTGGAATAATTGTATGGCAGGCTTTTGTGAGCTGTGATGGAGGATGGTTTAGGTAAGAAAAACCTTGGCAAAGTAAAATGGTTTCCTCCACTTAACAGTTTTAGAAATAGACTGTAGATGATGGTGTTTCTGTGCTCCAGGCGAGTTTCCATGGAGAAAGGAATGTCCCCAGGCAGGGAAGCCTTCCTGGAACCAGCTGGAGAGCGTGACCTGCCTCTACCCTCCCAGGTCCTCTCTGCCCTTACCTCTCATGGCTGCTGCTCTGGCACCAAGGAACTCAGTGCAAAACCAAGTCAAAGAATTATTTGCGAGCTGAGGGTATGGGTTTCTGCAATGGAGACCAATGCCGCTGAGAGCTTAAGGGAGCCCAAGAAATAGCACCCTTCTCTCACTGCAAGGCAGAGATCAAGATATTATTTTCACGACTGAAATTAAGCTGATGCTGGATAATGTGGCGTTGGCATGCTATAATAATGAACTATCGAACACCAAAGGGAAACTCTAGACCTCTTCACATTGGGTGCTGCACTTCTAAAATATAGCACGGGGGGGCTTCCCTGGTGGCGCAGTGGTTGAGAGTCCGCCTGCCGATGCAGGGGACACGGGTTCGTGCCCCGGTCCGGGAGGATCCCACATGCCGCGGAGCGGCTGGGCCCGTGAGCTGTGGCCGCTGAGCCTGCGCGTCCGGAGCCTGTGCTCCGCAACGGGAGAGGTCACAACAGTGAGAGGCCCGCGTACCGCAAAATAAATAAATAAATAAATTAAATAAAATAAAATATAGCACGGGGAAGAAGAGCAAATGTGCACTTGCTGAGGGTAGTGAGCTTTCAAGGAGAAAAGGTGCCAGAAGGGACTTAACTTCTCATTCCCGGCTTCTTTTTACCAAATTGACAGTTGAGTAAAGTTATTCCTCTTCCCTGAGGGCCGAGTGATTAAAGGAAAGTAGAGAGACTGTGAGAGTCAGACTAGTGGAACCCCCTCCAAAGCGAAGAAACTGTGACTGGAGAAGGGTTAGCCCACCTAGCAAATTTCTAAAATTTCAGTGTTCTTGGAGTGGCTGGAGGAAGCCCTTTTTATCTGGAAGAGCAAATCCAGAGCCCTTATGGGTCTCACTGAATTTGATTTACAGGTAGGGAGATGGGGGGCGCACAGAGGGGTGAGAATGGTCAACTGTATTAAAGGAGGCCAGGGAAGGTTTCATAAAGGAGATGACATTTGACCTCTAGCCCTAAAACAGTGAAGTGAAGATTCCAGACAGAATGTACAAGGCATGGATTTTGGAATGGCAAGAAATCTCTGGAAAATTCCAAATATTCTGTGTAAATCTGGGGTAGTGAGTGAAAAAAACTGAGATTATATAGGTACACAGGTGAACCTGGTCATGGGTCATGGGAGGACTTGTTTCCAGGAGATGACCTTGTTCTCTTAGAAATGGGGGAACCACTGAAGGGGTTCAAAAATTATTTGTTCCCTGAGGTTCTCTGATGTCTCGGTGATCCTCATCCCCTGACCTTTTGTTTGTTCCCATCTTGAGCACAGCTCTGCTTCTACTCTGGCTGTCACTGTGAAGCCATGTACTTCAGTTGAACTCTCCAGGTCTTATTTAATGGTGCACAATACATTCTTTTATAATTCAATTGAATTGTCTGACCTTTCACTAATAATGGAGTGAGGAGGGAGAGGCATGAAAATGATAAAAACACGACCCTTATTTTAAGGAGCCCCTTTTACAGTTAAGGGAGACATGTGTCTACAAAGCTAAATCTAGAACAAATCTAAGATAGAGCTTGAAAAAGGGGCAAATTAAGTACTTTTGGAGCACAGAGAAGGAAATACTCAATATTTTCCATGAGGTTTCTAGCTAAAGAGGACTCCACAAAAAGCGTAACATATGAGGGGCCATTTTATACACGAAACTGATCGTCATGTTAATCTCTACATGTATTTATGTCTGCTTGGTCCACACATGCTTGCAGTACATTGGAACTTGCAGAGTTAATGGCATAAACTGGAGCTGATGAGAATCTGGAGAAGAGCAGCTGTGGGGAGATGGGACACAGGGGACACGGACACAGATGATTTATTTCTGAGGTCAGACCGAGAGAAGAGCTGCGGTTTGAAGGTGAGGGAGCGAAGATAACATTGCTCGACTTTCTGACTCTGGTGATGAGGCAGAGATTACTCAGTGCTGTGGGCCAGAAACCTGCAGCTGCTCAAGGCTCCTGGGAGCAATCCCTGTGGGGAGGGTCTGTAGAAGACTCTGGAATGGACCAACAAGATTACAGAGTTAACCCGATGGAAAAGTAGGGACTGTACGGCACACTCTTCTGGTTTACCTGATTTTATTGAGTGTTTATGCCTCTGTCTTTGAGCTCTTAATAAACTGTAGATAACTGACTGATAACAATGCAGATGATTCTTGGTCATAGATATGCAAACACGTTTTGTCCAATGGAGGACAAGTTATCTCACCACCACTTCCTTGCAGACAACTGTCACACTGAATTCTCCTTTGAACCGACTGTAACATTTTATTGTTCTCCTCATTAGCTAATGAGTTAATTAACTCTTCGTTGACACATGTCAAGTTTATATATATATGAGTGGTGATTTTACCTTTTTAAACAAAATTATCTTTTAATGTCTCTCATTGACCTGAACTTTATTTGAATGTGGGTCCTTAACCTCACATTTCCAGTGGCAGGGAAAGGGCTCCTTGGCCCTCTAGTACATAACCTGAGTTGATGTCGACTAATCCAGAAATCTGACAGGTGAGTGAGCAGTCATCTGTTTCCTCCTGGATGCCTAAATGAAGTGACTATTTCTCCCGCAATTCTCTCCAGGAAAGAACATGTGTGAGTTTAAAGCCTGAGACAAGGATTTCTTGTCTTGCCTTTAAGCTTTTGAAATGTCA
Source organism: Phocoena phocoena (assembly GCF_963924675.1). Lineage (NCBI taxonomy): Eukaryota > Metazoa > Chordata > Mammalia > Artiodactyla > Phocoenidae > Phocoena > Phocoena phocoena. The sequence continues at coordinate 77,726,917 of NC_089232.1, read as the reverse complement.
GCCGCTTATTGTAAGCAAATAGTCTGCTCTGGCTGCCTTCTAATATACTCATATCTCATATTCTTCCCATGCATTTAGTAGTTGTGTCTGGAGAAAATTTCTAAACCAACAGAACACAATGGGCCATTGGGGAAGGAGTCTTAAGCGTAAGCATTATTCTCATCAAAAATAAATTCTAAAAGGTAGTTCACTGGGCAGAAGGAAATTCTATTTGGGACATTAAAACAATGCTCCCATCTGATGGTTGTACCCTGCTAGTAGATTTGACTGTCCCCTCCTTTGTGGCCCCAGCATGTCCAGTACATACTCCTGTCCTAATGGCTGTAATCCTTGATTGCATTTATTTCTTGATGTATCTGTCTCTTTACAGAGTTGTGAGGACCTTGAGAACAGGAAGGAGACTTATTTGACCTCTCCTCAACATTACACACAAATTTGGAATATAGCAAGAGTTTTTAATATGTATCCCTGCATCTCTACCTCTTTGTAATTTCCACCCCGAGGGTCCCGGGGTGTCCTTTAGAGTTGGAAAGATCAAATGTGTTGCTCGCCCCAATGTCATGGAGATAAGGCATGAGAATAAGCTGCTAAAAGAGAAAGCAATTAGAGTCATGGAAGCCACTAAATTAGACTCTACACATCCTCCAAGAATCATAGAAATAGAAAAGAAAATCAGTGAAACTCCAAATTAGACCAGGCCTGTGGCATGATTGTGAGAAAGAGAGTACTAAAACTTTGATTTATATGTTTAAGTGGGGAAATAAACTTTAGAAACTAGTAGATTGCCTCTGGAGCTCCCACCAGAGCTGAGACTTGTGTGGGACCACGTGGAAGAAAAGTGTAGGGTCCTGGGTGTGACAGGAGACAGATGGCACCCACAAGAGTTCCCAATCAGAAGAAGAAGGCCCCACCTGAGTGAGGACAGATGTGAAGACTGGAAGTCAGAGCTACTGTAGGGTTAATTCTGGAACCTAAGTACCTAGGAGCGAGTAGAGCTGTCCATTGTACTATACTAAATATTCTGTGCGTTTACGAAACCTCATCATAGTATCCGGGAAAACTACAAAGAGACCATGAAAAGGTCCAAAAATATGGTTGAGGGAACATGCTGTGTGAACAAAGGAGAAGTCACTGCCCTCGTGGGGCTGTAACAGAAGGGGGCTTTGAGGGGGGTCTGGAAGGAAGCACAGAACTACCTACTCACCAGGAGGGGGGCCTGGGCAGCAAGTTCCCTCACTGACTCTCAACAGATGTCTGGGCACTAACCTGACCCCCTTGAAGCTTCAGACCTTCCTCGGTCCAGGGATGCCCGTCAATATTCGTATTCTCTGTACTAATCTGTCCTCATGTCTCGGGTTCAGTCCTGTTCTTGAATTTGGCAGGGTCCAGGTTGCTACAGAGATAAAATTGGTGGAAATAGATATAGTATCAATGAGTAAACATTTTAGATAGATTACAGGATTTATATTTTAGGTGCTAATATAGAACTAAGGCTCAACTTTACATCTGGAACAAGTTTTTAGGCATAGAGAGTTATTAACTGCCCTTCTGTGATCTGTTTTCTCTACCAGAGGCCACTTTGGTGCCTATGCTAATCTGATATTCCTTGCACATGTCTAGAAAAATATACAAAGTATCCTTTGCTCAGGTGTACTGTAGGGAACTAACATTCACTGAGAAGATGCACAGAGCCAGGCGTTATGGTAAGCGTACATTTTATGTACATTTTTATCAGATCTTCTCTACTTGGGTATGATGGAACCCGGGGCACCATGAAAGAGTTGCGGATGAGCTGAGATATTGATACTCTCTGCCTTTGAGGTGTCTGAACAGGACTGGGGCAGCCGGAACCCGTGGGCCAGACACATCAGGCCCCAAAGAGCCTATGTGTTCTGTGTGCCTGCCATGAATCATCTGGATCTCACTGTGTTATAGCATTTACTCCTCATGGCAAACTGTAAGGTAAATACTTCTTTCACCATTTCAGATACGGCGGGCTCAGAGGAGGCTCCAAATAAACTAGTAACTAGTTAATTAGTTAGCGTTAGATCTCACAGACAGTGAGTGGCAGAGTCAGGGGTGCAGTTGTGTCTGCCTGGTACTGAACGCTGAGATTTTCCTCTACCCGACACGTTTCAGTTACCAGGACCCTCGTAGGTAGCCTCAGTCCAGAAGGCTTAGGACATCTCTGCATGATATCTGCAAACTCTCAGAGGGCAAGGATTCAGATTTGGAAGCTGAAGTAACAAAAGAACTGTGAGGAGCTCCCAGACAGCACCAGGCTCCGGAGTGAGTGGGACTTTCTGCTAGGCAGTACAGTCTGATCACAGCACAGCAGTGAAAGAGGTTGGGAAGTGAACTGGGTTCAAGCCCTCGATGTCCTGTGTGACAGAGTACGGAAACTGGGCAAGGAGGCATAGAGAGTGGGAAGCCACTGAAGCTTTGCTTTCCTTTAGTTTTCCCTTCAAATATCTTTTATTCAGTCTCTCCTGTCCCTGGGTGGACCTGGAGTCATTTTAACATGAAAGCCCAGAGGCCACATGAACTCAGCAGGCCCTCCTGTTTGATTGCAGGACACCAGTCCCTCCGGGGCATCCTCAGGGTGTTACCTTCTCTCACAAATTAGGTCAGTTGGCTTCCTCAGCAGCTGGACCAGTGCCCATGTTGCTGCCATTGCTTGTCGCTGAGCCAATGTTTCCTGCTCCATTGAGGACACTGCCTATGATGCTGTGTTGCCCCTGGTTGGGACGTGGACTTCGCAATGCTTGCCTCAGAGCTGCTGCTTCTTGCTCCTGACCGTACGCACATCCCACTGCTACTTGCCTCTAGGTTCCTCTGATTTCCCTCTGACCGCCTTCATTCCCCAGTGCCTTCCCACTCTAAAACACTTGCCTGCCACTTTCTTGGACTAGTCTTATCTCTGGCTGACTGCTCTAAGTGGTATTTGTATCCATTTGCTCCCTCACAAATCAACACCCAAGAGGCAGCTACCATTGATTCAGCTATACTGTCCCTACTTTCGGTTCTTATAATCTAGGGAGCTCTCACAGCACGATGTGTTGGTGCAAGCTGTTAGAATGGTTCAGGTAACACCCACCATGCTGTATTATTTCTCCACTCTTAACTTCAGGCCCTGTAACTAACCTGGCTCATTAAGGCAAATTTCTTCTTCCCTTAGGCTAGATTCTCTCCATAAGGATCCACATTCTTTTTTGAAATTTCATTCCACTGAGTTATTCCTGCCCAGTTTACCAGATGTGCTTGAAGATATGTTGGCATCCTAATCTTGGCACTCTTAGAGTTATTTTCCTGGGATGTTAGCCAGCATCCATGCTAACAGTGGATAACAGGAGCTAGAAAGTCACATAACTCGCATACACTTTTCTCTTTATTTCAAAAGCATGTCATATTTACTGCAGAGATTTTAGACAATGCAGTAAAACAACAGGAAGAAAATGAATATCCCTGGTAATTTTACCACCCAGAGATAAATGCAGTTAACATTTACTGAACATCATTTATATTCATTATGTGACTACGATATTTATTACGTGTCTGCCATTGTGCAAAGCACTGGCAATAAAAAACAAACAAAACAGAAGGCTTGCCTGCCTGTATACTGTCTTATAACCTGTTCTTTCTTCCATGCTACTGTTGCATACAGCCTATTTCATTTTATTCTTTATTGAAAATGAAAATGTTCTGAATTTTCTCTTGCACTGTGAATCAAGTCACATCCACACACGTGCCTTTTTCAGAATTTTCCAGCTGTCTGTCTTTCCCCTGCATTGCAGCACTTTGCTCCTAGACCTCCTTCTTCCCCTCTTTATTTGCTCTTAGCTAGTGATTCAGCGAACTGTCATCCTCAGTATTTGTCAACAAAGAGAGGGAAGGGACTGCCTTGGGCTCTGCTCTGCCCACTTGCATGATGCTCGAGTCTTTCCCTCCTGCCTACCAGTGGTGGATGTGACGCCTCATTCTCCAGTGCTCAGCTTTCCATCAGCACCTGCTTACTGTAGTAGGATATTCTGTTGAGCTGACAGCCTTCCCTGTTCCCATACTTGAGGCACTGCCTTCTGTGGGGTGGGGTGGGAGCTGCAATTCTCAGTGTTCACTGTTCCCTGTTCAGCGTTCACTGTTCCCGTAGTGGATCTTTCCAGCTACATACAGAGTTTTCCTTGGGGAGTGTGGCTGCAGATAGATGCAGAAGGATAGCAGAGGGTGCTCTCTCACTCGAGGGGCAGATGGGCAACTGCTCAGCTTTTGGATTGGTTCAAATACTGGATAGTCTTTGAACTTGGGGACAGATAATGGAAGAAGAAAACATGTTTTTCTTTACATAATCTCTGTTTCATAAAATAAAGCCCAGGTAGGTTTTTCTCTATGTTGTTTTAAACCTATTAGAGTTAGTAGAAATTTCTCTCAGTTTTGACATGAGATTGTCAATCCATCCGAAAGGTCTCTGTCGTTATTTTTCAGTTTCTTTTCTTTATCTTCATTCATACTTTGCAAGTTGGGAGAGATGTCCTTACTCCATGTAGGTGTACATTTAGTCTTCTCAATAATCATAATAGCTGCTTTTTTGAGCACCTCTGTGACTGCTACTTTTCTAAATGCTTTTTTAATGTTATCATTTTGATTCTAATCCTATGAGGTAGGATCTTACAGTTAAAGAATCCAAGACTGAGGGGTTAATAAAGCATTAGCCCAAAGACACTGAACTTGTAAGATGCACAGTCTAGATTCAAACCTAGGACTCTCTCACACCGAAGCTCCTGACACTTCCCCAGTCTCTTGACACATTTAAAGTTAACTATCATTTGAGTTATTTTGGGACTGCCCTCTAGAAATGAATTAGGACTGAGCTCATGCAAAATTTCCACTGATGGTGGCCTTGCGTACTGCAGGCAAAGGATAAGAACTGTCTGGCACTTTAATGCTATTCTCCTTTCTCCCTCCCTTCCTTCTTTGTACTCTCCTACCCTCCTTCATCCCTTTGCTCTAGGTTCTCATGCTCCATTCAGTCCATGAACCCATATTACCTACTTTCTACATGCATACAATTCCTAGCACAGTGGGGTTGACTGGAAATAAGTGGGTTCAAAAGCACTGCGGTAAAAAATGGCTTCTCTGACATCTGAAAATGGAGTGTAGACCTAGTCATAATCAGATGTCATTAATTGGTGACGTTTTCATGTGTGAATGGGAAGAGGGAGAAAAGTAGCCTCCCAGAGGAAACAGAACAGCTGACAAGCTCTAAGACACCACGGCTGAGCTCTCTGGTGGGGCTGGTTGGTGCTCTAGCACATCAACAGGGGAAGGTGGCTAACACTCAGGATGTGCTATTAGGGCATCCCTGTCTCTTGAGGCATGATGGAGCAGAGTCTCCCTAGCAATGGCCCCGGAGGGTAGATTGAGAAGACGTGGGATTACCCAGGCTCTAGTTCTTCCTTCCATATTCAACAAGTGTGGCTCATGAAGTCCATCAACTTAATCACAAATGTAAAAACTATCCATTTCCTTCATGAACTCAGTAACATCATGCTTTTTTAAAGTATCTCCACTGATTTTTAAAAAGTATAAATAGCAATGCCTGTTTGGGACTAAAGTCTATCTGTAAATTAAATATTTGAGATCCAGTAATAAAGCCTATCCCTGCACTTGAGCAAGTTATGTCTGGCCAAAAAAAGTTGTTGACTGATAGGTAAATGATTTAATTCTTTTCTCCAAATGGGTTTTAAACTTTATTCCTATTCTCAATACTTACACATTTGCAGCAAGACCAGCTCCCCAACAAGTTATCCCATTCCTACATAAATATATTCACGTGTTTTACCTCACTCACATTGCCTATGTGCATATTTACACGCACAATTATATTCTCATATAAAATATTCCAAAAAAATTGGTCCGCAACCCACTACTATATGATGAGTGCACATTACGGGCCTTGGCTGAGCAGACCGGGGTCTCTCTACACATTAATTCATAGCGACAGTTCACAAGAGTTCCCTTAGTGAACCTGTCATTTATCCGTCCCATAAGGAAATCAGATTGTCAGACCTGAGAGCTGACACGTATAGCAGTGTCTGTCAGAAATCTGAAGCTACTGCTCTCAAACAGACCTTCCAGAAAAACAAAGGCATTCGATCCTAGAGGCCACGAGGAAAACAAGGAGGGCTTTAGGTTGTTTTTCAGGGAGAAGCACCGTGCCTCGCTGATGAGCTTCAAGACAGCCACAGCCTGTGACACATAAAGGTCACCAATATCCCAGAGAAATTCTCTTTCTCTTTTTAAATAGCTAATTACTGAGATATTAATTCACATTCCACAAAAGTCACTCATTTAAAGTATACAGTTCAGTGTTTCTTAGTCTATTCACAGAGTTATACACCCATCACCATTATCTAACTTAAGAATATTTCAGTCACCCCCATTAGTAATAATTTCTCGATCCTGATACCCACCTGCTAGCATCCCCAGGCAACCATTAATCTACTTTCTATCTCTATGATTTGCCTATTTGGACATTTTATATATGTTGAAATTTTAAAGCATACCCACTAAATAATGGAAATACACCAATGAATGTGTAATTTCCAAATCAATAGTTGTAAAAAAATTATATGAAAAAGATCATTCCAAAAGAATACAGAAATGAGGAGAAACAAAAACAAAATAAGCAGGATAAATAGGAAACAGAAGATAGGAATTAATAAAGATGAAATCAGAAAGTCAACAGAGCAAACATAAAAGTAATTTACAAAACAAAAAATGCTGGGTCCTTAAAAAGACGATAAAGGAGACAAAGATGAGTCAAAATTGACTTAGAAAAAAGAAAAGGTAATAATAAACACTATTAAGAATTTAAAAGAAGTGTATAGGCTTTTACATTTGAGATTAAAAATGATAAAGGAATAAGTGATAAAATGAAGAATTTTCTTGAACATTTTAAGTTATCAGAGGTGACTTCAGAAGAGGTAGACAATAGAGATTGACCAGTAAGCACTTGACAAATCGAAACAACAGTAAAATGTCTCTCACTCAAAAACAATGACGCCCATATTATTTGCAAGGCAATGCTATTGAATCTCTAAAGAATAATATCTCACTTGTACACTTTTTTCTCTCCTGAGACTAGATAAGTGTTTTATATAAGTTTACTATCAACACCTGACAAGGCAACAGGAAAAAAGTACATTACTGAGCAATCATTCGTAAGTACATAAATATAAAATGTATATATGTTGACAAAAAGATCAAATGTATCCCAGAAATGCAAAGAGAATCCATTACCAGAATCTTTTTTTTTTTAAGAATAACACACACTTATCTCAATATATACAGAAAAATATTGTATAAATAATTTTTATTTAAAAAATGGTCTCATTTGTACAAAAATAGAAGGAGATTGGTATTATCAGATAAAGGGTCTGTGACAAAAATGCACAGGAAATTATACTTAGTGAAAAACCTTTAAAAACATTTCCATCAAAATTATGAAAAATAGATGCCCATATTCACTGCAACTATTCAACAGGTTCTGAGAAGCCATAACCATTGTGTGAGAGACAGAAATGAGAATAAGAATTGGAAATAAAAAGACAAAATTGCTTTTATTTGCTAATTATTACTTTCTACCCAGAAAATTCAAGATTCTAACAAACAAAAGATTATACTTAATAAGAATCTTCAGAAATTTTCTGGATAAAAGATTAATAATAAAAATTAATTTGCATTGTTTTTTGCATCAGGAACAACCAATGTAAAATGATACTCAGTATTTAAAGATATCAGTAAGTTTATTTTATTTCCTCCTCCCTTCCTTCCTTCCTTCCTTCCTTCCCTCCCTCCCTCCCTCCTTCCTTTCTTCCCTCCTTCCCTCCTTCCCTCTTTCATTCCTTCCTTCCTTTCATTATCATTTTCCCTTAGTTTTGGGGTATTTTGTTCATTCTCTCCTCAATTCCTCATTGAAATGGGAAGTCCTTGGAACGAGCGTTAACTGCGTGCTTGCCTTAGGGGATAATAACACCGTCCAAGCTTGGAAGAGAGTAGGCACGGTGGCTGCAGCAGAAGAGAGAAGCCTGGGAGTCCAGTCCATCTCTGCACTGAAGGCAAAGGCTCTGGCCCTCCAGGGCCTTGTCCTACTACCCCTGCCATCCCGTCAGCCTCAGCACATGGCAATGCCTGGCATGGAGCAGACTGGAGGAAAGGCGAGCTGTGTGAAGGCAGCCAGCACCTTCCCCTGTGACAATCCTTAACGAACTGTGACACTACTTCTAATGAAGATAAGCAGATGGAGGCTGGGCACACATTTCTGAGGCGTTTAATGTATTCTTAACCATACTGCAGAGTTCTGGGGCAAAAATCAATTTCCTTTCTGTTTACATCAAAACTCATGTTCTCCATTCAGTGTCTTAAAATCACTGGAGCAGAAATTTCATATTGATACCTCATTTTGTTTAGAGAAACCAAACTGCATAAAATCATTTCTGCCTTTGTGACACACATTTTGGGGGAATTTTCTGTGAAGTAAAATTCTTTATATTAAAGGTATCTCAGTGATGTCTAACATAACTAAGAACATAGCCTCTCTCATAAGACTAAAATGACATTCATCAAGTATTTACCTGAAAATAAGTATATTTTATACATATTCTTAAAAACCTAAATCTTATTTCAAAAGCCATTGTGACCAAAGTCAATATAACTTCAATTGAAAATGTAATCTATTCTTGGCTTGACAACAATAGAAATAATACTGAAATAGAAATAAATAGAAGTAAAACTCTTTTAAACCCTATGAAATTGGAATAGGAATATTTACTCGGAGCTTTATATCTAGGGATCATTAACCAGTTAACTGCAGTGGGAGAGAAAAATAGGGAAGATCTTGGATTTATATCTAGTATTGTCCCCAGATTTTGGTGGTGGAGGGGATGCCAGCCTAGTCCAGCGTGAAGTAATAACTGCTTAATCTCATCTGCACACAATAGGTCTCCAGATGCTGCTGGTGAAGATTCAGGGAAACAGAACTCAGAGGTCACATGGGAAAATGAGAGAAACCAACTGGCAGGGATATTTGGACACATGGGAAGATCCAGAGCTGCCCAGAGTGTGGGCAGCAGGATCTCAGCCTCTGAATTAATATCTGAACTCCAGGGATCAAATTCCTGGTTTGGGGAAAAGTTGGCAAGGATGGACTGCAGTATAAGCTATACTATGAAGCAGGTTAATCAAGAAAAATACTTGGGTCCAGGAAAACAAGACTGGAAACACTCACCATACCTGATACAAGGTAGGTTTTACATAAGGTAGCCGCCCCGTTACCAGGTTTGTGATCAAGGTCAAGAACAGAGTATATATGAACTTGGTGTTATGTATTAGATTGTGATCGATTATTTGGGGGATTAGGGAAAGCCTGCGGAGAGCGAGCGAGCCTCGTGGCCAGAAGCCAGGTAGAGCCTGCCCTACTTGGGAAACTGCTGCAATAGTCTAGGTTAGAGACAATTACGAGGATTTGACTTTGTGCACAGCCTAGTACTAAATTCATCAGCCTGACTTTTTCCACAGTGTCTAAGAAATTCTAAGATTATTTTCTTATTAACCTCTACATTGGAAGCTGGCAGGTAGATTCTATTGTGAGGAAGAAAATGCATACATTTCTAGAGAGATGAGGATATTGGATTACAGGTCGTTTCAGTTCTCTTTATTTCACCAGGGTGCAGGTAGATTCTGGCCTAGAAAGAAGTGTGCAAAGAAAGGCGTATCTCATTTGAGGATCTGCCACTGGTTTAAGTTACTCTTCAAATCTTAAAATGCCAGGCCCATCTCCTCCCCTTAGTGATTTCGTGGTAACAAACATTTATCTGCAGAAACAGAAATGAAATGTCAGAAGCAGCGGTCTTCAGCTATTTCTATTTCGTGGATGAGTACCTTTCTATTTTATCACCTAGTAGAGAGGCCAAATTGCCTCCTAGATTCATCTCTTAAAAAAAATTAGAATTCTTTTTTTTTTTACTTGCTTGAGAGACATTTCTCTATTTCCTGCCTTATATATGACCCACATACCAGCTAAACACCCACAGAGGACACACTTTTGAATTCACCTATGGGCATTGGACAATTGATAAACTAGAAGAACATTCTGAAAGCCACAAAAACCTCATCTCCTGTAACTGACTGCCTTCTGCATTGCATACCAGAGGCTTTGAGTCTGGTTATTTGAAAAGATGAAAGTCTCCTTGGAGCATTTCATAAAGGCTGGACATTAGGGACGAGGCGAAATGAATAAGATGTGTGAGACCACTGTGGTGAAAAAAATTTTAAATGAGCTCATAAGGTTAGCTGGGTGTACATCCCTGCAAAAGGAAGCTCCTTGAAGATTTTTCTCCTTCATTTTCTTCAGTGTCTTATCCAAGTATCAGTGAAACTGAGCAGGATTCTGTGGTGCCTTTCCAGGAACAGATGCCCTCCCCACCTGTGTCCCCCACCTGCTTCTTGTTTATAGAAAAGCTTTGGCCTCCTAGACCTTCCCTGAGTTCCAAAGAGCAAATTTAATCCAAGAAGGAAGAAAATGCAGAAACAAAGGAAAACAGCCAAGAAAGACAAAATAATAATAGTTTTGACATAAAACAAAGTCAACGACCTTCAGTTCTTCCTCAAGGGCTATAGGTAAATATCCTGAGCCATATCCTCGAGTTGTTTTGAAGTTTCTCCCACCACCAGGTGGGAGAAATTAACTGCATGCTAACCACCAGCACATAGACCCCAGACCGGCTGGAACCAGAAAACTGCTGATGGAGATTCCAGAAACATCACCCTGTTACCTCACCACCAACCAGTCAGAGTTGTGCATGAGCTGATCACACACTCAAAACGCTCTCCCTCACAGTGTCTTTAAAAACCCTTCCCTGAAAGCCACCTGAGAGTTTTGAAGGTGAGCTGCCCTTCCTTCCTGCTCGACAGCCTGCAATAAATGCCGTGCTTTCCTTCACAGCTCGGTGTCAGTAGGTTGGCTTTGCTGTGTATCCAAGGAGTGGACACAAGTTTGGTTCAAGTGTTATTCAATTGGCAATAAGGAATTTCATTTCCTTCTCAAAATTACCATTCAGAAACTGAGTAGTTGAAATTATTCCTTAACTAGGGCTCTCCCAAAGGATTCAAGCCAGCATCCAAAGCACTTATCGAGTACCTGTCATGCTCCAGTCATTAAACAAAACAGACAAAGATCCTGCCCTCACGAAGCTTATATTTCACTTACTGGGGACTTCTCGAGGGAAGAACTATTACTATCACGTCTCTTAAAACTTTACTGTCCAACAAAATGGTTGGTATACATTATATCATTATATTTTTTTGCAATGATACTGAATGAAAATTTTCAGTATGATGAGCTTGATAATTTGAGGAACTCTCCCAGTCAAATAAAACTAGATCCAGGATGTATTTCAAGAGATACACTTCCCCACTGGGCTCACTAGAAAGAGGAATCTCCAAAGGTTAAAAGAGAAACTATTTAACCAAACAAAGAAAAAGCACTCACTAAACTGGAACCAGAGCAGACAGTGTGAGTTATATGCTAATAAAGTCAAAGGTGATGTTGCCAGCAGGGCAGATGCCCACCGGAACTTTCACAGTCCAAGTCCAGAGTCACCAGTAGAATACCCTGTGTTGAGTTGGCTTCTCCAAGTGAACTAAAGGGAGCCCAGGTTAGACACTGAAGAATCTGATGTGTCTCTCCGAAAACAATGTATAGCTAGATTTGTTTCTATTTTAAATCTAATCCAGCATTTTCTTCTAATTTGCCAGTTTAACTCATTTGAATTATTGTGAATGATATATTTGGACATTTCAAAATCTTCTTCTGTCAGTTGTTTTCTTACTGATTCTATATGTCATCTGTCTTCTTTTATACATTTTGATAGTTTTTATTTGTTCATTATTTCTTTCATCCTAAACCCTCCAAATTAGAATTTATGTATAGTCATTACCCTTGTGATTTTAAAAAAAATATTTATTTTATTTATTTAATTTACTTTTTTGCTGTGTTGGGTCTTTGTTGCAGCGTGCGGGCTTCTCTCTAGTTGCGGTGCGCGGGCTTCTCTCTAGTTGTGGCATGCGGGTTTTCTCTCTCTAGTTGTGGCGCACAGGCTCCAGAATGTGTGGGCTCTGTAGTTTGCGGCATGCGGGCTCTCTAGTTGAGGCATGCAAGATCAGTAGTTGTGGTGTTCAGGCTTAGTTGCCCCACAGCATGTGAGATCTTCCTGGACCAGAGATCAAACCCATGTGTCCCCTGCATTGGCAGGTGGATTCTTAACCACTGGACCACCAGGGAAGTCCCATTCTTCTGATTTTACCGTGCATGTTTTAAAAATTCTGAAGTTAATGTATATCTTATGTCTCCCTCCTCCATCCTAAACAATGTGAGAATGCTAGAACTTTTTCCTCTTTTATACCTTCTATCTTTATTATTCCATTTCCATCTCTATTGATTTGATGGTTGAATATTCCTTATTCTTTTTTCTTAGTGATAACCCTAGGAATTATAATACATAATTTTGGTTTTTAAGATCTAATTTAAATTAGAACTTTTACTATCTCCTAGAAAATACAGAGCTTAGTATTTTGAAATTCTTTCAATTTTTTTAAACCTAGTTATTTTAATACTATTTTAAATTCCATAAGACATTATAGCCAATATTCATGTAGGTTTACCACAGTCAGCTTTTTCATTGTTCTTCATTTCTTCTTCCATCTTCATAGTTTCACTTAGGATCATTTTTATTGTGTCAGAAGAATACCAATTAATATTTCCTCTAGTGTGTACCTTTTGGCGATGACTTCTCTGTGTATCTCTGTCTAAAAAGTCTTTATTTAACTTCCTTTTTGAAGGCCCTACCATACTAGGTTGGCAATCATTTTCTTTCGGCACTTTGAGTATATCCTTACATTGTCTTCTAGTTTTCATTATTTCTACTGAGAAGTTAGCTGTAAGCCTTAATGATGTTCCTTTGAAGTTAATGTATTTCCCATTTGGTTGCTTTTAAGCTTTTCTGTCTTTATTTTTCAAAAGTGTTTATTTAATTTGATGTTTATTTTTTATTTCTGTTTCCCTGCCCTTCATAGTACTTCTTTAATCTGTACCTTGACATCTTTTGTCAGTTTTGCAAAATTCTCAGCTAGGATGACTTCAAATGTTGTTCTGCCTTATTCTCTCTCTTTCCATTCTTGGACTCCAATTACAAATAGAGTATTTCACTGTGTCTCATATATCTTTTATGTTCTTTTCTGAATTTTTTATTCTTTTATCTATCAACATCTTTCAACCATCATTTTTAATGAACTGTATTCTGATTTTCTGTGCCTCTTCAGTTTATCTACTATGCTGTTAACTTTTTTCTATTGAACTCTCCAATTATTGTAGTATATATTTTTTAATATTTTCCAGTTACCTGTTGAAATTCTCCATCTATCATCTATTTTCTGAATATATTAATAACAATTATTTTAAATTTATTTCCTGATAGCTCAAATATCTGGAATATCTGTTGTCTGCTCTCCATTGTCTGATTCTTCTCTTGATTTTTTTTTTTTATTAATTCTTATCCTTTTGCATTCCCTGCTATATATTTTTTATTATATGCTGGACATTGTGTATACAAATACAGAAATAATTTGACCCTCTCAATGGCATTATTGTTCTCTAAAAGGAATTTATATTTGCTTCTCACAGGCTGTTGGGGTAGGAATAGATCACCTTAATCTAACCAGACAACAAGGTTAGAGTCAAGATCTAATTTTTTGTGGAGGCTGGTTCATGTATAGTTCATCCTAACTCTTAACATCCCAACGCTATCAAAAGTCCCACCTGAAAACCTAGGGTGTATAAGCAACATCTTCCTCTTGGAAGGCCAAACTTCATATTTTGCTATTTTTGTCCCATGAAATGGCCAGAAGCTTGGATTGGATTTTCAGCCACCTCTATAAAATCAGCAACAGCTTCAAGGTGAACAACTACCCTAAATGCTGGGCTCATTACTCCGGTTTTCCATTTTCTCAGAGATCTTAACCTATAACTCTTTTTCGCTTTGGTAGTCCTTCACGGCCTCAAACATGTTTTTGTAATATTTTCGCTCAAACTTCTTAGTTATTCTCAGCGATTAGATGGTCTGATCCCATCAGTACTCAAGAGCCAGAGGAAATTTCATTCTAACCAGGAAAACCTTAGAAGCATTCTTTTTACAATTAGGAAGAAGACAAAGAAGCCTGCTATTGTAGCTGCTAATAACATTTAAAGATACAGGAGCTCCTAGAGAGTGCAGCAGTGGAAGAAAAAGAAAGAAGCAAAAATGAAGAAGCGTATTTAGGTTTTTCCAAAGAAACAGAATCTATAGGATGTATGTATATGTAGAAAAAAATTTATTATAATAAATTGGCTCATGACTGTAATTTGTGACAGACTTTAGAAATTTGTCAATTCTCCCCAAAGAAGATATACAGACTGCCAACAAACACATGAAAGGTTGCTCAACATCACTAATCATTAGAGAAATGCAAATCAAAACTACAATGAGGTATCACCTCACACCGGTCAGAATGGCCATCATCAAAAAGTCTACAAACAATGCTGGAGAGGGTGTGGAGGAAAGGGAATCCTCTTGCACTGTTGGTGGGAATGTAAATTGATACAGCCACTATGGAGAACAGTATGCAGGTTCCTTAATAAACTACAAAAAGAACTATCATACGACCCAGCAATCCCACTACTGGGCATATACCCTGAGAAAACCATAATTCAAAAAGAGTCATGTACCACAATGTTCATTGCAGCTCTATTTACAATAGCCAGGACATGGAAGCAACCTAAGTGTCCATCAACAGATGACTGGATAAAGAAGATGTGGCAATATTCAATGGAACATTACTCAGCCATAAAAAGAAACGAAATTGAGTTATTTGTAGTGAGGTGGATGGACCTAGAGACTGTCATACAAAGTGGAGTAAGTCAGAAAGAGAAAAATAAATACCATATGCTAACACATATATATGGAATCTAAAAAAAAAAAATGGTTCTGATGAACCTAGGGGCAGGACAGGAATAAAGATGCAGATGTAGAGAATGGACTTGAGGACAGGGGAAGGGGAAGGGGAAGGGGAAGCTGGGAGAAAATGAGAGAGTGGCATGGACATATATACACTACCAAATGTAAAACAGATAGCTAGTAGGAAGCAGCCGCATAGCATAGGGAGATCAGCTCGGTGCTTTGTGTCCACCTAGAGAGGTGGGATAGGGAGGGTGGGAGATGCAAGAGGGAGGAGATATGGGGATATATGTATATGTATAGCTGATTCACTTTGTTATAAAGCAGAAACTAACACACCATTGTAAAGCAATTATACTCTAATAAAGATGCTAAAAACAATTTTCAACTAAAATCTCTACACATTTGTCTCTGCTAAGTTGATTTTAAGATTAATGTGGTAGATTTGATTTTAAAATTTATATGGTAGAACAAACCCAAGGAGGTCTAAAACAGTTCTTGTGGTCCTACCAGATAGTAAAACGTTATTTTCTCTAGAAATTAAAATAGTAATATTTATCTAGTAAAAAAATTGCCAAAGAAACAGGATAATGAGCTCAAACCCAAAGATTTATGGAAGACTGACCTATCATAGAGTTAATGTTGCTGATCATTTAAAAAGGATGGACTTCTCAATGAATGGTGCTTGGACAATTAGTTACCTAAGTAAACAAAAGAAAACGGAAATTGTATTCTTATCTCACCAAATGTACAAACCAATTCCAAGTGAATAAATATTCAAATGTGAAAGGAACAACTTAAACTTTTAAAAAAGAATATAGGAGAATATCGTTATCATCTGAGGATTGTTTTAAAAAATGGAGGGCTGCTAAAATGAGTCAAAATATGATAACACTAAAAAACGATCGTTAAGTTCGGCCATTTTAAAACTAACAACTTTTGTTCCACTAAAGTTCTCCCAAAGAGAATGAACTGACAAGTTACAATTTGAAGCAGATATTTTGCAAACATATGATGAGAAAGGATAATACTAAAAATACCTTTTTAAAATGTATTCTACTTACCAACAAGGAAAAGATAAGTAATAGAATAGAAAACATGAGCAAAAGACATGACTAGTCTTTTCATAGGAAACACAAATTAATAAAATGTAGAAAGACGTACATCATTATTAATCGGAGAAATGTAAGTTAAAAACCATGAGATACCATTTTCCTTCCATTATATTGGTTGAAACTGAGAAATCTGTTAAGTCAAGTGTGAGAGAGGTTTCCTACTACATACAGTTCCAAGGATCAAAAAAGTGTAAATCACTTTGGAAAGCAATTACTCACAGCACCATTCCATTTCTAGAATTATATACCTAGAGAAGCTCCTATATATGTGCACTAGGAGACATGTGTAAGAATGTCCATAGCAGCTTGTTTTGTAATAGAAAAACAGAACAAAATATTCATCAATAGAAGAATGAATGTTTTGTGGTCTATTCACGCGTATGACACAGCAATAAACATGAATGCCCTGCAGTCACACACAATAACATGGAGGAATTTTAGAAACAATGGTCAATGGAAACAAACAAACAGAAAAACATGTACAATGATTCCATTCATAAAGAGTTCAGGATAACCAAAAGTAAAAAATACGTTCTTGCATACATACATGAAAATAGTAGCACTACTTGAAAAAAAACGCAACCTGAGGATGATAAACACAAAATTCACGACAGCTATTTCTTCTGGAGAGAGCCAGGGGTTAGAATAGAGAAGAAACACAGAGGTAGTTTCTAGAATATCTGTAATGTTCTGTCTTTAAATAGTGATATGTTCATAAGTGTTTTTAAAATTACTTAGCTTCATAGGTAACATATATACTATATATATTTCTTCATATGTATCAAATGCTTTAAAATATTTTTAATGAATGTTGGGGCAGAAGGAGAAGCAGATTAGGACATACACAACGCTCCTGATTGCATAGTACTGCATGGCATGCTATGGTAAAATAGAGAAAGCGTTTAACGTTTATGAACATGTTATCATAAAAGCAGAGTAGTTCTTTCTAATACAAGAGACAGAAAATAAACTGCCTAAAATCATCAGATAGTAAGGTAAGGACATAATTCTGCTTGACCTACTTCTAGCTCTGTGTTCTCTATTAAATTCTGTGGTGCTGAAGGATGAGACTCACTGAAGCAGAGAGAAATATTTAAAGAAACTACAAGCCAGATTATAGGATAGAAATAGATTGAGGATTAAATGGCACTGAAATTGGAGTTATAGCTATAGTTGTTCTCCAAAGGAAAGTACTGGCAAAGTAACAAAGAATTTAAAATACCGCTTTAGCAAAAGTTTTCACTTAACATGTTGGTGAAAGAAAAGCAGCACCGAAAAGTATTATGTCTAAGATGTTTTATATAAGATTTGTTTTCTAAAAAATCTTATGTATTTTACGGCTATCTGAATAAGGATTAAGCTTGGCTATGGGTAATACTAAACTAAAAACTAACTGTGGTTTAAATAAGAAATAATTCTATTTCTCTAGGTAGGTAATCCAGGTATAAATTGGTGCTCCTTTTTGTTAAGGACCCCAACCCTTCGGTCTTATGGCTCTGCAATGTGACTGCCCCTGTCGAGTTCACCTCTTCATCTGAGATAGCTACTTCATTCCCAAGTTCAACTCTTCATCCAAGATGGATACTCCATCTGTATTAGAGCCAGCAAGAAGGGAAGAGTTGGAAATATCACTTGCCCCTTATATCATATTGACCATAAATTAGTCATACAGACATATATAAATCCAAAGGAAACTGAAAAACGTAGTCTTCATTCTAGATGGCCACATGCCCTGATAAAAGATACAGTTCTGCTGCTATGAAAGAAGGGGGAAATGGATACTGGGGGACAAATAGCTATCTTTGATGAAAAGGAATTGATGTGTATTCCATTTCTTTTATCAGCCACAGAACATAGTACTGTGGCAGACCAATATTTACTCGATAAATTAAATGTAGGACAATCTAGATACTTGGCGACTGCTTGTGTGTGAAGGTTTTATGGAACTTCCCTTTGAATTACCTCTAAGGGACAGTGAGGCAAGACATGTCCCTCATGATAGTCTCTGAACAACAGAAGGCTTTTAAATTAGAGATAGATATCACTAGAAGAAATGCGATATATTGGAAAGGTGAAGATGAAAGGTCAGACACCTGGAGAATGACCACAGTCATGGCTCACATGAGAGTGAGTAGCCCTAAACAGGATTAAGGGGGTTATGTTGGTTGGACTCAGTGGGCATTAGAAAATGTAAAAAGGCAATAAAGAGGGATTTAGGAAAAGTAACTGAACTTTTTGCACTGATACAAGTTGACCACCCTTGCCCCCGTAATATGGCATACACTCTTTTAATGAACTTTCAGTTAAAGTCAACAAAGCATGTTAAAGTATTCTCAAAATGTGCAATGAAGTTCCTTTAAAGACAGAACAGACTCAACAGAAGAAATAACACCAGGGCCTAAAGGAAGATCCTAAAATAATCTTTTTAAAACTTGCAGCATCTTTTCTATTATGCTTTACTATTCATGTTTTTACTTTCAAAAATCAGCTTTTCCAATATATATTTTAAACTAAAATTTTCACCATAAATTTTATATATTCTGGTCAAAATGTTTCAAATAGAGAAGTCCATAAAGTAGAAAATGTGAGTTTTTATAATTCTTCTCTCCAAAATTAACTATTTGGTGTATGACTTCATAGGCTCTTGACCATAGATACTGAGTATTTTTTTCAATGTGAAAAAATATTTCAAACTGTTTGTAATGAAAGAAAGCTTAACACATAATTTTGTGAATTAACAGGTAGCATGACATGGAATTACAGAGAGCAGAAGTCATGCACCAGATTTATAATTAGGCAATTTCACTTTATTTTCTTCTCTTTTCTCCCAACAATTCATAAACCCAGGGTCACATATATGTGTGGCTATAACGCCAACATTTTATTTGAATCGCCCCAGTATTAGTAAGAAGTGAAGTTCTGAGTGCTACCAACTAGGGGTAATGATGCAATGTTTTCACACTCCTTGGATGGAAATTTCACTTAGTGTGTCTTTTTATTGAAATCCAAATCTGTTGTGATATAGCTGTGCTAATTTTCTTTCTAATCCATGAGCTACTTTCCTTTACTATGACAAGAAAACCTTTACCAAAAGAATTTTTAAGTGAGGTTTCACTAAATCACTTCCATGTTTACCATTAATACTTAATTCAAATCACATGTAAATGATCTAAATTTTTCAAAACACTAAGAACCTCCATGATCAAGTCTCTCCATCAGGTTTCAGGTTATCATTTTTATAGAAGCTCTTTTTTCATATGCAGCAAAATCATAAACAGTTTTGCTCTGGAATTGTTGATTAAAATTGTTCAACGCTGAAAAAAACAAATAAGTCAAGTTTATGAACCCCTCTTATTATTAAAATTAAAAATGAATCAATCCACTTTATCATTTTTAATAATTTTATGATTGAGAAAAAAATCAATATTGAGTTCAGAAAAATCTCACAAGTAGCTGGCTTTCAAAATCAGTTCCTATTTCATTATAAATTAGTCAACAGAGATGGTATTTTCTAAACAAACTGTATTGCTCATGACAGCGTACTGAACTCCAGAACTTGCAACCTCACAGAGGGAGAGGTCCTTAGTGACTGATGTTGTATTTTCTGGCCATGCAGAAAACATCCCAATTTGTCTACGCCGAATTTGCCTCAAAGTGGAAAAAGAAAAACTCACAAATTTTGTTACGTGTTAAATTCCTTCACTGATTGTTTTGCCCTGGAGTACTTAAAAGATTAGTATGTTTTACAAATTAGATCGTTAAAAATGAAATAAACAAGCTCGATCAAATTACTAAACCTTCACTGTCCACAGATTTGTCCTGCTAGTAGTTTAACTTTAGACCCACAATCAGTTACTCAAATGCTCCTTTTCAGCAAACTAAACTTTATTTTTCAAGCTGTCCTTGATGGATGCTTTCAATCTGCCCAGTTCTTTATCATCTAAAATAGATTTAGGCCTATCTATGACATCATGATACTTCTCCTCTGATGTCAAGTTTACTTCTAAGTTAATTCTGAAACTGACCTTAAAGGTAGTGTCAAGAGTTATTTATTTTGTGGTCCGTTTGGTTGTACTGATAATTTTTTAACTTGAGATAATAGTTTTATTTACCTCAACCTTCTGAGATTTTCTTTCAAACTTGCACAGTCTGTTTTTAATTGTCACTATAAGCAATTTCATCTAATTATTACTCATTTTTCTTGCACAAGTGATAGTGGCTTTTAGTATCATCTGAATTTTCAAAATAATAAAACCCATAATTTAAGTATATTAAGTATAACTATATTGACCAAAACCGCTTACCACCCACTTGCTCATTATGGCTGAGACAGCATTTCCATTTTCCTCACTGTTGGCAACCCGCAACTGTCTCAAGCCTTGCTGTTAGAGTATTCTGAGGGGAAATAAAGAAGAAAGAGAGAAAAGGAGGGAGAGGAAAAGAAAGAGGGAAGGAAGGAAGGAAGGGAGGGAGGAAGGAGGGAGGGAGGGAGGAAAAATGTTTCTCCTTTCATAATATTATTATTTCTAAAATTCCCTCATTAATTATTTAATATTTGTAGGACTCCTTTCAAAAGGGAAGAAATTATCTGAGCAAGAGTCATGTAGGAGAGATTCAAAGGAGCTGTTGAGAGATCATGCCCTTTTATTAAGAATTCATTAGATTATTGGTAAAATTTGCCTCATTACTATGTGAGCTACTGATCTGTCCGTGTGGTGTTAAAATACAGCACAAAGACACAGGCCGTCTGGTCCAATCTGTTGACATGTGCCCAAAGGAATCAAGAGAGAACCCTTATTATATACACATAATGAGAGGCTTCTGATGCAGAGCCGAGGAAATAGCCAGGTATCAACTATGATTGTCTCATACCAGGGTTGGAGAATTCATTGTCAACACTTGCAGAAAGGTATGAAGTAGAGAAAAGTCACAGAAGCATCTCGTGAAAATGTAACTCTGCTCCTCCGCAGAGATGGGGACAACAGTGCTTACTATTCAGGAAGTAACTGCAATTCTTCATCCCCACCCTACCTGTCTATTTAAACCATCAATTCACAGTCCTTAGTTTTATGTTCACAAAACCTGCACAAAATTATTGTTACTTCCTCCCATTTAAAGGTAAGGAAATTGAGGCTTACAGAAATTATCTATCTCAGTCAAAGTCAAATAGCTAATAAGTGGTGGAGCTGGAATTGAAACCGTGCAGTATACATCACAACTTCCTATTTCATCACTTTAAGAGTCACCATCACTCCCAACTCCTTTTTGGGTGATTCTGAGCAGTGACATACATAATTTTAGCCTCTAGGGAGGGTTGTACTTGCCTTTCTCTTTGATACTTCTCCATGTAGAACTGAGAACAAATGCCTATAGGAGACATGGTGACATTGGAGGCCGTGGTAAGTGATGGGAAACTTTCAATGAATTTGGACAGGTCTCAAAATTAACAAATCTATAATCTAACAATTATGAGGAAGCAAGGGAGGGGATGATGCAAGGAGGGAGGGAAGGAGACATACAGAGAGACATAAGCTAGAGAGAGAAAGAGTGAGACTGATTCTCAGTTCTTACTCAGGACAGATTTCTTGGTGAACAGACCTTTACCCTCCTGTTCATTCTCGAGATGGTTTATAGCTTCATGGCTCCAGGAATCCATTGTGTAAGCACAATGAATCACAGAACTTTCTCACTGAGGTTCTGTCCCTACAGAGAAATCCCACAGAGACTGAAGCTTTGAAAGTAGAGAATTTAAATCATCTTTCTAAAAGTGAGAATGGAAATAATCCCAGGGCGCTCAGAAACCCTCCACAAATGTTGAAACAAGGCTATCTGAAAAGATTACCAGGGAGAGTAAATGTGAGAGACGTGATTCCCCTTCCAGTAAATGCTTCTCTGGGAAAGGCACTTGTTAACTCCCACTGAAAAATAGGCCTGCTGTCCAAGTTAGCAGTGAATTACAGAAGAAATGGTGCAAAACTTCACAGCCTGGAGAGAAAACCCCAGTTGCACTCAAGTGGAGCTGTGAAACGATTCCTATATTACAAGGAGAATTATTTTATCTTTTTACTAGAGTCACTGAAGTAAACAATCACAGTTCTAAACTGTGAAAAACAAGAAGAAACACTGGGAAGATTTATAATACACGTTACTACTCCCTGTAGCATGATAAGATAGTAAACATACATCCAAAGTTAACAAAATAATTTCATGTCTCATCTTACTTAGATTTTACAACAGCGTCTGTGAGAGAGGTATTATCATTTTATGTTATAGATAAGAACCTAATATTCAAGTAATTTTAAGTGACTTCTCTATGGTCACAAAGATGAAAAACAGTGATGCAAGCACAGAGGTCCCAGTTTTCTTAACTCTAGTCTTTTAGATCCCAGTTGTGGCTATGGAGAAATGTCTCAGAAACCACAATGGCATTACCGTGACCCTGAATACACTTATTTTTCACCTGAATCCTTTACTGACATCCTTTTAGGGCTTTCCCCTTTCCATAATAAGTGTCAGACAGTATTTACTATGTCTTTATGTACCTACTATTTTATAACCTGTGGTTTTCCCAATTAAGGATTTGGTTTTGGGATTCATATAAATACATAGAGCCCAGGCCTTGACATTCATTAGCTCTAACAATGCACTCAATGTCTTGAGTCTTCTTTTCCCGTACAAGTCATGAAAAATAACATTTGCACAGTATATAGAATCATACTGTGTCTGCAGGACCTGGTGAGCAGTAAATATTCAATAAATGACAGGTAAGTATATGTGCCAACATTTCACTACAAAGCCTGGGGGGTCAAATCCTTCTTCTTCCTGCCCTGTCACCCTGGGGGCCGGTCAGGGCCTAAACTCAGCCAGTGAAACACTCTCTCCTTGGAAGTCTGAATACATGTTGAAAATGCGAAACAAATATTTGAATGTATTTATCCCAAAGGTAGTGTGCTGATCAGACTGTCGACTGCTATGACACCACTGTGTCGTTTGGTTTTTAACCCTCCCAACAGGCATTGGATTGAGAGAGTTTGGCACCCACTATAAATTCCCAGTATAGGCCATTTGCTTAGTTGGGTCAAATTTGGTTTCTATTGCATGAAGCCAGTGATTCCAAAATAAGAGGATATAAATATTGTTTGAATTACTTTGAATTTGTAAACATTATATATCAGTTTATCAGAGAAGTATATATTTCTCCCCCAGCTCAAATTCTACAAATAATTACTATGGGCTTCTCTGTGTGAAGGACAGGCATTGACACAGCCATTTGGTAGTAGGTGGTGGAAGATTTTTTATACACCTATTTTTTGTATCAAAGCCTCAGTGAAACTTGAGGATATAATTTTGAGCCATAACTCATTGGGGGTATTTTTTCAAGAAGTTAATAAAGTACAGATATGTTGCTTTGGTAACAGCTGGTTTGTTATAGCACAGAGCTTAGGAGAACTCAGAGTTGTTTAGAATTATCATTTCCTCAAGTGGATTCTCAAAAACCTTTCATTAGTGCTTTTAACTATAGTTTCCTAACAGTTAATCCAAAGCTGAAATTCCATACTTAACATACTCTGTATAAAGAAACATTTGTTTATTTATTTGCTTACTTATCTTCTTAGAATTCCTTTTTTTAAATTGAAATATAGTTGATATACAATATTATGTTAGTTTCAGGTTACTACAGAGTGATTTGACATTTGCATACATTATGAAATGATCACTATGATATGCCTAGGAACCATCTGTCCCCATACAAACGTGCTACACTATTATTAACTATATTCCTTGTGTTGTATATTATATCCTTGTGGCTTTTTTTTTTTGCGGTACGCGGGCCTCTCACTGTCGTGGCCTCTCCCGTTGCGGAGCACAGGCTCCGGACGCACAGGCTCAGAGGCCATGGCTCACGGGCCCAGCCACTCCACGGCATGTGGGATCTTCCCAGACTGGGGCATGAACCCGTGTCCCCTGCATCGGCAGGCGGACTCTCAACCACCACGCCACCAGGGAAGCCCTCCCTGTGACTTTTTTATTTTATAACTGGACACTAGCACCTCTTAATCCTCTTCACCTATGTTGCCCAATCCCTCAAGCCTCTCCCTTCTGGCAACCATCCCTTTGTTCTCTGTTTCTATGGGTCTGTTTTCATTTTGCTTATTTTCTTAGGATTTTTTCTCTGACTAGATACTCTAACTCCTAAATTCTAATCCAGTTCAATTCATGATTACAGTTGATTTCTCAAAAAATAAAAACAGAAACATTACTGTTGGGACTCAATGTCTTTCCTGGAAAAAAACCATAAATATGTTGTTTGGCAAATAATCACTTTCATATTTGTAAGAGGTGCAGGATATAGAAACCATCACATTTTGCCAAACAGTACAATTATTTTAAGAGAAGCCAACACCTTATTGCTTTAAGATCGAGACAATAATTTCAGGATAAAATTGTATTATAATTTGGAGAACTTAAAAATATAGGATAAAATAGAATGTCAAAAATACAAGTGAATATAATTTAAAGAATGAAAAACTCAAATTAAAGGATCACTGCTATGTTAACTATGAAGCTGTAACAGAGCCTGGTTAGAATTTTTAAAGTAAATGATGTGAAGGAGAAATATTTTATAACTTCCAATATACCCAGAATGATATACCTGGAAATGTCACTAGATTAAAAACCAAGATATTCTGGTTTCAGTCGAGGATATTATCATCTGTAAAATGAGAGGGCTGTATTTACCGATCCTTAGTTTTCTTACATACCCATTAGTTTTCTTATAGGTTCATAAAGATATATGTCTCACGTTACACAAGGGTATGTTGCTTCATAAACATTACTGAGAACACAGTGTGGATCAGATGCTGTAATAGGCATGAGATTTACAAAGCAGCTCTTGGCAAGACTGCACAATCCAGGGGAAAATGCTGAAAGGAACAATTACTACAGAGAGTGTCCTAACTGAAGACATAAAGGTAACCATAGAATGTGGTGGTAACACTGAGTTAACACTGGGCTGGGTGTCCAGAGGATGTTTCCTGGAAGAGAGAATGTCTGTGCTGAATTTTAAAGTATGTTAGCAAGGTAAAGGGGAGGGACTGGAGCACACCAGCAGAAGCAGCAGCTTGAGAAATACACAAAGTGTGAAAAAGCATGCTGTGCACAGGAAATGAGAGGTAGCCAGCACTTCTCAATACAAGGCTGAAAGTGGTAAGAGGTAGAAGAAGATGGAGAGGTAGGTTGTTTTTTTTGGCCATGTAACATATTCTATTATTAAAGAGATGGGGAGCAACTGAACAATTTTTATGGATGACAGTGAAAGGGTTGTATCTGTAGTTTAGATCAATTACTCACGTGGAGGATTCATTTGAGGGTACCTAAACTAGAAATGGAAAAACCACTAAGAAGGCCTGACAAAGTCTGCATACACACACACACCCAAATGACTGCTGAGGATGCTATGGAATGGTGAGTTTCCAGAGGCTGGAGGAGTGTTTTTGCAGGAAAGGTACAGTTAATAGTCAATACAGAATTGATAAATACATGTGGATATATGAACTCACATAAGGCACGGCAGAGTAATCAGAACTGTGGCCAAGAATGGAACTCTCCAAACTGAGTGCTAGATGGAGGAAGCAGTGCTCAGGAAGGAGACTGAGAAGAAACTGTCAGAAATATAAGACTACCAATTAAGAGTAGTGTCACAGATTCCGAGGGCAGAAGCTTTCAAAAAGGGTGAAGTGGAAAACAGCATGAAATTCAGCCAGTGACAGTTAAAATAAAGAATAAATTGTTCATTTAGACTTAGCTCCAGAAAAATAATTGTTCAGAGAAACAGCTGTTGCAGTGACATGGAGGAATGGAAGACAGATGCCTCTGAATAGTGATAAATGGAGAGTACAAAGAGGAGAAAACAATAATCTGACACAAAACAGAATGTCAAATTTTGACCCTGTGCAAATCCTAAAAAACAACAAAAAAGAGAAAAAGATGTGAGAAAAGTGACAATTACAGAAGTTAGGCAAAGACAATCCAACACATGACTACTAGGAGTCCCTGAAAAAGGAAACCAAAGCAATGGAACAAATATTAAATAAGCTATAATTCAATAAAAATTTCCTGAAATAATAAAAGTTTGATATCACATTGAAAGAGTATGAAAGAGTACACAGTTTAGGGATGATGAAGTACTATGAACCAGAATAGTTCTGGGGGTGAGGTGGAAATGGGAAAAAGTGAAGTTGTTGCTTCCAGACATTGGACAGTAGGCAGTGTAGGCATGTGATCCTTAATTAAGGAAAACAGCAAAGTGAACTTTAATATCACCCTAGCTTTCTGCTTAGAAGTACTTTCTGGACCAAGGTTCATGAAGAAGAAACCCAACCAGATAAGACCAGTTTTTTCTGAGTTGAGTAATCAAGGAATCAGTCTTCATTGAAGACTGCAGAGGAAGTGATTTTTAGAGCAGGGTACAAGAGGGAAGAGAATAATGTAGGGAAAGAGTTCCAGAAACTAATATAGGGATCCTCTTGAGTCTTTGGCTGAATACTTAGCTTAATTTCTTTAGGATGAGACCCCAAGAGACTAGGCAAAGAACAACTATCAGGGAAGGAGCAACTACTAGAGATGAGTAAGCTGAACAAAACTGGAGTTAGTACAGGGTTAAGAAGTGGTCAGTTTCCAACCTACAGAATAGAAAGTTATGCTGAATGAGTACCAGGGTCATTCATTATGAACCCTGGGAAGATCACACCTTACTATACCTTAAAGGTAGGAATAAACTAGCCATATAACAGACTCTAGAAAAGCCTAAAATTGAGTTTTGAAAGGTTCAAGTTGATCTTTCAATAAATTAATTGCCTGTCAAAACCAATTTTAATACTCTTTGAAGGAAGACAACAAAATCCAGACACTCGGGAGCATAATAGTCACAATGTCCAGGAGCCAATCCAAAATTATATGATCATCTCAATAAATAGAGAAAAAGCACTGATACATTTCAACATACCCTCCCTCTTGATACAAACTCTCAGCTGAACAGGAATAGAAGAATCTTTCTCAACCCAATAAATAGCATCTACAAAATCTTACAGCTAGAATCATCCTTAATGATGATAAACCAAATGCTTTGTATTAAAGACTAGAACAAACCAAGAATTCTGCCATCACTTCTATTTAACATTATACTTGATGTCATATCCAGTGCAATAAGTCAATAAAAGGAAATAAAAGGAATTCAGATTGGAAAGGAATATCAAACCTTTTACCCCCATACTTAACATGATAGAGTACAACATGAACCTGAAAATAACCAAGAAGAACCAACAGCATCTACTAAATGTACTGGATTTTAAAGAGTACAGAAAAATCTTTTTGGCACATAGGTAAAATGGACAATATTAAGGTATAGTATTTGTAATATACACTTATACAATATAACTATAAACAAATACAAGGTAGTGGTTACTGTTAAAATTAGAATAGTGGTTAATTTTGAAGGGAGAGAGGAGAGATCGGGATGAGACAATCAATGGAGGGGCTTCTGAGATGGCTGGCAAAGGTCTATCTCTGGAATTGGTTGGTGAGATAATCAATATTATTATCACCTTATAATAATTTAGTGAAATATATATTTATTTGTGTAGACGTATGCATCTGGGTTTTCTTTTATAATAAGAATGTTAAAAAATACAGCCAAATAGAAAAAAGAAGTTTGTATTTTATTGATATGTGATCTTCTAAAAAAGTAGCAGAAGCAATTAGGTGTGTTACAGTTGCCAAATATGGCATATTTTATGTCTTGAACCAAAACTATTTATCTATTTTCTTTAAATGATAATATGTGATGTTTTAAACACATTCATTCAACATTCATTTTGATTATCAAAACTGACAAAGCATTTTGAGTATCTGATGTATAGATAAAGTATTAAGATTAAAGATTAATAAATATGGTGCCTGTCAAAAAAGCTCACTATGTAGTGATTGAGGCAAACTAGTGGACAAATGACCCAATTGTTATGGTATCCTAATTTTGTCATAAGTGTCATATGTTTAACTCCATATTTAAAAAAATATATAAGTACTACCTTAAATTTAAAAAAAAAGAAAAAGTAGATGACTACATGGAAAAATTACTGGAGAAACTTATTACAAAGATTAATTTTCTTAATGTACAAAGAGTTCTTTCAAATCAATAAGGAAAAGGCCAACAGTAGAACGGAAAAGTGGGCAAAAGGAACTATACAAACAATTTATGGTTGTAACCATATAAATGATGAATGAACATATTAAATACGCTTGTCCTTGCTCATAAGTAAAGACATGTAAATTGAAACAATACAGCATATTAAGTGCAACATGGCAGTGCACATTGAAGTGCTACATGATCGCAGAGCAAATAGGAACGATGAGCTTGAGAACGTCTCAAAAAGTTTCCAATGTTGGAGTTATATGTGAGATATGTTTTAAAAGATGAAGAGGTGTTTACCAGGCTGATAAGGGAGATATATTTCACATGAACATGGTGTGAAATGTCTTGGTGCACTTGGAAAAGGCAAAAATGTACATATAGTTGGAACACAGTATGTGTAGGCTATCATGGTAGGAGATTCTACCATTCAGCCGATGAGGTAAGTTGGAGAACAAATGGAAGGATCTTGTATACCATACTAAGCAGTCTGGGAGCTATCCTTATAGAAGACAGGGAATTTCCAAAGGATTTGAGAGTGACTTAATCAGGTAATCATTATAATAAAGATCACACAATATGAAAAATGAACTGAATGGCCATTTAGAAAATGTTTGTAATTATTCAGATGAGACATAATGGCTGTCTACACCAGGCAGTGGTAGGAAGGATGAAGAGGAAGGCAGTTTTGTGACGCAGGGCTGAGCAATACATTTGCTGTGGATTGTGGAGGATGATGATTTTTTTTTTTTTTTTTTTTTTGCGGTACACGGGTCTCTCACTGTTGTGGCCTCTCCCGTTGCGGAGCACAGGCTCCGGATGCGCGGGCTCAGCGGCCATGGCTCACGGGCCCAGCCGCTCCGTGGCATGTGGGATCTTCCCGGACCGGGGCACGAACCCATGTCCCCTGCATCGGCAGGCGGACTCTCAACCACTGCGCCACCAGGGAAGCCCTGATATTTTTAATTAGAGTAAGACTGGCAAAATTTGAATTTTGAGTTTCCATAGTACTGATGAATATTGGAAGACATGGTACATTGGATGAAAACCTTGTACTACTATACCAGCACTGAAACTTCTAAAAAGCATGACAGAGATAATGAATACTCTTTTTGAAAAAAGGATATATGAAAATATCTCTCAGAAAAGGAGAAAAAGTGCTGGTCTCTTTAAGGTGTGTTTTTATTTAAGTAGCACAAGCATAGGAGAAACAATTAAAATACTCTAACTTCATCTAAAACAAAAGACCGATAAGCAGGTCCCTTATTTCTACAGTAACAGTAGCTCTCAAATGTCACATGGCTTGAAGACCTTGACTATCCATGGGTTAGGTGTTGTAAGGTAACACGACATCAGAGCAGTCCTCACAACTTTTAAACCAAAGTGATTAGAATATAGATCCATTCAACATTTATTCAAATATTCGTTCCTTTGTAAATTCTTCCCTGATTTCCCTCCATCAAACTATTTTACTTCTAACGTCACTTCATTTACTGAGTCTACTTTAACATTTGCCATTTCTGTCTTTTATTCCAGTTATTGGTGTTATAACCTAATAATGATAAACAGAGCCTAAAATATATGAAGCTTTTATTCTGTGCCAAATACTCTTCTGAGTCATTCATGTATGTTTCTATGTATTTAACGGTCATAAGAACCCTATGAGAAAGGTACTGACATCACTCATTTTGTTTCACAGATGAGGAAACTGAGGCACAGCAAGCTTGAGTATTCTTCCCAAAATCACACAGAGAATTACCATTTAAACACAGTCTGGATCCGGATTACATGCGTTTGACCACCATTGTATGATATCTTTCATTGTCTATAATCTCCCACGACACTTGGGAGAGTGCTGGATGCATAGGGGAAAAGAAAGAAACATTTAATTAACATCTGAGCCATGAGCAAATGCCAGGAATTATGGAATCCATCCTATTCCGAGGGAAAGGTTACAAGCATGGAAGCTCTAGGCTTCTAGCTCTCAGCCCCCTTCCTGGTTTCCTTGCGACACGTGATATTCGGAGTAGGGATGTACAGACCAGAGCTGCAGGTCTCATATGCACCTGCGGAAGCAATGTGAGTAGGAACAGTAAGGAAAGCTGGGAAAAGATGTTGCTCTCCATCAGCTTGACCATCTACTGCAAATCATGAAAATGCCAAGTGCTTTTCAATCTGCCAGATAAGTCACTGAAAGAGAGAGGAGCACAGGTAGCCCAGGAAAGGGTGTCACTCAAGAAGTGTATATACAAGTGGAGCTGCCACTAGTGGCACATCACAGGAGAGATTGTTTCCTCAAAGACATACAGATCTCCCTTATGCCTTTCTTCCTCCAGTGCAACTCAGTGGGCTCTTACTTATTCTGCAGTCAGAAACCAAGTGCATTAATTAACTCTGCCTTCCTAAAACTGACCTAGGTTATGGGAACAAAGAACAAAACCTTGGAGTTGGAGGGAACCATGGGATTTTCATAGAAAGGAAATTCTACCCAGAATAGAAAGCAACAGCCCCAGTTATGAGTGGGAAAGTGAGTGTGCATTTGCTGCTGAGACTCAGCATGTACAAATGCACGTTCCTGTTAGAGGGGTTGTGTCCAAGCACAGTCTCACCCCTAGTTACAAGCCATAGTAGCTGACACTTGTGTTTAATAGCACTCTTCTTATACATGGAAAAAAATTTAATTTGAAAATTTTGAGTTAGTGATATTTCTGGAGACATATTCCAAGTTTTGTGTTGTTTATACAGTGAAGTTAAATTCCGTCACATGAGCTCAATTTACATCTCAATCATTCTCTCAGGTAATGTACAATTTAATAAATTGCATTAACTTACATTTTCCACAACACAAGATCTTTCTTATCATACCCCTCCACTGAATGTTTTCTCTGTTCCCTTCCCCTTTTCTGGTTGTCAAAACATGTCTTATCTTTTAAAGAACGACTGAAATATCTCTTCCTCTTTAAAGATGTTTCCTTCCTGAGTACCTTTTTTCTCCTTGATTCCTGTATTAGATTAGCTGTACAGATTAGTTGTATCTGTAATACAACTCATCAAAAGCATGTCCTGTTAGAGTTGTGTGCCTCTACCAATACTTTTTTCTCTCAGTGTACATAACTTGGTTTATGGATCGTAGTATTTGCCCAATCAATATCTGGTAAATTACATTGAATTGATTCACTGTTGCTGAGAGACAGTGTTTTATCAAGAGCACAAGGTTTGAAATTACAATGTTTGTGTTTAAATACTGTCTTCATCACATTATCTATGTGATCTGACCAACGTTACCTAACCTTGCTAAGCATCAGACTTTTCACCTGTAAAACCTGGATAAAACTGTTTAACGCACAGATTTATGGTCCAGATTAATTAAAATGATACCTGTAAAAAGGTGGGTTATAAACTATAAAGCTCTGCACAGATCATTGTTGTTAAAAGTTCCCAGTTGATTTGGGGTCACGTTTGATCAAGAATGGTGGTTTCACAGGGAAATATGGAACTTTATGCTGTTATTTCAAACTAAACAAGCTGGCCAGCTTCACTTCCTTAGACACAGAAGCCCCACTCACCATATCACAGCTGGATAGAGCTTGCTTTCCGATTCAATGCCTTTTTATAGCCACTTTTCTCACAAGCCAACAAAACAGAACACACTCTTCCTGCTAATCAATGCCACATGTAGTACAATGAGCAATTACGCCCAGAAAAAGGAAGAGGACATTAATAATAGAATGCTTGATTACTGAGAGATTAGAACCTGAAGTTGTGTTTGCATTCTCTGTTGGAAGGTATAATTTAATTAGCCGACTTGGAAAGGTTTTAGATGTGATAGAAACTAATATTTCACTTCTGTAATTTCATAGCCCCTTCCTTTCTCTTACTTTCCTTCTTCTTCCTAAGCATTCCTGGGTGCTCACTATATGCCTGGTGCAGGAAGCTTAGGTGACCTTGGACTACAAATGCAGAGCAAAAAGGCATTTTTAAAAAACATTTTATTGGAGTATAGTTGATTTACACTGTTGTGTTAGTTTCAGGTGTACAGCAAACTGAATCATTTATAAACTGAATTCTTATTCAAATGCTGGAAGTGGCATATGTCTTTGTTCACACTCAGCGTGTTGGGCCTCTTGGTGGAAAGGGACGTAGGTGATTTACCCTTCAGAAGGTGGAGTTCAGAACCCAACAATTTGCTTGGAAGGTAAAAACGTGATGTGTCTCACTTCCCAGAAAATTTCAGGCATGGCAGGAGGTTGGCTTTGGAGAGGCCAGTTCTTATTGGCAGTTCCCAGAAAGGACAGGCCCAAGATGTCTCAGATGCTTGGGTAGAGGCCAAGATGTTCATATTCTAGTAGCTCACAGAAACTTTTAACGAGAAGAGTTCTAAACAATGCTAGCTGCTAAATAGGAAAAGAGGCTCAATTCGTTGAAATTCTGGCTGTGATCAATCCCACTTTAGGGAAAATAGCATATAGGAAGAGAATATTGTCCAAGCCACCCCCTTCAAGTTGTTTCCTTGCCTGAAGTTGAAGGTAGGACATACCTCTCTCAGTCAGGGAGCTGACTTGGTGGCGGGGGGGGGGCGGCGTTATGGCATCCCAAGCTTTCACTGTGAAGGCCTGAAGAAACTCTGGAGGGTTAAATTTAGTTAGCCTTACCCATCTTGACTGATAAAGATCCCACAGAAATGATCCAACTGCAGCAAAAATAGTCAGAAACCGCCCGACTGCAAGAGCATCTAAACAAGGAGAACTTGACTCACCAAGCAGGTGGCAGTGGTGGCTTGTGGGTAGGGTTGCCAGATAAAATACAGAATGCTCAGCTAAATCTGAATTTCAGATCAACAGAAATGTTTGCTGAGGGGGGGATAGGTATGTCCCAGGTATGCATACCCCCCCAAAATTGCTGTTTACCTGAAATTAAAATTTAACAGAGAATGCTACATTTTCATTTGGGAAATCTGATCACCCTTGTTGGGGAAATTCTCTTGTCCCAGGAGGTTGGACATTCTTGTACTTGTTCTTTAGTAACACCTGAGGAGGGGTTTACACGTCCTGTTGTTTTCTAGAATCTTAGAGTCGCTTAGGAATCTGATTTCCTGGTTTGGGAACCCATATTTCCTAACATTAGCTTATAACCTTGGGCAAGTTAACTTCTCTGTGCTTCAGTTTCTCCATCTATAAAATGGGAATCACAGGAACTGAACCTGTCTCACACCGTGGTTGTAAATATTAAATTAACAGATACGTGTGATGTCCTCTGAACAGTGGTTGGAACATAGTAAGCTCTCAGTAAACATTTGTTGAGAAAAATTAGCTATTTATTATTATTTTAGTAGTTCAGCACTCTTACGGCCATGGGATGTCCTGCTGGGTAGTACCTAGTCCTTTACTGTTCTTTCATACCCCCAAGTACTTCAGCCTGCTACTACCAGCACCATGACAACAAACAAAGTCATGGCACCATGAAGAGACATCATATTCACATTTGGAAGGAAGCTGGTGCTTCTGTGAGGTCAGCAGCTACTTCTAGTGCAGAAGCAGCTTCAAATCTGCACAAGATAACGGAAATTGGCAACATGGCTGAGAGAAGATGGCATGAGGCTGAGAGCAGGGTAGATCTAGATCCTTCTTTAATGAGACCATTTATTCACCAACTTTCCAGAGAATCAAGAACACTGAGACTCATTCTTCTGTCTTCAAATGTAATGTTTGCAGATGATTCAGTGCCTTTCTCAGCTCAGGCAGACCCAGCACTGTCCTCTCTTCCCAGCTCAAGTGAGGGCCTCACCTTGCTTTCCTTTTTGTCTTTAGAGCTGCTTCCACTGTCCCTAAAGCCTGGCTGTGTAGTAGGACGCATTTTCCCCAGTCTCTCGGTTTCATATTATTTCTAGAGATAAGCACATGTGGCCTTCGGGCTTTGAACAATTTTAAATTTACTCTCTGGGGGGGGACTGAGAAAACGAGCCCTGTCATAGCACCACTGTGGAATGACTGGAGCACTGGAACTGACAGCCACAATACGGACCTGTCATCTGGCTCTGTCACCAACCCGTGATGTGATATTGGGCTGGCTAGTAAACCTACTTGGATCTCAGTTTCCACCTGGAAAAAGAATGTAATTATATTCCATGCACTGCCTACCACATAAGGTTATTCTGAAAGTCTAAAGAGATGACACATGTGAAAGAGTTGTGTAAACCATCCAAACACCAACAAGTTGTTATTGTTTTGTTGTTAATCCTTACAGCCTGTGAGAGACTAGAAGCTGTGTGAGAGACGTTACCATATGCTTTCACACACTAGATATGGGGTGCTTGTTCATTGCAATAAAAACCTTCAAATTAAAATTATAAATTCAAGAGTGAACTATTTTTATTGCTATTGCCTGGGTACAATTCAGGATGTCACCCTTGAGAGAACGTCACTGCCTCTAAATAAATCTCCCTGGCTCCTGCAGTGAGATCTGAGGGCCAGAAAGTGGCCATGCACCATAAAGTTATAGAATCTGTCTTAATACAGTTTCCAGTGCATCAACCAAGATCATATTTTAACTTCCTGTGGCCAGGACAGCATCTCCAAATGCCCTCTTTGCTAGAACTCCCAGGAATGCTAGAAATACAAGCAGAGCTAAATCAAAAATCTTAATTGAAAGACAAAGTTTAACCCAATGAGGGGTTCACAGAGATTGGCAAAGGTTACTTTCCTTCTTCATAGCACTAGCTTAACTGATACCATGAGAGCTTATTTTATACACACCTCCTGCCCTTATCCCCACAACCCAGGGAACAGCATGGCTCTCTCCACTACTCACTTTTGGGTCCCTTCAACAAACAGTAGCCATCAGTTTTATTCACTCTATTCTGTATCTTTGCATAAATATACAGATAATTTACAAAACTCTTCTCATGTTTGTGAAATAGGACAGCACAGCCATTTTCCTTTGCCAAATCTCTTCTTTTCTCTTTGGACAATCTTATATCTTTTGGAGGATCTATTTTCCTTCTAACTCCTTAAATCTTCTCTCTGGTGCTTTTTTATACTGTAGCCATGTAAATGAATGAGAGAAAAGAAATGGAAGGAAGGAAGGAAGGAAGGAAGGAAGGGAGGGAGGGAGGGAGGGAGGAAGGAAGGAAGGGAGGAAGGAAGGAAGGAAGGAAGGAAGGAAAGGAGGGAAGGAAGGAAGGAAAGGAGAAAGAAAAGGAAGGAAGGGAGGAAGGAAGGAAGGAGGGAGGGAAGGAAGGAAGAAAGGAAAGAGAGAGAAAGAGAAAGAAAGAAAGGAATATTTGCTTGTAGCAAATTTTTTACATTCTCTGGGCCCACATTATTAAAAATATTTTATTTTAATAATAATTGTATAAACTTGTGTACAACACACATTCATAGTGATAAGATTACTACAGTAATAAGTAGTTAACGTATCATATTCCCACATAGTTACTGCTTATTGTGGGTGATGAGAGCCCCTGAAATCTGCTCTTAGCATATTTCCTGTCTTTGATATATCACTGTTAACTACAGTCATCATGCTGTACATTAGATCTCTAGACTTATTCATCCTACATAACTGCAACTTTGTACCCTTTGACGAACATCCCCCATTTTCCTCACTTCCCCACCCCTGGTAACCACTCTTCAACTCTCTGCTTCTACATACTCAACTTTTTTAGATCCCACATGTAAGGAAGATCACACAGTATTTGTCTTTTTGTGCCTGGCTTATTTCACTTAGCACAATGTCCTCTACACTTCTCAGTGTAGACACCCGATCCATTCCGTTGCTATGTGGACAAAAGTCTCTGTAATACGGATTGGTTTTTCCAAGCCTGCTAAACTGCAGAAGCTTTAAAAGTAAGTAACATTGTAAAACAATTATACTCCAATAAAGATGTTAAAAAAGAAAAAAAAAGTAACGTTCTCCTGTAGTCACACTGCGAACCTTGCACTTGATGTACTCCTGTGGCTTTTGCCGAAGGAGCTGTTCACTAAACAAGTGCTTTGGTCAGAGGTGTACCCTCAACTGTACAGAGTGCGGGTCAAATTGTTAGGTATGAGACAAGGTCTTTATCGTGGTCTGAGGTGGGTTCATTAAAATGAAGCTTAATTCTTGGCCACATCCTAGTCTGAATAGATTTATTTTAATGGCAAATGAAATTCCACTAGGCTTTCTGATAGATGGAACTCTTTCTGAATCATCCTAGGCAGAAACCTAGCATTGAAGGTCAAAGAACACAGACTGTCTCTTATTTGCATCTGTTTCCATATTCAGTGAGGCAGTATAGGGTAACTTGTCACTCAGTGGACCTGGGGAAGGTGGGTGGGCCTGAGGAGATGGTAAGACCCTGTGTGAGTAATCAGTGAACTAGTTGGTGTAGCAGCATTACTAGATGTCCACAATGGGAGCACTGGATCATGAAGTAGAAATGAAATTGGGTGAGCAGAGGAGGCTTGAGTAAAAGAAGGCCTTACTACAGTTCATGGGCCAAATCCTTGTACAAAGTACACATTTGAGATGTTCATGGAAGCCAGAGTCCTGGCAGTCATTTTTTTTTTTTCTTTTTAGCATGTAATTTTATTTTGTTTTTAAACCTTTTTATTAAAGTATGCATACAGAAAATGCATAATCATAAGCATACAGCTCAATGAATTCTCACAAACTGAACACTGATCAAGAAACAGAACATGACCAGCACCCCAGAAAAACTCCCTGTGCTCCCTTCCAGGCCTTACTGTCCACCTACCCCGCCAGGTGAACACTACCCTGACTTAAATAGCTTTGTCTGCTTGGTATTTTATATAAATTGAATCAAACAATTATATTGCATATTTTGGTAATATACTCTTAACTGTCTATCTTCTTTCATTCACATTGTAAATATGAGATTTGTCCATATTGTTGAATGTAGTTATGGATAATTCATTCTTATTGTCATGTTTTATTTCATTCTGTGAATACTCTACAATATATTTATCCATTCTGTTATTAATGGACATTTGTGTTGTTTGCAGCTTGGGGCTACTGGGAATAGTGCTACTATAAATACTTTAGTACCTGTCTATTGGTGAACATATTTATGAACTTCTGTTAGGTATATATCTAGGAGTTGAACTGCCAGGCTATATGGTGTTCATGCTCAGCTAGTTTATAAAACAAGTTTTCCAAAGTGGCTTCGCCAATGTACACTCCCACCAGCACAGTATATGAGTTCTATTTGCTCCACATCCTTGTCAACAACACTTGGTATTTTCCATCATTTTTACTGTAGCCATTATGGTGGATGTATAGTGATATCTCAGTGTGATTTAATTTTTATTTCCTTATCCTCCAATCTCACCATCTTCCCAAGACAGTTGACTGATATCTCAGATCTGAAACCCAGGCATGGCTCTCATGTGACTGTACCATTTTACATCTCACCGGCAATAGTAAGCAATTAGTAACTTTAAATCTTTCCACACAAAAATGCCCAAAGCTTGATGGTTTAACTGGTTAATTGCATTAAACATCTGAGGAGAAATAATATCAACACTCCACAAAATCTTTCAGAAAATAGAGGAGGAAGGAACACTCCCCAACTCTATGAGGCCAGTATTACCCCGATACTTAAGCCATACAAACACATCACAAGAAAATAAAACTACAGATCAACATTCCTCATGAACATAGATGCAAAAATCCTCAACAAAACACCAGCAAAATGAATCCAGCAACATATAAAAGGATCATACATCATGACCAAGTGGGGTTTATTCCAGTGATATAAGGCTGTTTCAACATTCAAAAATCAGTCAACGCAATCTATCATATTATATAACAAGGTAAAGAGGAAAAATCACATGATCTACAAATTCAATACAACTTTATCAAATTTCCAGCAGACTTTGTTCCCCAGAAATTGATAAGCTAATCCTAATATTTATATAGAAATAGAAAAGACCAAGATTAGCAAACAGGAATTTGCTAAAAAGCAAAGTAGAAGGACAGTAACCTCCCAATTTCAAAACTATAAAACTACAGTAATCAAGACAGTATGGTACTGGCATGGGGATAGAGACATAGATCAATGGAACAGAACAGAGAGTCCAGGAATAAACCCTGATACTTACGGTAAAAATATTTTTTACAAAAGTGTCAAGGCAATTCATTGGGGTAAGAAAAGTCTTTTCAACATCTGGTGCAAGAATAATTACATATCCACATGCAAAAAGATGAATTTAAATCTACACACCATACTAAAAATTAACAAAAAAATGATCAGATATGTAAATATGAAAGCTAAAACTATAAAAGTTTTAGCAGAAAACATAGGAGAAAAATATCTGTGACCTTGTACTAGGCAAGGAATTCTTAAGTAGGACACCAAGAGCATGATCCATAAAGAAAAAATGATAAATTAGACTCCATCAAAATGAAAAAGGTTTAAACTTCAAAAGGTACCATTAAGAAAATGAAAAGACAAAGCACAGACAGGGAGAAAACACTTGTAAATCATTTACCTGATAAAGGACTTGTATCCAGAATATATACAGAACACTTACAACTCAATAAAAAGAGGACAAGCAACCCAGTTTAAAATTAGGCTGAAGATTTGAAGAGATATTTCATCAAAAAATGTATACAAATAAGCACATGAAGAGATGCCCAACATCATCAGTCATTAGAGAAATTCTAACCAAAACCACGATGAAATACCACTTTATATGTACTAAAACGGCTAAAATAAAAAAAAAACAATTATAATAAATGTTGGCAAGGATATGGAAAATCAGGAACTTTCCTACTTTTCTGGTGTGACTGCATTAAAATGGTATAGCCATCTTGGAGAAGTTTGGCACTTTCTTAAAAAGTTGATCATAAATTTACCAGAGGACCCAGTACTGCCATTCCCATTATCTACCCAAAAGATATGTAATGTTTTCGTGCAAACACTTACACTTGAATATTCATAACAGCATTATTCATACAAGACAAAAAGTGGAGACAATCCAAATGTCCATCAACCAGCAAGTAGATAAACAAAATGTGGTATATTCAGCAATAAAAAAGAACAAATACTAATAAATACTACAGCATGAACTGTTCAACTATGGATGAACTTCAAAAATACGCTAAGTGAAAGAAATGAGACACAAAAGATCTAGTATTGTATTTGCCTATTGTATTTAAATGAAATGTCCGCAAAAGTAAAATACAGAGATCTGTAGATTAGTGGTTGTCTGGGTGTGAGAATGGGAATCGTCATTAACTGTTAATTAGTACAAGGAATCTTATTGGGGTGATTGAAATGTTACAGAACTTGATTGTGATGATGGTTGCACAACTAGGTAAATTTAATAAAAGTCATTGAGGTGATCCTTAATTCCATTCCTGTTTAAACATCTGGGTTCCCTGCCATAACATCTGTTGCCACCCAAATCTAGAATGAAGTGTTGTCTTGGAGCCTGTTGTACATTTAAGAATAAACTTTTGTTTTTTTTAAAAAGGTCATTGAATTGTACAATTTAAATATGGATCCTAAATTATACCTCAATAAAGTTGTTTCTTTTTCAGAGTCGTTTTGGCTATTCTACGTCCTTTACATTTCCATATAAACTGTAGAATAAGTTTGTTCATTTCAACAACAAAAAAAGCTGCTGCGATTTTTACTGGGGTTGGTTTGAATCTATAGACCAATTTGGGGAGAATTGAAATGTTAACAATATTGAGTTTTCTGACCCATAAATCAGGTATATCTCTCTTTTTAATTTCTCTCAACAATATTTTGTAATTTTCAGTGTACGGGTCTTTCACATCTGACAAATTATTCCCTATTTCACATTTTTTTTTTTTTTTTTTTTGCGGTACGCGGGCCTCTCACTGCTGTGGCCTCTCCCGTTGCGGAGCACAGGCTCTGGACGCGCAGGCTCAGCAGCCATGGCTCACGGGCTCAGCCGCTCCATGGCATGTGGGATCTTCCCGGACTGGGGCACGAACCCGTGTCCCCTGCATCGGCAGGCGGACTCTCAACCACTGCGCCACCAGGGAAGCCCCCTATTTCACATTTTGATGCTATTTTACTTGGTGTTGTCTTATTTCTACTTTATTGTGTAGTATTCATTT
Source organism: Phocoena phocoena (assembly GCF_963924675.1). Taxonomy (NCBI): domain Eukaryota; kingdom Metazoa; phylum Chordata; class Mammalia; order Artiodactyla; family Phocoenidae; genus Phocoena; species Phocoena phocoena. The sequence goes on along the minus strand of NC_089232.1, from coordinate 77,686,478 downwards.
TTCATTTCAATTACTTATTGTTAATTACTAGTATATAGAAAAGCAATTGATGCTTATCTTGGGCAGAAGTTGGAACAACTTCTGATAAGCAATATGCTTATCTTGGGCAGAAGTTGGAACAGTCCCCACACAAGACTGTCCTCACCCTGACACCAATTGCAAGTTCAAGGGTTCACCCTCAGTTTCAATAATTCAAATCCATCCTGTAAAGCCATTACATGCATTTTCATATTTTTATACCAATTTTATTACTCTTCCTCTCTGATCTACCTCTATTTATACCTTATGATAAACTTGTGTGGAACTATTTAGCATAGAGATTAGCTGATGGTTAGCTAAATCTAATTCTTCCTTAAGCTAGTCATTTGCCATCAGTGTTATATCCTGAAAAGTCTTTAACTCAATTCCCCATGTATTTGACCATCAATATAAATATAGTCTTAGCAACAACGGCAGTGTTACACCATATTATAACATGATAGTAGATGTAATCTGCATACAGCACCATACCTATAGTCAACATAATATACTGTACATTTAAAATTTGTCAAGAGAGTAGATGTCTTGTTAAGTGTTCTCTCCAAAATAAAATACTCAAAAGATATTGGCACATTCATCTCCCAGAACAAGATCACTCAGGTTTGCAGACTTCTATTTGACCTTCTCAGGTTCCAAAAGTAGGAGTAGTCTTGGCAACATATGGCATTTGGTTTAATTGAGTTAAGAGACAATATCACCTCTTACTCTGAGCTTTTCGGGCACCAATGTAATGGATTTCCCTTGTTGCATAACCTATTTATTCATTCTTTTACTCTCAGCTATATTCCTTCTTCTCTCCATTTATCATTGAATTTGATCCAAACTTTACCACCTTTGGAGGGGACAATAGGTTCGGCCACTGTGCTGGTCCAGATTGCCAGCAGCAATACCAGTCTAGCAAATGCTTCCCCTTCAGTCCACTCCCATTTATATAGGGTATCATCACAAGTACAGAACTAGTGGTCTATCTCAACCACTAGGTAATACAGCTGTATTCACTGTCAACCCTAAGTTTGCCAAGTTGGGTGAAGGCACAGTCTATCAATCACATTATGCCTTTAGGAATTCTGATGCAAAAGTATGAAAGTACAATTAAAGTTCCTTGCCTAGGAATCATCCCAGCTTCTGGCCCCTGCAATTGCAGCCCTGGTCCTGGGACCACTGAATCAGGTAGGAATAAAAGAACATTGAAGTGTTGTGGGGGGAAACTGTATAGTCATACCAGCATCTTCTCCCACCTCCTCTTCCCCAGATTCTTCTGCAAAGTGAAGCAATCTATCTATTGGAGACCCTCTCTTGGCCACCCTCATGTTGAGTGTGAGCACACACTGTAAAGACGTGTAAGTCAGCCCTGCATGCCCTTATCTCTCCCAGTTTTAGACAACAAATATTTCAGTTGCCTGTTCCAAGTCTCTATCAAAGCACCACTCCTAGGATACCTCTTTGCTCATTGTTGGACGCTATAGATTGTTATTGTGGACTGAATTGTGTTCCCTCAAAATTTATATCTGGAAACCCTAACCCTCAATGTGGTTATATTTGGAGATGGGTCCTTCAAGGAGGTAATTAAAGTTAAATGAGGTTGCAAGGGTAGAGCCCTAATCCAAAAGGACTAATGTCCTTATAAAAAGAGGAAGCAACACCAGTGGTGTACAAGCACAGAGAAAATGCCATGTGAGGACACAGTGAGAAGGTGGTCATCTATAAATTGGGAAGACAGGTCTCACCAGAAACCAATCCTACTGGCAGCTTGATCTTGGACTCTCAGACTGTGAGGAAATAAATTTCTGTTGTTTAAGTCACCCAGTCTGTGGTATCTTGTTATGGTAGCCCAAGCAGACTAATACAGTTGTAAAGTGTGTTCCTTGGTCTGAAGAATGTAACTCGGTGGTTCAAATTGGTACAATATCTTCTGTTCTGGTCATTTTATAGTAGTATGAGCATTTGCATCTCCCTCCAGGTATGCACAGCTCAGTTCAGAGTGTCTATTCCTGTCAAGACCCATTCTGGCAGTCATTTTACAGAGAAAAGGAGATTAAAGGAGTCCACGGTTTTTGGAGTAGATGACTAGGTTCTCCATTTTCTATTAACAATTGTTCTGCGTATTGTATATTTTGAAAAATGACTTCCTTTCCCACAAGAATCACAGATATGTAAGGGCAAATAAGCATACACGTGTGCAGGCACGCGTGCGCGCACACATACACACATACACACACACACACACACACACACTCTAAGGAAATAAGCAAACCTATTTCACTGTTCCAGGAAAAGAGCTCCTCAGACTGAGGTGTACTAAACAAAATAAAGCAAACACAAACCAGACCAATTTTTTTTTTTTTTTTTTTTGCGGTACGCGGGCCTCTCACTGCTATGGCCTCTCCCGTTGCGGAGCACAGGCTCCGGACGCACAGGCTCAGCGGCCATGGCTCACGGGCCCAGCCGCTCCGCGGCATGTGGGATCCTCCCGGACTGGGGCACGAACCCACGCCCCCTGCATCGGCAGGCGGACTCTCTTTAGAGTACTCCTGGTTTCCATCACCTCGCACTCATCTCTGGTTCTATAGCTAAAGGCAAAGAGAAATTCCTGCTTCTCACTGAGCTACTAAAGACGGCATCTCTGTGAATCTCAAAAATTTCTCCTCCTCTTTACTAGGAGAACAGTGCATTGAACACCAGTGGCAGATATATATGATACAAATCATGACTCCAGTTTTTCGTTTTATGTTTTTTTTTTTAAGAAAGAATTAAATCTACAATACTAAAGACCCAAAGAAGCCCCACTCTTTTAATCAAATTAACATCTATCTTTACTTACATCATGGTCTCCTTGTAAACATCACAATGCTTCTCTGGTGTTTCCAGCTAGTAAATGAGAGTTGAGGAGGTGGTGGGTTAATTGTATCAAATGCAGAGTAATGATGGTTTTTTCTCCTGGAACTGCACCGTTGCTTCATGCCCAATTTTTAATTGCTTTTCAAGAACCAACACAATTGGCACCTTCTTTACGAAGCTTGATTTATTGACACTGCATGTGGGGAGAGCTCCAAATGCCAAGATATCACGCTGAATGTCACAAGATAATGATAGATCTGTAAAAGCTTGGGAAATATCACTCACAAGAAATAGTCCTAGAGAATAAGGTCACAGTGGCAGGCCAATTTCTCTGCTGATAATGTCTTCAGTTGACATGATGGTAGAGAGTAGCTGAGATTGGGAGAGGATTGTGACAGGATGCATTTGGATGAAGTCGGCACCTAGCTTTTATAAGTTGTTTTTAAGAAGATATTCTTTAGTGCCAGGCCAGAGGTTTTGCACAGCCATCAGTCTGAGTGCTTGAATTATCTGTGTCTCATCTTTATATTGATCGAGAGAGAATCATAATGCTTGATGGGTATTTGAACAGCTAGTTCTGGAAAAGATAACAATGAAATCTTGCCTTTCTATTTCTATCTTTTAACTTCGCTTGAGGCCATTCTTCATTAAGGCACTGCACAGAGATTGACTAGCAAAAGAAGTCGCCTGCCTCTGGACAGGGTGACCTCACTGTCACAATTCACTGTCTCCTCTGATGTTAGAGCATGCAAGTACTTCAGTGGGGCAGAATACACCTGGGCTGATTTCTAAAGAGGAAACATCTATTCCCGCTTTGCTCACAGATAAATAAAACCTCCTTAAAATAGATTAACAAGAATGACACAGGAAATTGGAAAAACAGTGCTAGGCATTTTCATTTAGTTTTATTAAGTTTCTTGTTTCTCAGAAGATGCTAAATTCTAGATGGAGAGCTTGTTATAAATGGATGGAAATGAGAATTTATTTATTTAATTGTTTGTTCATTTGCTTGTTTGTTTTAATTTTAATGAGCTCTTCAGTCATGCAGTCAGGGTAGATGCTTTCAAAAGCCTGAGCTGATTGGTTCCTTGGTTAGGAATGGAAAACAAGATTCATACCAGCCACTACAACTTACACAGAAGGAGGGCATCACTACCATGGAGGACCCTCTTCCTTGGGCTCTGCCATATTCCTGTAACACTGTGCTGGAGTCACAGGGCTGCTCTTTCAGCTCTTCCCTCTCTGCCTTATTTCTCAGTGGTGAGGTGAAGAGTAAAAATCCATTTATTGTTTGCGTTTAAGATCTGCTGTTTAGGGCTTCCCTGGTGGTGCAGTGGTTGGGAGTCTGCCTGCCAATGCAGGGGACACGGGTTCGTGCCCCGGTCCAGGAAGATCCCACATGCTGCGGAGTGGCTGGGCCCGTAAGCCATGGCCGCTGAGCCTGCGCGTCTGGAGCCTGTGCTCTACAATGGGAGAGGCCACAACAGTGGGAGGCCCACATACCGCAAAAAAAAAAAAAAAAAAAAAAAAAAAAAAGATCTGCTGTTTAGAAGCCCACCTAAGGAGGAGATAAGAGAGTCTACTTGCTTTTCTGGATTATTCTACACATTATCATACTTCCCAAAATTCAAATGTGACTCATCTGATTACGCAATGAGACCCAGACATTCTCAGGAGTTCTACACCGTGGTTGGTACATGAAGTTAAGCCCAGGAATATGGGCAGTGTCTGAATTCTCACTCAGGGAAAAGAGCACTATGTGGAAATTAGACTTTCTGAATCATGACTCCAGCTATGCAATTCACACACTGTATGATCAGGAGCTAGCCTCTCCATTTCTCTGGATTAAATTATTTCTAAGGGTTACTCTAGCTTTGGTATTTATTTCCGATTGTAAGCTTCTTGGGACAAGTTAATAGCATATTGATTTCTCTCAAATGACAGGATTTGACAAATAGGATGGTCTCAGTAAATATTTACCAAAAGAATGAATGATTGAATGGGATTTCAGTAAGTGCTGATTGTTGGCACCATCTGCATCGTTGTTAGCAGCCTATGGCCTATTGCCTTGAAATACAGCACCAGTTTAGAGAATTGTTCCCATCCGTTGCTCTTCATAAGCTCTTCCGAGGGGTTAAAACTGTATAGAGATCTGTGATGGTTAATTTTATGTGTCAACTTGGCAAGGCTATGGTGCTCAGTCTTTTGTTCAAATGACTAGGTGTTGCTGTGAAGGTATTTTTCAGATGTGATTAACATTTAAATCAGTGAACTCTGAGTAAACACATTACCCTCCGTAACGTGGGTAGGTCTCATCCGATCAGTTGAAGGCCTTCAGAGCAAAGACTGAGGGTCCTCAAAGGTAAAATAATTCTGCCTCCAGACTACCTTCAGTCTTGAGCTGAAAATTCAACTCTTCCCTAGATCTCCAGACTGCTGGCCTACACTGCAAATGTCAGACATGTCCCCCAAATCACATCAGTCAATTTCTTAAAATAAATTAATCTCTTTCTTTCTCTCCATATTATAAAACACATAGTGTTTGTCCTGTTTCTTTGGAGAACCCTGACTGATATAATACTTATGTATGTTTCTGATAAGATAGGCATAGTTGGTATATATACTTATTTAGATGCCCAAAGCATCACCCTGCTAGCTTGAAAGCTCACCTTCACTTCTCGTAGCATCTTGTAACACCCACTTTCTGGTTTATATAAATGTTTTGGAACCATGGATTCCAAATCTGTCTACCTCACGTACCCTTCCTTGTGAAAAATTAACAGATAAAATAAAGGTTTGCTCTGCATTAGAGAAGTCTGGCAAGATTTTCCCTTGTCACTAATGTGACAGTGTGTTCAAGGAAAACAAGGTAGAGTTAGGAGGTCAGTGACAGCCATCTCTGTGGTCACACAACATTCAGTTCTCCGTCTCCAGCATTAAGCCATGTAAGGGGCACAGAAGGTCCTCAGTGAAATTACGTGGGTGAATGGAGTTGATGGCTTCAAGCTTCTCAGCAGTTGATCTCTCTTCTCTCATCACTTTCCTTCCTCACTTTTTCCCGCTCTTCAGGTTCCTCCATCAACTTTCCTTTCTTCTCGCCCCCCTTTCTCCACAGTTACTCCACAAACCCTTCCAGGCTAATCTCCACTACCTAACATATGCACTTATACTTCCAAATATGATTTCCATTTTCACCTCTGGGATTGACACATCCACACTACTCTATGTAAAATAGATAGCTAATAAGGATCTACTGTACAGCACAGGGAACTCTACTCAATACTCCATAAAAACCTGTATGGGAAAAGAATCAAAAAAGAGTGGACAGGGCTTCCCTGGTGGCGCAGTGGTTGAGGGTCCGCCTGCCGATGCAGGGGACGCGGGTTCGTGCCCCGGTCCGGGAAGATCCCACATGCCGCGGAGCGCCTGGGCCCGTGAGCCATGGCCGCTGAGCCTGTGCGTCCGGAGCCTGTGCTCTGCAACGGGAGAGGCCACAACAGTGAGAGGCCCGTGTACCGTAAAAAAAAAAAAAGAGTGGATATATGTACACCTGTACACCTGAAACTAACACAACACTGGAAACCAACCATACTCCAATAAAAATTAAAAAAAAAAAAAGGAAGTTCAGACTCCCTCAGGCACTGCCAACACCTAAATGGAGTAAATCCCTCCTTAGTGCTTCCAAGGTATGTGAGGGTATCTCTGTACCAGTGACTATCACAGTGTGTTGCAAATATTGTTTACATCTCCTGCCCCATGACTAGAGTGTGTTTTCCTGGAAAATAGGATCCAATTCGATTTTATTTGATTTTGTATGTCCCGGATTTAGCCTACAGTAAATTTTACTTAACATATGTGAGATGGCTAATTAATCAGACGTAAGAATTTATTATATGCATATGTTCGGAGCTTTCTTTGGCAAACAAAAGATTTAATGATTATGTGTTCTAGGTGGAAATGGATTGGTGCATTTAATGAAAATAATTCACAGAGAGACATGACAAGACTGATTTAAAATGTAAAAGTACATAAAGTACAGACATGATTATAGCTATATATAAAGTTCACAAGTCACACCAAGCCCGTTCGCATTGTACTCCATCAATATATCCAGGCATCTGGATGACTACTAAGTCATGATGCTATAAATTGCCCATTATGTGAAGGCCATTTTGAAGGATATCCCGGGCTTCCTAGGAGTAAATAACCTTCCCACTCCAGAAGGAAACATCTAGCATGGCATTAGTTGCTTTATGCACGTGAGCTAATGTATTCTCACAACAAGCCTAAGAAGTAGGTACAAAGACCCTGTTGAAATCTGAGTTTCTGCCATGTTGAAAGGCTCACTTATGGTCTGACAGGTTATAGGTGGTACAACTGGGCTCTGAACTGTTTTCTGTCTGACGTCAGAGATCGCAATGGCTGTTCTCCTCCGAGTCATCTTGAAGAAGCACCAGGGCTGTTGTCACTTGAACTAGGCATTAGCTGCATGGGGACATGGATTAGGCATTCCTTTCACTTTCCCTCCTTCACAGCATAGGGGCACAGTGCCCTGTATTGGGAAGGGCTCAGAAATCCGATCCCCCATTTGCAGATGTGACAGATGCAAAGCCATCTTCACTGTCGCTTTCTGCATGTCATGACTTGTATTGTTTATCTCCTATGATTGCTCCATTTTAATCCTGCATAATCCCTTTTTGAGAAAGCCTGTCATTGTGTGCAGGTGTTATCTGTGTATTTTTTCTGTTCATACTGTATTTGAGCCACGTAAATCTAGAAATGGGAGTGGAAGGTAAAGGGTGGAAACGCATTACCAGCTGGCAGAACATGAGACCTTTTGTGTGTCCCAGGGCGAGAATGTTGAGTCAGTTCTAACTCCCTTACAAAGCTGCCAGCCTTCATCAAACAGCAGACTTTCCTGAAACAACTTACTTGGAACCTGACAGATTAATAACAACCCTCCCACAAGTGTCTCCTCACATCCTTTCACACTTACTAGTCTCTCGGTCTTCCCTGAGCTGCTCACGGGTCTGGTTCTCTCAGTTCATTCAGGTTTCTGTTCACATGACACCTATTTAGAGAGGCCTTCATTGACCATCCTTATTCAATAGACACCCTGGTCATTTTCTCACCCCTTGCCCAGGTTTCTGTTCCCTTACAGCACTGCCCAGCACCTGCCAACTCATATATATATATTTGCTTATTCATTTATTATCTGGTACTTCCACTAGAATACAGTCTTCCTAAGAGCAGAGAATGTGCTTGTTCTATCATTGCTGTATCCTCAATGCTTAGAAGAGTACTAGTATTTGGTAGGTATTCAATAAATATTTTTAAGAGTAAAATAATGAATGATTATCAATTATGGTAACCCTAAAGGCAAGTATCTGATGCTCTGTATCCTCCACCACCATTCACATGCGCGCCCGCGCGCGCACACACACACACACACACACACACACACACACACACACACACACCATCATTATGAACCTGCAGGATAGCATAGAATAGCTTGCTCTTTCATCTTAGACTGGTCATTTGCGACACGGAAAAGGCCCTAAACAACATATTTTAGGAAAAGATAGATAAATGAGCTATGTTGTTTTCATTTTCTTTGAATAATACATATATTTTAAATTCCCGAGGGTGCGTCTAGTTTTCATTAGCACAGGTCCAAACAAAGTTGTATTGGCAGCAACAATCATCAAAATCTCCCTGCTGCTGGAAGTCCGGTTGAATTCACCATCCCTTCATTGCTTGCTAATGATTGGAAGAGAAAATTCTATCTCATGTTTTGACTTACCAGTTGTTAGGTGGTCAGGGGCTATTTTGCGCGGCAGCCTTCCAGTGCTGGAGAAATCGTAAAACTCACACCAACAAACCACCCAACAAGTTGGAGGTACCAGGATCAGGGACTGTAGATGTAGATCCCCGTCACCAGCGGAGCGCCGTCTTGCGATTCCCTTTTCCACCTGTTCTCTGTAAGCCAGTTGCCAGCTCTAACATCTGTGTGGCGAATGAAGAAATAGGGACCATCAGGGAAACCTGTTAAGTTTACCTAACCTGCAACTGAGTCTTTCTTTTACCCATACTGATATGATTCCTGTTGGAACTTTTTGTCCTTTTGTTTTTTTAAAAAGCAGGTGGTTGAAATTCGTATTTTAGCCTTTGGAAAACCTGCAAAGAGGACAGTAGACTCACACGGTCTGGAAAGGGGGTGCTCAGATTGATCAAATTCCAAGACTGTGTCATCTTCCTTTAGGTCCAGGGCTGACCTTTGGAGAGGAGACCTGAGCTTTAGGCTCTGAAGCTGTGGTGGTGTCAGGAAGAGATGGGCTCTGTCTTAAATTAACAAAGACACGATGATCTATTCTGGGTATTAATATATGTTTGTTTCCATAGATACCAGATTAGGAAGACTAATTATACAAATATCTTTTCCAAATGTATTCAAATTCTATCTCTGATTTGCTAAACCTCCTAGCATCTTACTCAATTTCTTTCTCGTTTCTCCTTCAACAGTATGCAAATGCTTTATTAAGCCTGTAATAGAGATTATATGAATAGAAATTGAATTTTATTTTTTGTGAAGATACGCACCTGCTATTCTTCTGTGTGGCAAGCAGTTCTGAACATACTGACTGCTCATGCTAACAACGTATATGTCTCAGAAAACTAGTTTGTTCTAATCACAAACACATATATACATATTTAGACACGTTTAGATCTCAACTTGTTTCTCAATATCTGTTCGCTGACCATAATGTACAAACAGAAACTGATTTTTTTTTAAGTAGAATTATATCTCCACTTTCATCCCAGTACATGCTTTCTGAAGGATGAAATATATACATACTTCTAATGATCTGTATTTATGCTTTTATTTTTCTTCACTTAATACTTTAGAGTGTGACACTAAACCTCACCAAAAAAACAAACAGAAAAAAACACCTTCTCCCAGGTGGCCAGACCCCTGGGGCCAACTTATTTCTTTCTTTCTTTTTTTTTTTTTAACATCTTTATTGGGGTATAATTGCTTTACAATGGTGTGTTAGTTTCTGCTTTATAACAAAGTGAATCAGTTATACATATACATATGTTCCCATATGTCTTCCCTCTTGTGTCTCCCTCCCTCCCACTCTCCCCATCCCACCCCTCCAGGCTGTCACAAAGCCCCGAGCTAATATCCCTGTGCCATGTGGCTACTTCCCACTAGCTATCTACCTTACTACGTTTGTTAGTGTGTATATGTCCATGACTCTCTCTCGCCCTGTCAAAGCTCACCCTTCCCCCTCCCCATATCCTCAAGTCCGTTCTCCAGTAGGTCTGCGTCTTTATTCCTGTCTTACCCCAGGTTCTTCATGACATTTTTTTTTTCTTAAATTCCATATATATGTGTTAGCATACGGTATTTGTCTTTCTCTTTCTGACTTACTTCACTCTGTATGACAGACTCTAGGTCTATCCATCTCACTACAAATAGCTCAATTTCGTTTCTTTTTCAGGCTGAGTAATATTCCATTGTATATATGTGCCACATCTTCTTTATCCATTCATCCGATGATGGACACTTAGGTTGTTTCCATCTCCAGGCTATTGTAAATAGAGCTGCAATGAACATTTTGGTACATGACTCTTTTTGAATTTTGGTTTTCTCAGGGTATATGCCCAGTAGTGGGATTGCTGGGTCATATGGTAATTCTATTTGTAGTTTTTTAAGGAACCTCCATACTGTTCTCCATAGTGGCTGAACCAATTCACATTCCCACCAGCAGTGCAAGAGTGTTCCCTTTTCTCCACACCCTCTCCAGCATTTATTGTTTCTAGATTTTTTGATGATGGCCATTCTGACTGGTGTGAGATGATATCTCATTGTAGTTTTGATTCGCATTTCTCTAATGATTAATGATGTTGAGCATTCTTTCATGTGTTTGTTGGCATTCTGTATATCTTCTTTGGAGAAATGTCTATTTAGGTCTTCTGCCCACCAACTTATTTCTTACACCATCTTCACGCAGATGTGTACGCGAGCACAGAGACACACGCATCTCACACACTTCATCATGACCCACACTCTTAGAAGCTCTCTGTATTCCTATCACTTGATATTGAAATGTGTTCTCACATAAATACCTTTCTCAGATAGTCCCCCATCTAGAACATCTGATTTCTCTAAGCAGCTAAATTCTTCATAGCAGGTCCCTTCCCTCTCTCTCTCTCTCTCTCTCTCCCTCTCTCTCTCTCTCTCTCTCTCTCTCTCTCTCTCTCTCTCTCTCTCTCAAGATCCTGCTAATTGACTTACACTCATTTATAAACACTCAGACTATGATGCTAATGGTCTCTAACGGCTCTTAATGGTCAACTGATAAACTGATGGAGAAGATACACACCACCCATGTTCCAAACAAGATCTGTTATTTGCCTCCTTCTTGGCTACTTGTCACTTTTACCTTTCTCTTCCTTGCGATCTCAAAAAGGCTAAACTGTCAAAGCAAGGCACTGAGCATCTAACCTTCCCAATGAGATGGTATTGGGAAGGGCCTTTAAATAACCAAAAGAAATTCATCAGTGGAGATCTGAGGGCAGGGTCCTAGATGGAGAAAGGAATATAAATAAAGACATAGTGATTTTATAAAAAGCCGTATGTATCTTCTTCCCCAAGGCCTGGTGCCCTGTGTAGAATCTGGCACAGCATATAGACTTATCACTTGGTGTTGCAGCCAGGGAGCACGGGAGGGATGAAGAGTGGAATGGGGTGGGAATCGGTTTGGTCCTCTGTAACAGTGTGTAATTCAAAGCTCCAGAAGACTTTGCAACAGAGTGTCCTATTGTTTCTTCTGCAACCAAAGATAAGATTATTTGGATTACAGAAGGGCAAACAAGGTTTTATTAAGAAAGCCGTCGCCATAGTCGATCAAACTGAGGAAGTTGGGCAGAAGCACTGGCTTATCAATTGGGTTTGTTTCTCATTTTGAGCTTTTTAGAAAAGAAACAATGATTACTTGTTTGTTTACTTGTTTTCCTGGACTGAAAGCATTCCAATAGAGCTTTACCATTGCCCCGGTGTCTCCCCTCCCAATGAGGTGGCTTCCTGCCAGAACTCGTGCCCCCCTGAGTCCATTCTGGAGGCTTGAGGAAATTCCTGGGTTAGACAGAAGGGAGGGCTATTCATTATAACAAGTCCTCGTAAGCGCAATCGTTTTTCACCTTGGAGAGTCTAGGGTGAAGCTCCAGCATATAGGATTTGAAGGGTGAAGGCTCAAGCCTCCGAGACTCCTGTCACTTACCACTGCACTGCCCTAGGCCAAGGCGTAGCTCTTTGAGCCTTGGTCCCCTTGCCTGTACTAGGGGCTAACTATCTACATGATTTGCCCTGTGGGCTTGCTATGAGGTCATGCATGTGCTTAGACTTTGTGAGCCCCAGAGAAAACATAGTAAAGAAATATAAAGAAGGGATTTCCAGAGATGGAGAGAGAGAGAGTGCGTGTGTGTGTGCGCGTGTGTGTGTGTGAATAACGCATCACACCTAGGGGCTTACACCTCTGCACAGCCACTGAGGACCCACTACTATTAATGGGACGTTTGGGCAGACTGCTTGACATCTTAGCCTTCCAAATGCAGTGACAGCACCAAGTCTTAATCAGAGGACCGACAGGGAATTCGCCTTCTCTTTGCTTTCTTATTCAACTGACATTCTGAAAGACCTCCTTGACTTTATTCTCTTTCTTTCTGACTTTCCTTTTTTAAAATATTTATTCATTTGGTTGTGTCAGGGCTTGGTTGCAGCAGGCGGACTCCTTAGTGGTGGCAGGCGAACTCTTAGTTATGGCATGCTTGTGGGACCTAGTTCCCCAACCAGGGATCAAAGCCGGGCCCCCTGCATTGGGAGCACAGAGTCTTACCCACTGGACCACCAGGGAAGTCCCGGAATGTTAGTCTTTTAACTCCCATAAAACCCAGCAAATATTATTTCGTTCTAATTTAATATTTAAACTTTACAAAGTTAATACATGTCAACAATTTCTTCATCCATTGGAGGGGGTAATAAAATGACCTTCTATACTATTATGAGGATAAATTGTGAAAATCTGTATCATACATTCGCAACAGGAGTGATACTACCCTTCTTTAGCACCACTGCTGGTGTATTGTGCCTGTCAGTTGGGCTGCCAGAGGGGAACTGGTCACCACAGCAGTGTTCCAGCTGAGAGGGAATGCCCCAGGAAGGAAGGTGTAGAGTTCTGGGCAAGAGGTTCTTCCAGAGGTGATTCAGAGAATGTCCCATAATTACAAACCAAGTCCAGACCCTTCTCAAGAGGCAGGAGTTGGTCTAATCTGAGGAAGTGGGAGCTTCAACGGTGTGGTAAAAAGGTAAGAGGCAGGGAGGAATCAGAGAACAGTGGAGCAAGGTAACATTCAAGAGAGTTGTCCAAATGTCAAAGGGGAAACTTGAAGTATAATAACAACTGCCATAGGTGGAGAACATGTGGTAAGCACATACATCATCTAACCCAATCCTGATGATCAGGATACCTTGACTCTTTGCCATCTCCATGAGAAGAACACGCCCAGGCTAGCAGGTGTTCCCAGATCAGCTGAGCCCCAGCTGAGCCCCAGCTGAGCCATCAACTCCTGAGGAAAAAGATTAATGAATGTTTTGCCAAGCCATTAAGTTGTGGGATGCTTTCTTGTGCAGCAATAGCTAACTGATATAGGGTTTGTAAGTAATCACAGTAACTAATCCAAAGTAACAGAGCTAGTAAGTAGCAGAGCTGGGATTCACACCCAGATATTATCACTTCAAAGCCAGCTCTTCTAAACTCTGTACCAGGGTGCTAGACTAGATAGTACAAAGTGCAAAATTTGCCCTTGAAGATCCACTGAGACACAGGACAGAGTTCTCACAGGGACTCCAGAGATCCAGAGAAACCAAAACTTGGATCCCCCAGGGACTAACACTGAAGCTTGATAAGGACAGAAACATATCTGCTTTGTTCATTGTTTTATCCTCAGCACCAGCACAGTGTCTGCACAGAGTAAGTTCCCATTGAGACTATTTCTTGAATGAATGATGTCATTCATTATATAATTTCAATTTACTTTGGCCATTCAATGAACATTAGAAAGTCCATTAAATATAGGTATAGCTTAACATTTAATGAGAATTACAAATATTATCAGATTACTAAATGCTAAGAAAAATTTCAAGAATCCTCCAGAAAACTTTAATGGTTTGTAAACTCAGGTCCCCACTTTGGTGAAGTCCCTGGAAATGAAATCACTCTTTCCCAGCGGACTGGACTATAAATGCGAAGCTCATTGCTTGCATTAATTTAAGGTTAGGCTGCATGAAGATGCTGGTGGGTTATGTTGGACTTCTCCGGAACAGATGGAAGGGTTGCTTCAAACAGCGTTTTCTTTTCCAATCTTTCATCATTCTCTTATCCTTATTTTTATGCTAAGTTCTAATTAGCATTGTATCTTTGATTTCAATTTTCATAAAAGACAGAGAAAGGCCTAAACAAAGATTAAGTAAAATTATGGTTTGTTTTTACATTTTGTGTTTCTTTGTTATGTGCTCCCTCCCTCACTATCCCTGGCAAGTTCTAAGAGTAAAAACAACTTGACTATATAATGGGTTTTGCTACTAAGTCAGTGTTTGATCTCAGGCCAGTTATTCCACATACCTGGGCCTCAATTTGCTAATTTCCTCATCTGGATGATAAAAGTGTTGTACTGAATTAAATCCAAGGTTCTCTTCTTCTTGGAAAAAAATCTATGATTCTCTGTGTGAGGGGCCAACAGGTAGGAAGAACTACTGTGTTGTGAACCAACCTGGCCTTGAGGCAGAATGATCACTGGATTATCTTTGAATAAATACGATGTGCCAGGCCCTGTGCTGGAAAAGGGCCTCGAGAAATACATGCAGAAGGGATTCACGTGGATTTGGGGAACATTCAAGAAAGAACAAGCAACCAGAGCATTGCTTTTCTCTAGAGTCAGAAAGCAGCTGATGGCATTTCTAGACTGGACTGTTCTGATGGGTGTCAGAGCGACAGGCAGAGAAGAGTTTTGTTAGCTAAACTCTTTCAGGTTATTTGGAACAAAAGTAAACTCAGATTATCTCCATAAGTGGGATTCATTGTAAGGACAGTAGGGCAGGGGGGATAAAGAGAAATTCTTTCATCAGTGATACAGCCATGCCTCACAGAGAACCTCTCTCTGTCATGCTATGTTAGTAAGTCTGGAATCATGGCCTCCAATGGATGTCCAAGATTAGACAGAGTGCAGGGAGAAAATGTATTAGAACATCTTTTACAGTTTTAAAAATCTCACCATTATTCTTTTTAATTTTGAATGGTTTTCTGATAATGTATACCATAAATTATGGCAGTCATCTAAGTTATAAATATATAAATATATAGTATTCGTTGTATGTGGCAGAGAGAGTAATGCTTACCAGATATTGATTCCTTACATTTCCCAGCCTTATGCAATTAAGTGGATTCATTTGACGAGTCTTAGGGAATAAAATCTGAGTAGACGTGACAAGTGGGGTTTCCAAGTTGAAGCAATGAAAAGGCCGTGCATGATTCTCCAGCCCCCCTTGCCTCGTGGCCATGTCTGCATGCTCTAGATGGTGTACCGATAGGGTGCCTGGGTCCCACAGCTGTATACAGCAGAGAAGTGGATAAAAAGTGTGTGTGGGATGTAAAACTTTGTTAGGTTAAGACACTGAGATATTGGAGTTATTTGTTATTGCAGAATAGCACACACTTCCCTGACTAATAGAGAGGGACTACTCAAGTTTTTTTGATGGAGTGAGCCATTTATATAATTTTTCTACCCACTTTTGTTTTTGCTGACTAACCCTCTCTTTAGGTTTCCCACAAGATACAATCTGATGAGTTCTCTAATCTATAGACAGCCACGCATCTTTAGTCCAATAAACTGTGGCCAAGGTGGTATCAGGTTCATGAAATGAGAAAGGTACTTCCCGTGATCACTTCTGCCATTAGGGGGAAGGGCTCTTGACAAGAAACCCCTGTTAACTTCAGGAATTTTCAAGACCTTCCTAAAATATGAATGCAAGTCAACAATTTCATGTAGAAACACTAAGTCAAGGAACAGACGCTAACAGATCATCTTGTGCTCGAGGGCCTTTTCTATGTCAACGCTGCATTCCAATTCCACATGGATCTTGATCAACAGAAGCCTTGACTAAGTGACTCATGAATGAATGGAAAAGCTGGATGAAGACATACATGTTGGAGTTGGTAGTTTTTGCAAGAGGAAGGCGGCAGCGTATTAAGTGGGAGGAAACTGTCTTCGGCCCAAGACCAATCCTCTGGGAATGGGGTCTTCGTAATGTAGAATTCTGCTAAAGTTTTCCAGTTCACACATTTATTCAACAAAGAGTTACTGACTGCCCTTTATATTCTCAGGTCACTTTCCCAAAATAACTGCAAAGAAAATGTTTTCCACTTTTTCTTCTTCATCTAGAAAGATCTATTTTAAAGGATGGGATTAATGGATTTGAGCACTGCTTTTTCAACAGTCACGAATCCAGGCATTTGGTCCAGGCAGTGCTGGGAGGAGAATGGGTAATGATTTTAACAGAGCCTGTTGCAAACACCCACTTGTTTTTCCACAAGCAACTAATCTTAGGTCTCAGCAATGCAATATCCCAGCAAGTAAAAGATGAAAGTGACTAAAAGGTGAAATGCTGCCAACAAAAGAAGCCAAAAGGAAATGCACTCTTCAAGGATGGATCATTGGTGTCAGCTCAGGGCAGGATGGTGTTGCAGTGGCCTGGTTATTGATGAGTGTTACTCTGACCTCTCTACCCACGGAAACGGGATGGGAGCTGAAGCTATTAGCTCTTAATATAATGCCTGGGCAGTTTACTTGTAAGTAGAAGAGGTCATTGGTGAGGATGAACTCACATTTGCCTTTAATAATAATGTGTGGAGAATTTTTAACTGGACTGTGAAGGTTTAACTTCAGGAAGTCCTCAGTCGAGGACTTCCAAGGTAGTGACTATATGCTTGGCACTAGGTAAAGGCCCAAGGGAAAGCAACACAGTCCCTGCCATTAAATGGCTTACTTTTTACCAAGGATACAGAACAGCCTAAAGAAAATGATCAATGGTTGAAAAGAACCCAAAACAGAAAAATAATATCAGTATTGACAAGCAGAAGGGTTTTGTGGTCAGGCAGGCAGGTTAGAGAGCCAAGTAGCCTAGGTTCAAATCCCAGCTTCACCACTTAATACCAAATAGCTCTAGGCCTAGACCATTTACTTAACCTTTGTGCAATATTCTCATTTAAAATATGGGGATAATAAGAATATTTCAAAGGGGTACATGTGAAGTACTTAGAACAGCGACTGCAATTGGTAAGAAATGAATACTAGCTATTATTAAGGACAACTGAGATTTAGAGGGACGTTTAGTTTGGTTGATTACTTTTTCTCATCAAATATTCTTGTTGTCTCATTATCTTCCTGTAAGGATTTGTGTGAATATGATCTCTTTTGACACATTAAGAACTCTGCTCCGGAATCTAGGCACCCACGATCCACCACTACCTCTGTGGTCTCTGTGTGGTCTCCAGATGGGTGAAGAACGGTCCCAGTGTTTAGATCTCTCCTGAGACCACAAATAGTTCCTTTAATAAAAAATGCTGAAGCCTTCATTATGTACCTTCTTCTATCCTCTTCAACCAGAATGACCTCTCTTCTCTCTGTTGATCTAAATTCTATAAGGCTCAGAATCCAGGTCCCCATGCAGGATGTCTTTACAGTGATGAGATGGAAAGAAAGAATGGATTTTTGCGTTATGAATTATCTCCAGTGAATCTCTATATGTCTTGAACTTTCTGCGAGTTTTAGCTTTAAGTGGAAAGCTTGTCCATTCAGAGTACATGGCCCCTTTATGTCCAGAAGAGTCTTTCTGATGATATCCAGGTATCAGCAGTTCAGCTTCCTCATTGGTCAGATCAATCTCAAGATGAACTGTTAATCATGGCTGCCTGAATCCCTGAGCTAGTCCTTCCTAACACCTGTTCTCCCCTTGTCTTAGGACTTTTGATCATTCACCCTGATTTATGTGACTGAAGTCTGCCCACCTGGTGCAATACACTCACACTGACGATGGCCATCTCATCCCAGTGTCCATCACCATATCTGATAGCATCACTGGTTGGGACTACTCCATATTGCATGTAAGTCCTTTGTGGTACACAATGAGCTGCCTCGTCTGGTCAGCTGAGAGCAAGACTACGATCTGCACCTGATGCCCTGATGCAGCCACGCTCAGGATAAAGAGGACAAGTGGAGAAAGGGAAAAGCAGGTGAGATTCCAAAAAGCAGATCATCTCTGCCAGTGTCTCTACTCATTTCTTTCATGATTCTTTCTATTCTTCTCTTCTTCCATTTCTTTCCCTTTAATTCATTTTTCCTCCATGTCTTCTTTCTTTCGACTTTTTGTTGAATACCTAGAGTAGTGCCCCATGCTAAGTGCTGTGGTCTATGTGCGTGATGGTGGAGGGGCAAAACTGCAGACTAACGTCAGCTCTACCATCATCTGACAGGAGGATATTAAAGTCATTTTATCTTTCTTAGTTAGACATATTCGTAAGTTGAGGCTCTTGATCTAAATGGTCTTTAATAACCTTCAAGTTTCTCTATTCTGTGGTTCCGCAGACTCAGAGTCCATTCCCAAGGATGTGAAATGAGCACAAAAAGTCTTAAATTTTCACCTTTATTTCAAGAATTTTGTTTGTGACAGAGGCCAACTGCATCCCACTATCCACTTTCCTTTTATTTCTTAAGTAATAACACCTGCCAAGTTTTAGCAGGGTTTCCTAGATAGAGATTATATACTCAGCCTCCTTTGCAACTGTGATTACAATCTGGCAGATGTGAAATGTACTTCCGGGTGATGTGCTTAAGGAGGAAGCTGCTTATTTTCACTTCCTCTTTCCCCTTCCACCGGCTGCCTTAGCCCTAGAGACAGAAGTCACATGTTGGAGACAGCATCAGAGTAGCTCCACAGGCCCTAGGCTACCCAGTCTGGCACTCCCATAAAGCAGAGACATATAATTCTGTTTTATTTAAGCCATTTCTGTTTTGTTGAGTCTTTTGTTGCAGCAGCTGAGCCTGTACCCGAAATAACAAACTAGTCTTTGCCCTTGTCCTTAGATTTCTAATCAGTTAAAGGAAATCGTTTGAACAGAGAATCCTATGCGTGTCTCCAGACTAAACATTGTAGGATGTGTGTTCTGGAACTTGACAGGTTCAAGAAGATGCTGTGTGGCAGGCTATCCTTGTTCTAGGATTTACCCAACAGAAAGAATATGAAGAGCACCTGACAGGAATAGTGGATTTTCCAACACTAAGGTATTCTTGCTGCCTAGGCATCCTGTCTGGCCCCTCACGTCACTGCTGCCCAGATGCCTAGTCTAGAATCCTAAATCTGCCTGACCTGGAAAAAAACATCTCTTGTCCTTAGAGACTTTGAACTCCTGGGTGCTGCCTGTTGGTTTTAACCATTCACTGAGCTATGATCTGCACAGCCTGTGGACTCAGAATCCTGGAGGTTTGAATAAAGACTTGTCCCTAGAGACTCTGAACTTCTGGGTGCTGCCTGTTGGTTTTAACCATACTGAACTCTGATCTACACAGCCTATAGACTCAGAATCCTGGAGGTCTGGATAAAGAAGGCCCCTTAGAGACATCTACCTTCTCCATGGCTCCAGACCCAGCATTTCATCTTAACCCTCAATGTCAGTTCTGCAGATTCAGCCTGTCCCCTCCCCGCTACCCTTCTGACCACCTCCCTCCCCCATACCAACTCGGCTTAAAGGGGAGAATAACAAATCACAGAATTTTAGAAAACAAGTGATAGAACCAAACTTAAGGATTGTTATTTTTCTTTTTAAACAGTAGAATATTTTTTGAAATAAGAAATTGTATCTAAAATCTGTTAGATATTACAAAATCTACAGGTAAGATATAACAGCAGAGCTTCTCTGATTGAACAGCCAGTGGGTAGCTGGAGCCTACATGTTATTCTTTCTCCTTGTGCCTCATGACAGTTCTTGAAGTACCTCCTGGCTACCCTATGCTTTTCTGAATTTAGTTTGAAAACCACTGGCCTATGTCAACTCTCCCTCCACTGTACACATGGAGAAATTCAGACAAGGAGGTGGTTAATGACATACCCAAGACTCTTGAATCCAAGGCCGGGGTTCTTTCCACTAATCACACTGCCATCCCATCCCCAGCTGCCACCACACAGACACTTGCCCTTCTTTGACAACCTTATTCTATCTCGACTGTACATGGTGAGATTCTGAAAATGTTCTCAAGTAAGAGATACCTTGGAAACAAAATCAAGCCTTTTTGTATACATCTTTCTCCATGGGTCTTCTGAGGTCACCAGAATCCAAACCTCCAAATATAGCCCCAAAGTCATCAAAGTTTATTTTAGTGAACGATTAGACTTCTTTATCTGACATCTTTCTTTGATACATTAGACAGATTGTGTCCAAGTTAAGGCTGAAGACTTCTTTTCTGAACTGGATTAGATGCAGCTCTAACTATGGGCCACAGTCTCCTAAATTTTCTTCCCATTGCTAGAGTTGACGCTGTAAAGATTCTGGTTCTTTCTCTTTTGACAAGAATTCACCATCCATCACCTTTCATTTCCATCCTGCTATGACTATAAGGGCATCCCAGAGACACACAGACTCACTCTAAGAGGTTTTACTTTCATCTTCTAGGACAGAGGTGGCCAAACCTTTTCTGTAAAGGGCTAAATAGTAGTTATTTTAGACTTTGCAAGTCACATACGGTTTCTGTTGCATATTCTTCCTTTTCGTTTTCTTTCTTTCTTTTTTTTTTAAAAATCAGTTCTTTAAAAATATAAAAACCATTCCTAGCTCAGGAGTTGTACAAAACCTGCTTCAGGCCAAATTTTCAAAATCACATGGTCTTATTTTAGTTCTTTTTAACTGTTCATCCCTCAATTTCTCTCTCTCCTCTCATATTTTACTATGAGCAACAAGAAGAAAGCAGGCAGCAACTTGGAAATCTCCTTTGCAAATAACTAGGTATAACACTTGTGAGTTCTGCTTTCCACAGAACTCCAAGGCAATTTCACTGAGCTTTCTGCCACTACATAATAGTTTCCGGTAACATGTTATGCCTTTCCTTCTAAGCCCTCACTAGGAACATCCTCAAAGCTCCTATTTCTTCCAACAGTCTGTTCAGGAAAATTCAGGCTTTCTCTGTTATCCTCCTCAAAATTCTTCCAATTTCTGTCCACTGCTCAAGTCCAGAGCTGCTCTCATATATTTTTAGATTTTTGCTACAGCATCACTCCACTTCCAGGTACCAAAATCTGTGTTAGTCGTAAACTGCTGTGTAACACATTATCGTAAACTTGGAGGCTAAAACAACAACCATTTATTACCCCCACTCTGTGGGTCAGGAGTCTGAGCATGACTTAGCTCCGTCCTCTCCTCGGGGTCTCACAAGGGGTCACAGCCAGGGGCTATAGTCTCGTTTGTTACTCAGGTTCTCTTCTAATCTTTCATGATCTTCTTCTTCAATCTGCAGAACTTAGAGTGGCCTGCTCCTTGAAAGCCAGGAGGAAAATCTTCCTTCAGATCTCTTTGACTTCCTTAACAATTCACCTGATAAGGTTAGGCTTGATGAGGACAATATCCCTTTTGACTGACTCAAAATCAATTGATTAAGGACGTTAATTACATCTGCAAAATCCCTTAAACTTTGCCATGCATGGTAAGCTACTCTTGGGAGTGATACCCTATTATGTTCACAGGTCCTGCCCACACTCAAAGGGAAATAATTATACAGGGTGGGAATCTTGGGGGCCATCTGAGAGTTCTGCCTACAGTAGTTTGAAAAGATCTTCCAACAAGTGTGAAGATCCAGTGCATTTCTCCATTTCATTCTCATGAATATCTTTTTTTTCAGTTTTTCACTTAACCATGCAAATTACAATAATAGGCTTGGTGTATGGAATATATTAAACCTAATTCTCACTGTTTATAACCACAGCCTAAAGCGTAGTCCTGGTCTGGGACTCAGAAGATGTGCTGTTTTGTTTTGGTTTTTAACATCTTTATTGGAGTATAATTGCTTTACAGTGGTGTGTTAGTTTCTCCTTTATAATAAAGTGAATCAGCTATAAATATATCCCGATATCTCCTCCCTCTTGCGTCTCCCTCCCACCCTCCCTATCCCACCCCTCTAGGTGGTTACAAAGCACCGAGCTGATCTCCCTGTGCTATGCGGCTGCTTCCCACTAGCTATCTATTTTACATTTGGTAGTGTATATATGTCCATGCCACTCTCTCACTTCTTCCCAGCTTACCCTTCCCCCTCCCCGTGTCCTCAAGTCCATTCTCTAAATCACATCCCTGCCACAAGCTGAGATGTTGGGTTTTCTCAGGGAATAAACAGCA
Organism: Phocoena phocoena; assembly: GCF_963924675.1. Lineage (NCBI taxonomy): Eukaryota > Metazoa > Chordata > Mammalia > Artiodactyla > Phocoenidae > Phocoena > Phocoena phocoena. The sequence goes on along the minus strand of NC_089232.1, from coordinate 77,664,102 downwards.
TCTCACTGAGTTTCTATTCCTTCTTAATACATTGAACATAATATCACCAGTTTTCCTTCCAGCTCTTAGGTTCTTTGGCTCAATGATTTATATGTTCTGAGGTATAACTGTTTTATGGCATATCCATAGTGAAAAGTAGAATCAGTGGGTGAGGGTAACAAGAGCCAAAGGCCACGAACATGAGAAAAAAGGATAAAGGACACCGAGGCTGGAGTTAACTCCCCTTTGTTGTCCAGACCAGGCAGGTTCTGCGTGTGCACTCCCAGGCCCTGTACTTGCCACTCCAAGCCTGAGGCTGAAACGACCTTTTTCCTGCCAGCATCTGAATTGAGAGTGTAAACATTAGCTTTGCCATTTTCATGGTTAGGTGGTTTTATGCTAGGAGCTTTGAAACTAGAGGTTTCAATAAATCAAATTTAAAGACAAATTAGGTATTCCTATCTCTCATAAAGACTAACCGCAATCTTCAATTTCCAAAGGGCAGTAAAAATTTTTAATCAGCCCAGGCGTCTCTATGGTTGGAACAGTTCCCACAGATATGACAGCAAGGTCTCTGACCAAAGTTTTCCATCAAACCTCTCTGTCTGGTAGATGATCAGTTTGCAGGTTTTCCTTCAAGTGTGGTCAAACTTCAGTGAAGACAAATGGCAGAGGCTGTCCCCTGGGACGGCTGGCTGTATGGTACAACGGTAATTGAATATGTTACTTCAGGCCTGAGATGGAATTAACAGACCCAGCCCTCTGGAGAGAGCCACATGGACTCAGAAGCTGACTGTGACCTTACGAGCCCTGGGATCTACTAACCAACCCAATCACACCCTTATAAAATGAGGGATAATTATAACTACAAATTGTATGGCCTTGCCATCATGGGGTCACTATAGTCCAAGTTCTGACCCTCAGCCCTGCATGTTCTAGTTGCTCACTAGGGCTGTCAAGTTTTTGAATAAAAATGTCCATATCATTGAGGATCAATCTGTGATGCATCAGGCACTGCTTTAGGTACTTTGCATATGTTTTCTCTTACAGTCCTCATAACCTCAGTTACGAACTGAATTGTGTCTCACTAAAGTTTGTATGTTAAGGCCTTTATCCCCAATGTGACTGTATTTGGAGACAGAGCCTTTCAGGAGGGGATTAAAGTTAAATGAGGTCGACAGGGTGGGGCCTTAGTCCTCTAGGACTGGTGTCCTTATAAGAAGAGGGAAAGACAAGGAGGAGCATGTGTAGACAGAGGAAAGCCCATGTGAGGATGCAGCAAGAAGGCAACCATCTACAAATCAGGAAGTGAGGTCTCACCAGAAGCCAACCCTGCCAATATCTTGATCTTGAACTTCCAGCCTCCAGAACTGTGAGAAAATTAATTTCTGTTGTTTAAGCTACCCTGTCTATGGTGTTATTATGGCATCCCTAGCCAACTAATACAGCATCCTCTGAAGTAGGTGGCATTTATCTTTTACAGAATAGATTGGGGCTTGGAGAGGCAAAGTTATTGGTTTGTCATAACACAACCCATGGACCAGTGCCATCTTGTTAATTTATGGAGGTAGAGCCAACATGTGTGCCTTTTTCATATACAGAAAACCTTATGTTCACACTTCCCTCAACTTACAGGTCAGGGTCTGGGACATAGAAATCTTGCTTCAACAAGAAATAAAGCATTTCTAATTGAACTTTTTGATCAAACCCATCTACACCTAGACTTATGTGGTTGGCAGCCAGCTCCTGGTACCCTCAAAGAACATGTATAAGGACATTCTCATTAGTGTTGACTAGATTTTTTCAGAATAGTTCTCTTTGTATATAGTTTACATCAATGCTTGGCTTAACATCTTTCCTAAGTCATTATTTATATAAGCAAAACAAGGAGAATGTTGCAGAACTTCCTAAGAAGGTTATCTCTGGATTCAGGGTCTTCCTTTCCCCAATTTACACAGACATCAGGAAGAGGGAAGGAATTGAAGGAAATGGCTTTTATCCTCCATCAGAAGGGTACCAGATTCCTTGGCAAGAGGTGAGTATTAAGGCCTATAACAGTCGATACAACTAGGGCATTGATCATTTTGCATCTTTATGTTTCTCTGCTGTCCATCCTTAGGTCTAAGGCAAAAGTTACCGAAGTCTAGGAGTGCTTAATTTACCCCTAATAGTCTTTCCTGCCCTAGTTTTCCACCATTTCATACAAAAGAGGATTCTGCTTATTGAAAGGTTTCTTCATATTTGAAATGTATTTAAGTGAGCTCTAGTCTGAGGTTATTAACATTTCCCTCTGTTGCTGATGCAAATAATTTTTAGAAAAATTCTTTAGATTTAATATCAAATTGCCCTTCATTGATTTGTATGTTCTATTCTCTTTCTCTTGAAGACTTAGCATTCAAAGCATGGATCTCTGATGAAACTGTGCATGCATGAGGACGCATAGCTAGCAAACAGCTCCTTTTGCTTGATTGGGGAATGAAAATGCAGAAGAGTTGGCTGTTGGCAAGATGTGTGTTCCAAACATTTGAGATGACCTAAGACCTCTCCCTTCAAAATCTCCATCTGCAAGTCTTGGTGGGAAAGCCATATATTAGAAATCCCAATATGCTGTAGGCTTGAGTTCCTAGAAAATCTGGACCAATAAATCATCTTTTTCATTTCCACACATTCTATCAAAACTCCCATATAAATCACACCATGTTTAAAAATCATGCATGTACCAATTATTCTGAAAATGACAGTTCAAACTCAGATATCTTGGTTATAAGCTAAAACACCACCAGCATGCCTAAATAGTATGTCTATTAATTCTGTTTCTTTAAAATGTCACAATTTGATACATGCCCCCCAAAAGGAGTTTTTAAAGGGTTCATCACATATAATTAACAATCAAAATATGCTGGAATAAGAATATAATTGAATAATCTGCTCATCCTATACCCTTTTCACATATGAGAAACCCAAGGCTCTGAGAATTTAAGTGAAATACTTGGAGTCACACAATTAACCTGTGGTGGAGCAGTGCTATAGCCTAAATTCCCTGACTCCTCAGGTATCAGAGTTCGGAGGGTCATACGTTCTTATACTGTAGGGGACCAAGTGCTCTAATGTATAACTGACTAACCTTACCTGAACATGCCTTAGACAAGCACAACTAATCAATATGCCACATTTGACAAAAATACACAGTAGAAGAAATAAAACTTTTTCTAAGCAGTGTCTATTATACTGAAGATAGATAGTTAAATCATAATAACTAGAGAGGCAGGAGAATTCTATGTGGTTTGCTTTGATCGTTACCATGGTCTACACTGTAATGTTTTAAGATAGTTCAAACAATATAATAGCTGAAATAAAAATACATAAATGTAAAATTATTAATGGCAATATTGAAAAGTCAGGTCTATAAATATTTACTAATTATGTTCAAAATTTTCCCAAGGAAATGTAGGGATCTAAAGATGATTAAGAATCCATTCTTTCCAGTGATGAATGTCTAACAGAGGACATCAAAGACCACAGAGATTATAAATCAAACAGAAGTGATATTGGCTGTAGACTACATGCTGGTTCAAGATGGTGGAAGGACATAAGAGGATTTCATCAACATTGATTTGTTGTATTCATAACAAAACTATTCAGGTTTCCAAAGAGATTTTCAATTGACTGATTTTAAAGCTTTTTCTTCTCCAAGCAAGATCTCCTCAGTTGGAGCAACACAATAAGAATAATTGATAACTTTTTCGCATTGCAGTAATAGCATTGTATCATAAGCTTACTTAATCCTCGCAACAACGCTATGAGGTATGTGCTATTAATCCCTATTTTAAAGAAGAGGAAATTGTAGCTTAGTGAGATTTAATGAATTGCCCAAGTTTGCAGTTATTAAGAAGTGAACAAAGATTTGAACTTAGGAAATATGAATCCTACACCCACAGTCTAAGTACTCTGCTGTACACACCAATGTTAGCAGTTGCAAAAGATTCCTAATAATAACTGAGTTGGTTGACTTTCTTTCTATATGCTGTTATTAACAACATAATAGTTAAAAATTTGTGGCAGCTTTCATGAATAATGACTTGTGTTTTGGCCAAGTTGATCTGTAGAGACACCTTCTGTGGAAGAACTATGATAGCAGCAATTATTGACTATTTGATGTCCTATGAATTTGTGATAATAAAATTATAAAATCTGCATAGAAAAAGATGATTTTGTTTTTATCATCTAGTCTAAAACAGGGAACATACATTTAGATCATTCAAAAATGATATCCTGTCACAAAGGAATGTATTTTAAATAATGATAGAGCATTTCCTGTTATCGTTACCTGATAAAAGAAATTTGCATTGACCTTGCACCCCTTTGTAGTCTGAAATGCAGGTTCTGAATGAGTAACATCACTTGAGAGCCTTTACTGAGCTTCTGAAGCTCAGTCATAACGAATTCCTGTTCATACACAAAGGCCAAAGGAAGATCCATAAAGTTGAGCCAATAACCTTATGTTATTAAGATGGATTTTTCCACAGTGAGCTATTTAGGTATTAAGTGTAATAAAGGAGACTCATAGACATATAGAGAGATTCTGTGTCTATGGTTACATTTTGCCCTATGGAACAATGGTCTCTCTCTCTCTCTCACACACACACACATACACATTTACTAGGCAAGAACTGACCTGCAGGAAAACTGTGCTCTCCACTTTATAGATAGATCCATGAGGCAAAGAGAGGTGAAGTGACTTGCCTATGACTACTCAATTGATGTGTGTGTGTGTGTGTGTGTGTGTGTGTGTGTGTGTGTGTGTGTTGCATGACAGGGAGACTGAGAGGTGAGAAGCAAAGTGTCTAGACACTTAATGACATTCCTTTTCATTTATTTCCTTGAGGACGTGCACATTTATGGCTCACGATGTTGCAACTGACAAAATGGCCCTTTTGTGTGTGTGCCTTATGAGTACGTTTTTGTGTTCACACACACACGTACATGCACACGATCAACACTGGACAGGGTGGGGGGGTGGCTGTCAAGCCAGAAGGGGCAGGAGGCATCCAGGTGGCACTGGCACAGGGGAGGAGGAGGGACGAAGGGAGCACCGCTAGCCTCTGAACAGGTGAACCTGAATCTGGAAGAACAGGAAGCGCTCATTCTCTTAGAGGAAAGCTTCAAAGTGCAGCAATTTCTCTTTAAAATAGCCTCTTCCCTCCACTCTCTGCTCTCTGAGAAAAGCCCAGCCCCCTGTGCAGGCTGTCCTTGAGGCTAGGGCAGGACAAGGTCATGGGGAAGGGCGTAAGGCCAAAGCTGTGAAGTGCCCAGCCCCTGTGGGCTTAGGCATAGTGGTTGCTGGGAGTCAGGGAGTGGTCCCCTCCATGGTCTCTCTGTATCATCAAGAGATAAATTGATAGGAGATTCAAAATCTGAATTAAAACCCCCCATGTCAAAGTCAATGTGATATATCCAAGTTAAATTATACCTGAGCCATCAGATAAATGCAGTAACTCCTGAGTTTCTGTAAGATTCCCCAAAGACCTAGGTTTCTCTTTAACAGAATTGCCTTTGCCTTCCAGTGATGACTTGACTCCTGAGGTACTCTGATAGTAGAGGTGTGCCCATACTGCAAGATTTCTAAGCAGTAGGAATATGGACGTTCTGAAACGGATAATTATTTGTTGCAGGGGAAGTTCCTATGCCTTCAAGGATGTTAACAGTATCTCTGGACTATTTTCACCAGATGCCAATAGCACCCCCTGCCAGCTGTGACAATCAGAAATATCTCCAAACGTGCGGACTTCCCTGGCGGTCCAGTGGGTAAGACCACGCACTCCCAATGCAGGGGGCCTGGGTTCGATCCCTGGCTGGTTGGGGAACTAGATCCCACATGCATGCCTCAACTAAGAGTCCACATGCCGCAACCAAGAAGTCCTCATGCTGCAACTAAAAGATCCCACGTGCAGCAACTCAGACCTGGCGCAGCCAAAATTAGTTAATTAATTAATTAATATAAAAAAAAGAAATATCTCCAAACATTCCCAAATGTTACTAGGGGCGAGGTGATGCGGAAATTACCCCAGGTTGAGAACCCCTGCTTCATTACAACACAATTTTAAATGCTGAGCTACTGTTCCCATTCGTAGTCACAGCTATCTAACCATATGCTGGATTATCATTGGTTCAATCATTTTTTCAATCTAATGTTTACAGAGCATTGAATAGGTATTAGATATTGTGTACATTCATATCTTCTGTACTTGGCCTTGAAGAACGTTTTATATAAGTATATAAACTTCATTACCAAATGTGACTTGTTTTTACAAGTTTTGAATTTACATAAATCTATGTAATTTTTACCCCACTAAATCTTGAATGTTTACTTCATATCACAAGGAGCTTTTCATGCTCTGAAGTGGTCTCTACACAACTTTTATTTTAAGAGCAACATTATGATATTCCACTAGACAACTATTAATTTGGTATATTTTAAAATAGTGAGCATGGTTCTCATTATGTACTACTGTAAGTAATACCTCAGTGAACACATTCATATTCGTGTCTCTTTGAAAATAGTCCCAGAGCTAATGAAGAGGCCAAAGTGTGAAAATATTTTATGATCAGGAAACAGATTACCACAAGCTTTCTAAAGAATCTAAAAGCTCTCAGAGTCCCACATCAGAGTCCCATGAAAACACTGGTTTTCTTGCACCTTCTAAAGCAATGTTAATAACTACGTTGAGTGCTTACTATGTAAATGCTTTTTTGAAGCACTTTTCAAGTGTTAGTCATTTCTTCTCACCATAACCCATTATGGTAGGTACAGTTACTTCTTTTAACAGAAAAGAAAATTTAGCAATAGACAAGTTAACTATCTTCCTTAAGGCTTCAGTCTGGTTCCAAGGGTTCTGGTCTTAACTATGCTGCTATACAGAATCCCCACACCACTCTTTACATACAGGAAGGCTATAAAGACATGATGGCAAGATCCCTAAAAACTGCGGTTTCAATCTATAAAATGAACATGCAGTGAATGAAATCAAATTTATACAAATGCCAATGTGAAGGTATTGTCCATAGATGTTTACCTAGGATTTGAAATACTCTGTAGGATCACAGGCATGAAGCCCAGACTCCTAATGCTAAATTCAATTCAATTATACAGAACGGAAATAAAGTCTCCCTATAGTCACTGTTGGGCTGTTCCACTGGAATAGATATGTACATTGTCATACATACCAACAGTGCCCAGCTTAGCTCATACATAAAATTGGAACCTGGATTTATTCACACATTTTTTATTTTCTCACTTATCATTTTTGTGAAATTTATTAAAACGGAGCATGGTAACGCACAAAGTCCCAAAGTAAATACAGAAAGTAGGATGATAAACTGGGAAGAAGGAATCGATCAATATTGCAAAGCTTGGGCATGGGCAACAGTTGAAAAGATGAAAAAGTTTCCTAAGTCACCAAGGAGATAAAAGGAAGACATGGCCCAGAGATGGAAGACAACGCTGAATGCAAGAAAGCACAAGACAGAAGGATGTGTTCAGGGAACTGTAAGTAGTTAGTTCACTCTTAAACAAAATACGCTGTAAAAAGTAGGATGGAGTATTACACAGATTAATACGTGAATCTGTTGAGTAAACGGCACCAGGAAGAAAGCAGGTTGTGAAATTTCATAGATCAGTGAGCAGTCTGTTTCGTTCATTTGCAAATATTCATTGAGCATCTACTATGGAAGGCATGGGGTTAGAGGCTGGGGAAACATGGAGAACAACATAAACATCCTATCTGCATGATGGCTAACTTCTAGAAGGTGGAGCCAGATAAGACAATGAACAGGTAAATAAAGTAAACAAGGAAATTTCTGATAGTCAAAGTATAACGATGGAAATATAGCAATGATATGTAATAAGAAGAGTAAGAACTCCTCTTTAAGAATCGTACGCTCTACCGACTGAGCTAGCTGGGTACCCACAAGAACTATTCTTTAAATTGGGCCTTCTGGGGCCTTTTGAAGAGGTAACATTTGAACTGACCGGACTGATTTGAAAGACCTAGGTATACAAATTCTAGGGTCACTCAATGCCTGACAGAGAAACCAACAAGTGCAAAGCCAAAATGTAAGATGGAGTTTGCCGTATTCTAGAACAAAAGGAAGGCAGGATACCTGAATTTTTGTGAGCAGACAGAGGGAAGAGAGATAGTTAATGAGTTCAGGAAGGCAGTCAGGGCCTTTTAAACTGTGGTATGACACTTGGATTCTTTTTTTTTTTTCTAAGTGTCACTAAAAGTCATTGAAAGGTTTCACACAGGAAACCGCACCATGTAGAATGGATTTAACGGATTAACAAAAAAATCAGGGAGACCAGTTAGGAGGTTATTTCCAGTAGCCCATAAGAGAGATGATGAAGGCTTGGAGGGATGGAGATACATGAATGGATTTGGGGCAAGTTGGTGAATGGTGGCACCATATCATGGAACTGATCAAAGCTACTTCTGAGTCTGGGCCAGGGATTATGTAGAGGATTGTCCTAATCAACTTGTTAGAGATAGATTCTTCAGAGAAGGTCAATTTACTCATTGTCTTACCTTTTCCTCTCCCCAGCACTGAAGTATTAGGCAATTATACTCACAGAGAGAACCATCTTCTCTGTGATTTGTTTATGCCTTAGGAAAGGGAAGCAGACTCTTGGAACCTTACAGAAACAATTACAGTCACAGCAGCTCTGGCTTTTGCATTTCTACAGGACCTGGTGGAGAGCCTGGCACCCTAATTAGCTGCATTTCCCAGTGACTCAGCACCTCCTTCAGCCTCTTCAGGCGCCTGCGCTTTGAATACCTGCTGACTTCCGCTTGGAGAAGCACAGTGATTAGCCCCCAGCGTCCTTTTCAGGCAGAGCTTTACTTACCCCTCTCATAATGTTTATCACACAATATCAGCACGATCCTCACTCCTCTCCACTCTGATCCCGAGGAGACAGTGAATGAAAACACAGCAGTGATTTGAGCTCTTCTGTGGCCATTTATTCACTCAGGTCCCCAAGGTTCTCCCTAATATTTACAATACTAATTGAATCCAATTGCCGTATCACGTCCCTGGAAATCTTTCTATAGTCCCCCAATAGCTTACCATTCCTTAGAAAAATCTAAAACGTTGATTAGTCTATTATTAAAACCTTTTTTTACTGTAACATAAAATAATACACGCACAAAAATCATAAAATGTATCACTTAATGAGTTATTATAAGGTATCAACACCCACTAACCACAACCCAGGTCACAAAAGAAAAGAAACTTCACCGGCTAACCCAGAAAGCTGGCATCTCATCCCAGTAATAACCCAACCCTTCTCCCCAAATGTTACCACTACTTTGATTTTCATAATCACTTCCTTATAGTTCTATTATCCAAGTGTACATCCTATAGCTTAATCTTCTAGTTTAATACAATGCTATGTCTTTTAAGTCTATTTTAACCTACAGTTTTCACCCTCTATCCGTTTCATTTTCTTATATCTGGTGAAAAAGAAAAAACAGGTCATTTGGCTTGTAGAGTCTCCCACAATCTAGATGTTGCTGACTGTATACTCATGGTGCAGTTCAACATATTGTCCTCTGCGTTTCTTGCAAATTAGTACTTGTATTCAGAAGCTTGATTGTCTCATGTTCAGTCCCTTCGGTAAGACTAGAGGCGGCGTGATGCTCTCTCACCAGGAGGCGCAGAATGCCTGGGTTTCACTCTTATTATGATATCAGCAAATGTTGCTGCTCAACACTTATATCCATTAATTCATTGGGGATTACAAAGTGCTGATCTTCGGGCTTCCCTGGTGGCGCAGTGGTTGAGAGCCCGCCTGCCAGTGCAGGGGACAAGGGTTCGTGCCCCGGTACGGGAGGATCCCGCGTGCCGCGGAGCGGCTGGGCCCGTGAGCCATGGCCGCTGAGCCTGCGCGTCCGGAGCCTGTGCTCTGCAACGGGAGAGGCCACAGCAGTGAGAGGCCCATGTACCGCAAAAAAAAAAAAAAAAAAAAAAAAAGTGCTGATCTTCTATTCCTTTCGCTTCTTTTTCATTTATTCGTTTGGGTATTTTTATAAAGAAAAAATGTCTCATATGCTTCCTGTATACTTAGTGTTACAGTTCATGTAGATTAGTCAGAATAAATACTTAATGCTTTCCTTCAGCTATTAGAAAGAGGTGGCATTCAGGATAGTGCTCAGAGCTCCCTCCTCTCTTATTTTCATGGAGTGTTCAAAGATATGGCAGCCTTCTTTATGACACCTCTTTGTTTTGTTCCTTAGTACTTTATTTAGAATTCTTATACTTCCCCCTACTTATTTCTAACCGGCGCAACACTGAATCGTCTCAGCAGTGTGGGGCTCTGTCCTGGAAGGGTGCCCTGGTGGCTTAGTTTTAAATGTTCACGGCAGCCAATATGCAACAGTGCCTTCAGGCACTGCTATGGATTTTGCTACTGTAGTGGGCAGTACTATGTCAGCCTTAGCTGCTTTTCTCAAAGTGGTTCACAGCATTTTAAAGCAAATGCCTATTGGCTAGATTGAGGCTCTAGTCTCAGGTCCTTCAGAAGCTTTGTTCCTTCTCTCTGCTGTTGCCTCTGCTTCTGCCTATTGATGTCAACACAGATGCTGATGCTACTCTGGTCCATAGCTGGGGGTGGGTTGTCCTCACAGGCTTGGATTCTGGGATTCATGGGGATATCTGTGACTTAGCTTTGTGGTAAATTTTGTCCATGGGTTTTGGTTTTGTTATCTAATTTTTCTATTGGTTTTCATGTGGGTATTCAGAGAGATTAAAAAAATACAAAATAAAAACAAAAAACTATGTCTTTGCTATAGCCATGTTCCCAGACCCCCCTCCAATTAGTCTAATTTTAATTCATACCCAGGCATGGTTGTTGAAGTTCTAGATATGTGAATACCAAATCTGTAATCCTGATACTTCCGTGTCTCAAAAATTATAATGACAGTCTCTTTAAAATTTTCTCCAATACTAATTCAACTAGATAACCAGTTATAACTAATAACTAACCATTTTATGCATGATGTAGAAAGACTGAATATTAAAGATGGAAGAAAACTAAGTAACTTATTCGTTAATTTATTTATTCAATCTTCCATCAAACATACATGACTATCTACTAGTTACACTGTGCTGTAAATTAGGATAATAAGACGGCATGGCCCAACTTTTCCACTATGATATAATTACTCCATTCAGTAATTTCTACATGGTTTAAGTGCACACTATGTGCTGTCTTTTAAGCTAAGTGCTGTTTTAAATTAATACTGAATGGAGGAAAACTATGACCACCTCTCTCACATCAAGATGTTTGAACTTGGGAACATCTCAAGGCTTCTCTGAGCTTCATCCTCAAAATGTGCATAATAGTACTGTTTACCTACAAGATGTTTTTAAAAATTAAATAATGCAATAGTTCAGAGGATTTTTTTAAATTTCATTAAATTCTTTCTGCATACAAGATCCATTAATTTACTTAGTCCATATATATTTAGTACCCACTGTGTGTCAGGCACTATCTTAGTCTTCGAGGATACAGCCAGTAACCAAGACAAGATTCTTGCTTGTCTTAAGCTTACATTCTTGTGGGAGAAGGAAGACATTAAAGAAATGCATAACCAAAATAGCTCAGGTGATAAGTGCTATGAGGTGAGGTGACTGAGAGCAACCAAGGTGCTCCTTAGACTAAGTGGTCGTGGGTGGTCACACCAAGGACTCTAAGGACTTTGTTTTTCTTCCAAGACCCCAATAATAAAAAGGAATCAGCCATGCAACGATGAGGGTGCAAAGTGCTGCAGGCAGAGGAACAGCTGGTTTAAGGCTCATGGTGAGTAACGAATTCAATGTGACCAAAGAACAGGAAGCAGATGAATGTGGCTAGAGTTGTGTAAGAGAGTGAGGAACTGACAGGAGATGAGGTTGGAGAGAGGAAGCTGGAAACTGGATTGGGAAGGGCTTCCTGCTCCAGAGAAAAAATTTGGATATTTTTTCAAGAGAAAAAGAGAAGCCATGGAGCAGCTAAGCACTTAGAAAATGATTTCAATATTCCAAGTAAGAAATGGTAAAGTGAAAAGAGAAATGGTGGTGGTTTAGATTTGGGTCACAGCATTAGAAATGAAGACAAGAGGCTCTATCAGCAAAATGTTTTAGATGTAAAGTCAAGAGGACTTGCTGATGCATTGCTTAAGCGGGAGTATGTCAGTCAAGGACAACACCAAGGTTTCAGCTTCAGAAACTGGAAGGATGGTGAAACCATTCACCGAGACAGGAAAGAACAGAATGGATGGAGGTACTGTTTTAGAATGGGTAGGAGTAGCATTTGGGGAAGAATCAAGAGTTCTGTTTCAAATATGTTCATTTTTAGATGCATATCTGACATTTAAATGGTTATGTCAAGGAGGCCTTATATATACCAGTCTGAGTCTGTGCTCCCTAGAAGAGGTTGGAGTTGGGGATAAGTATTAGATCACTGACAAATAGATATTATTCAATGATAAGTGAATTGGAGTGTTAGAGAAGAGACCTCTGGGTCTCTATACAATTGAGAATAGAAAAGAAATTAGAGAAGACTAAGGAAAGGAGAGTCAAGGAGATAAGGGGAGAATCAGAAGAGTATAGTGTCCCCAAAGCCAAGGGAATGATGGATCTCAATAAGGATAGAACAGTCAGTGTAGAATGTTTCTGAGAGTTTGAGCAAGTTAAGGGTAGAGAAGTGAGCATAGAATTTGGCAACACTGAGGCTGCCTCTGGAGAGTCATTATAAGTAGCAAAACGAATTACAGTGCAGAATTTGAAATTAGCATGTGTCTTCAGACCTCTCCAGGTGTAGGGAACCAATTAACTGTTTCCAAAAGGAAAGGTGAACTTTCTTGGGGTGAATATTACTCTCTAGATAGCTATAAAAGGCAGAATATATCAATAATCTGGATCCCTTACAACTGCATTATCCAATATGGTAGCCACTAACCACATATGACTATTTAAATTTAATTTAGGTTAATTAAAATGAAATATTATTAAAAATTATTCTTTACATTTTAAGCACTCAGTAGCCACATGTGGCTGGTGGCTATCTTATTGGACAGCACGTATGTAAGATATTTTCATCTTCACAGAGAGTTCTAGTAGATGGTACTTCCCTGGAGGAAAGATCCCTCTTCATTGGCCTTAACTGCTAAAGAAAACATAGGGGCTTCAGTAATTTAATTAAAGATTAAGAGAAGAGGGATTGTGACTACATCTCTTTCTTCTCTGCCTATCCACAGCGCTGAGAGACACACTGCCCAAAGGTCCTGGATGATGTCCAAGCCTGGATGAGATGAAGAAAGAAATGCTACAGTGAAGCAGACCAGCAGTCACAAGATGCTATTTATCCACAAGGCAAATGAGAATTACATCAAGACACTCAACTTGACCAGCGAGGTGTGCCAAGGGACTGGGGCAGCTGCTGCCAGACCACACTAGCCCTGAGTCCCAAGAAGAGTCCTAAGAGGGAAGAGAGAACTAGTTCCTTCGGTCGCATGATACTGAAAAGTCACTCCTCAAGTGGCTCTCTGGATGCCTGTGCCTTTTCCTGAAGTGCCCTCTCCGCTCCCTCCCTTCCTACTGCTATCACAATCAAATGCTCTCTTGTGGATGACTCCTCCAGTGACGCCTCTCTCCACTGTGCTCACATAGCACTTGTACAAGTTAGGCAGGACTTAACATACTCTAGCTTTTCACATAGCTTTTTGCAGTGGAAAGAGTTTATTTAGACTTTGACAGGAAGTCCTGGATTTGGATCCTGATTTTACCTATCAACTAGCAGTGTGATTCAAATAAGTTATTTTACTTTTCTTATCTTTAGTTTCCTTCTCTGTAAAACTGGAACATTAATACCTCTCCTGAAAAACTTTTGAGTTTTCAATGATGTAATGTGTGTGAATGTCTTCAGTACCGTGCCTGACAGATGTGGAGGCTACATGATGTGAATTCAGTCCTTGAGATGCATTTCTCCCTACAGAGAGGGAATGCTATGGAGCTAAGACTGTCCCTAGAACTCTCGATCACAAAATCCCTTCCAAGCTTTTCACTTGTCATGCTGTGTAACTACCACTTGAGGAAAGCATGAATTAATTCAGAGATTCACAGATATGCGTGACATAGAGATCAGCCTTGGCTGTAAAGCGTGAGTATATAAAGAAATAAATGATCCACTGGGAGCTTCAACGCAACTGGGACTGAGGTACATGTCTGTTATTCTTTGAACTTATATCTGACCCAACAACTTGAAGTTATGTTCTAAAGAAAAAACCCCAGTGTAATGTTTCAAACTCTTAGCTAATGCTACCCAAGAGAACTGTCCACAATGATGAAAATGTTCCCTATCACCTCTGTTGGGTTCAGTGGCTTTTGAACACATGAAATGTAGTCAGTGCAACTAAACTGTTAATTTTATTAAAATTTTTAATTTTATTTCATTTTGATTATTTGAAATGAAAACTGAAGAGGCACACGTGACTAGTGACAAGAGTTTTTGAATTCACAGCCTTCGGATGTCAGGATGGAGAAGACTTCAGACACCTGTGAGCCCAACCTCTTCATTTCACAAACGTAGAGCAACAAAAGAACCAATATTTCCTGAGTCCTGTCCAAATGCCAGGCCCTGTGCTAAAGACTTCCATGTTATTTGCTTTTAAGATTTTTAATGGCCTTGTTAAGTGAATATCACCAACCTTTTTTTTTTTTTTTTTTTTTTGTGGTACGCGGACCTCTCACTGCTGTGGCCTCTCCCGCCGCGGAGCACAGGCCCCGGACACGCAGGCCCAGTGGCCATGGCCCACGGGTCCAGCCACTCCGCGGCACATGGGATCCTCCCGGACCGGGGCACGAACCCGTGTCCCCTGCATCAGCAGGCGGACTCTCAACCACTGCGCCACCAGGGAAGCCCCATCACCAACATTTTATATTTAAGAAAATTCTCTTAGAGGTACATGGTTATACTCATTTCAGTTAGTCTTTGCTAGTAAGGATAGAACAGTGTGGGATCACCCTATATGAATTTCAGCCTCATATAGGAGTCAGTCCCTGCCACATAGGAACCTACAAAAAATTGGTGAAATGAAAATCTGATCTCAACCTCACCATAGCAGAACAAGGGAAGATTCCTCTCCATCACTTTCACTACTATCTCTTCTCAATTTCAGCCCCAGGAAGTCTGTCTTCATATTTCATCCATTTCCTGGCAGCCATGCCTTCCCTAATTATGTAACGTAACTTTTAGTGCTAGTCTAAGCAGGGTATAATCAGGTGGTAGAATTGCTTCAAAAACATACTGATGATGCATGGAAAATTAACACATCAATTCCTTTTCATTAGTCAGCCCCATTAGTTGCACCACAACTCCCACAGGCAAGGAAACTTGAATTCTGGCAGTCCTATCCAACAAGTTTAAAAGTTTCTTTCCATTTATTTTTGTGTTGACTCTTAGCAATTCGAACTTAAATGATTGTGTTGTGCGAAATACCACTGCCTGTTGCTTCACTCTCCTTTCTGACACCTATTCCCATACTTCTCTTCTCAAAGCACAGTTTTAATGATATCATTCTCTCTATCCTCATTTTCCTGGAATTTCAGACCTTCTAACCCTCTCATCTTACAGGTGGCAGATAATGGGACTTTTTGGCCTCCATAATCACATGAGCCAATTCCTATAATGAATTTCCTCATATGTATCCTATTGCTCTGTTACTCTGGAGAATCCTGGCTAACACCGTGAGGTTGTATCAGGAAATGAAGCAGCCTTCACTGTATCGTGAAGAAGCCACCTCCAGTCCATCCCATGTGGATTGATGGGAAGAGAGGACACTGGATGGAGGATGAAGAGGATGTGTTCCAGGGTCACTTCTTCCTCCCAAGGGACAGCTTCAGTCTCCTCCACTGTAGGGAAGGGAGGAGCCTTGCCCAACAGGTTAGAATTCAGAGGTTTTAGCACTACAAACACATACTCAGAGTCAAAGGAAATATTCCCAAAGTGAAAAAGACAATTTATTCACGCTAAACAGACAGAGAGGCTCTAGGAGTGGGAAAGCACTAGTGGTGTTGAAACACAAAATAAAAATACCGTTCCTGGAAAGAAAACATTCCAGACTATCATGGCTATGGCAGGAAGGGTGTTGAAAAGCCAGACAGGCAGAGATGTTGCAGCTACTTTGAGAAAGAAACAGGTGACAGTCTTTCTGACTGGAAATAGAGAAGGATGAGAACAGAGGGTTAGGAATAAGGTCAGAAGCTAGAGCTGCAGGAAGGAAGAGAGACGTTTTCCTTTCACAACCACTGCTGACATAATGAAAGGTGGTCCCATTCCTGTCATCCCATCATGAGTGTGGAACAGCAGAGACAGAGAATTTGCAATATTTTCATTCAATGCACAAAACATCCAGGATATTTGGCCTTTCTGGAACCACAGGGCCCTTCACAGTGTACAGCTCTGACACATCCTTACCGTCCTATTCATGAAAGGCCAATGAGGCCTAAAAGTGTCTGCAAAGCTGTGGCCTCAATTCTTCCAGATGTTTCTACATGAGGAAGCTAAAGACTCATGAACACTGTTCTGTTCACACATTGCCCCTTTAAACACTACAGTAGGATGGTCCAGACTCTCAAGTTAGGGCCTAAGAGGATCCAACTCTCATAAAGAAGAGATTTGTATAAGATACAAGATAATTCTTACCAGAGCAAGTCTGTCTGCATGAAGGCATAGCAAGGCATTTCTCAACAGGCTTTAATATAAAACAGTGAGAAGGGCCAGATGAAGGAACACCTCATTCACATGCTTATGAGATTAGAACGTGTTATTCACACTAATTCCCCTTCATGAATTGGTTTCTGGAGTCTGATATTTTCAAATCGAATCAGGTCTCTGAAATCCATTTTATGTTGATAGTCTTTACAACTGACCTGAATTGTTTTCTAGCCTGGAAATGGAAATCTTAAAGACTTAGATATGCTCTGCACCTCCTGCCTGGAAATTTCATCTGAATTTAGGTTTCCACACCTCCTTTTTTTTTTTTGCAGTACACAGGCCTCTCACTGTTGTGGCCTCTCCCGTTGCAGAGCACAGGCTCCAGATGCGCAGGCTCAGCGGCCATGGCTCACGGGCCCAGCCGCTCCGCGGCATGTGGGATCTTCCCAGACCGGGGCACGAACCCGTGTCCCCTGCATCGGCAGGCGGACTCTCAACCACTGCGCCACCAGGGAAACCCTGTCCTGAATTTCTTTAGGATACACTGTCAGTTGATGACTGCAGTGGCTACTTACTTAATTCTTGTAGAACTGGATGGTGAGTGGCATTTTTTGTTTTAGAAGCTATACTGTTCAGGCCCTCAAAGTGCTGCTGGAATATGAATGGGTAAGTGATGGGACAAATGCAGTCCCATAAAGGACTGTAGGAAAAGAGGCATCCATGTGAGAATTAGCAAAGCATGATGGCAGGTTAGTTTTTAAATAAAATCAGTTTCACACTTTATTTAGACACGATTTATTTTAGTTATTTGAACATATTATACGTAATATCTGAATTAAACTCACTATTCAGTCCAGTGCCTGGGCGTCCTTAGAGAAAGTTTTTAGGGAATGCTTTTTTCCTGTGTATGGGCCATACATGCCTGTTTCCTTACATTTCTCATAGTGTAAATTTTTCTTTAAAATTGGATATTAAAGGGCTTCCCTGGTGGAGTGGTGGTCAGGGGTCCGTCTGCCGATGCAGGGGACGCGGGTTCGTGCCCCGGTCCGGGAAGATCCCACATGCCGCGGAGCGGCTGGGCCCGTGAGCCATGGCCGCTGAGCCTGCACGTCTGGAACCTGTGCTCCACAACGGGAAAGGCCACAACAGTGAGAGGCTCGCGTACCGCAAAAAAAAAAAAAAATTGGACATTAAAAAAATATAATATGACACAACTCCCCCCCCCACCAATAAAGTATAGTTTGTTGCTGTTGCTTTTTGCTGTTTCTGTTTCTGCTGTTTGTTCAGTATTTTTTCTTGGTTGTGTGTAGCCACTGCAGTCTTCACTCAGCTTAGGGGGCACCTACTGACTGGACGGAGATGCCCTTTTATGTCTTGGACCAATAGGTCTAGCAGTCTTTGCTGAGAGGCTCTGGGTATGCTGGGACATATCTTCAAAACTCCGGCAGGCAATTTCCAACTCTGCTTTAGTCTCCACTTCCTGCTTTTGCAAAGCCTCAACGTCAGCCAGAGGTGAGAGGTGGGAGCCTTCTCTCGTCTTTGCTGGTCACAGCCCGTCACATGTGTGGATTTCCAGAGTCTCAGGAACAAGTCAGAGATTTTCAAAGCCTGCTATGAATATCTCATTGCCCAGTTTTTTTTCCTTTTAAGTGTTTTGGCCAGACATCTGTTAGTCCCATCCTGTATGGCTGCGTCAGTTACCTGCATTGTAAAATTCTCCCTGATTGTTTTCAGTAAACATCCTAAGGATAACAACTGTTTGCACAGAGCAAATAAAGACATACCCTGAAAATGGATATGAGATATCAATCAGTCTGGTCAAATATTAATCTTTCTTTGGGGACCAGGCTTTCTTTTTTTTTTTTTGTGGTACGCGGGCCTCTCACTGTTGTGGCCTCTCCCGTTGTGGAGCACAGGCTCCGGACACGCAGGCTCGGCGGCCATGGCTCATGGGGCCAGCCGCTCCGCGGCATGTGGGATCTTCCCGGACCGGAGCACGAACCTGTGTCCCCTGCATTGGCAGGCAGCCTCTCAACCACTGTGCCACCAGGGAAGCCCTGGGGCCAGGCTTTTGAGTGAGCTTCAAATCTGTTCTGTTGCCTGCAGTGGCTGACATGTTGCTAGTTTTCACAGCTGATATAGCTATCAGATTGTCACTGTTTAAGGCTATTACAGAGCTAGATAGTGAGGGATTGGAATGGGCAAGTTAAATTACCAAAAAGCTCACTATTCTTATAGAGACTGAGTGGTTTTTCCTGAACAAACACTCTTTGGATTGTTGCAAGTTTTTGATTCGTTTCCGGAGTTATAAAAAAGTTGATATTAACATTTTTGGTCAGTGTTACTTGTATGTTGGAGCTTATTTTTCAGATACCTTCACTCTGCCACTCCAGATGTGTCTCCAACTGTTATATATTTTATTTATAAAACATCTGTATAATATATTTCATTGTTTTAATATAATATATGTTCCATTTACTATTTATAGATACTTACACTGTTTCCACTTTTTTGTTATTACAAATGATGTTGAGATAAACATTCTTGTCAAACCAAACTCTGTCTTACCCCTTGAATACATCTTGTACTTCTCTTCTCTTGTCATTCTGATCCAGACGGGGCCAGGAATGCCCCCCTTCTGTTTTGCCCCTCATGTGCTTCAACCTCTGTTTTAGGGTCCATCAATTATTACCTCCTCTGTGAGATCTCAGATTCTTCCACACAGAGTTAGTTGGTGCCTTTTCATAGCACTTGACATTGATTTCTAGTATAAAGCTTATCCTAT